>NC_134353.1:677568949-677893216 GCF_048569485.1 Anomaloglossus baeobatrachus | reverse complement strand
ATGTGTACCCGCAGTGATCATTGCTCCCAATATCTACGTTTTTCAGTCGGCATTTGTAGGACCCCCCCCCAGATGAATTTCTCTCTGACTGTGAGAACAGACTTTTCAAAGCACCCAATATAAGTAATAGTTGGCACCTTTTGTAAAATGGTCATTTGGGCATAGAATGTATTTCTGCTGGCGGCTTTTCATCTGTGTCACGCTCCATCCAGTGTACGCGATATATTCCTCATTACTTATGTGACCATCTTTCTTGTATCGTGCAGGAAGGAACCATGTACGTGCTCGTCACTGTCCTGGCTGCATTGGCCTTAACCCTGCTCCGAAGACGCTTCAAGAGCAGACGCCTATGTCTTGATCCAAAAAGGCTGGATGGCAAAACTGTCCTCATAACAGGTAAGACGCTGGCACCACTGAAGCAGCTGAGATCGTCTATGTGATTTTTGGCCGTATTATACAGTACGATGTAAAAGTTTTAGGCTATGTGCGCACGTGTGCGTATTGCATGCAGTTACGCTGCGTTCTGCACCGCAGCGTAACTGCATGCGTCCTGCGTCCCCTGCACAATCTATGAAGATTGTGCATGAGACGTGCGCACATGGCGTATTAGAGCGCAGTGATTCGGCTGCTGCCCGAAGTGTGCGTTCTAAGAAGTGATATGTCATGTCTTTCCTGCGCTTTGCATGCTGTCTATAGGGAGAGGCAGCATGCGCTTCAGAACAGAGCTTTTCAGCTGCGCTCTGAAGCGGACCTTTTGTGTGCGGTGCGGAGTGCACACGTGTGCACATAGCCTTATGCTGCAAAGTAAGAATGCTGAGAAAGATAGTGTTAATAGTTTATGCATATCACTTAGCAAAATGAATGAACAAAAGAGAAATCCACATCGTTATTTAGTGTAAACACCCTCTGCTTACATAACTACAGCAGTTCTATGTACTTCTACACAGTTATTTTATTTTTTTTTAAGTAATTCAGCAGGGAGTTTGTTCCAAACATCTTGGAGAACTTACCCCAGATCTTCTGTGGATGTACAGTACGCTTGTGCAAATGCTTCTGTCTCTTCATGTAATGCCAGAAAGACTGGATGATGTTCAGATCAGGGTTCAGTTTGGGCCATATCATCACTTCCAGGACTTCTTCTTTTAAAGCAGCGCTCCAGCATTTTTTTTTTTATTTGACCTCTGGAGTGGTGCTTTAAATGTAAGACCTCCGCCTTCTGTTATTCGCTGACCCTCCGGCATCTTCATCTATCTCCAGCGCCGGTCCCGTTGGTGTCAGGCAGTTTATGACCTGCCGGCAGCTTTAGTGTTTCATGGAGCGTGTGAGGGTTACAAGTCAGTACGAGTCAATGAGAGCCTCGTTCTGGCTCTCATAGACTTGTATTGAGTGCTTGTGACGTACCTTCTGACTTCTGAACAGTTAGAAGTTATGGGCACAAGATGGCGCCATGGGACCAGAGCGATGCCGAAAATGGATGAATACATCCATGAGTATAAGACAGGGGGCAGGGGACTTGGTTTTAAAGCTTAGTTCTTCAGCAGGATAACAATCCCAAAATGCAGCCAATATCATAAGAACTATCTTCGGCATAAAGAATAAGGCCTCCTGGAAGTGAGGATATTGCCCCATATAAAGAGAACGAAGGATTAGCACATTCCTACATCTACAGATCTGAGGCTCGTTCTCAAGGATGTTTGGAACAACTCCCCGCTGAGATCCTTAAACTGTGGAAGTGTACCTAGAAGAACGACGTCTGCTTTGACGGTAAAGAGTGCTCACACCAAATATTGATTTGATTTAGATTTCTTTTATTCACTCACTTTGCATTTTATTAATTGATGAAAATAAGCAATTAACACTTCTGATTTGTCATCATTCTGACTTTCCAGTGTTTTCTTCACACCTGCCTAAAACCTTTGCACATAAATGTATATTTATGGTGTTTTAATGATTATGCCATCATAAAGTTGATCTGGCAACTGGTGCAACATATCCAACAATTCAGCCAACTTTGATCCATTCAGCAGGTGGTAGTCGCAGAGCATTCCTTTCAGAGAGGACTGCTATTCTAGAAGCACGTAACTTGTCATTCTTATTCATCAGGACATAGTGGTGAACTGCAACGTTTTTCACTCCAGTTCTTAGTATCCAGATAAGGCTACTCCTACCTCAGTGTAGAGACTTAAAAGGATCCAAGGTATAGGTCATCATTATTAGATGGGTGTGGGACCGGCACCCCCAATTAGCTGTTATCAACTCCGGCGGTGGCCAGATGTGAACAGCGTATGGAGCTGAACAGCACAGCTCTGTTCAATGTGTACCGGCTATTGCCGAAATCGCCTATTCAAGTCAATATACTTTTCACTGATCGCTCACAATATTGTGCTGCTCTATTTAAAGGGGTGAACCAATTTTATCTTCCCTGTACAGGATAGATGATAAATATATGATCACTGACAGTCCAGCCATCATAGGTACAGTGGATCGGGGGGTGCTGGTGTGATCACCGCTCCATTCAGTTCAATGACACTTTTGAAGTGCTAGTAGTAATGTATGACAACCAATATTGGAGGAGTGGTCATCCATGTCCACTACAAACCCATTCACACTGTCAACTCAGATACCCTTTTTCAGGGTGCAAAAACCCAGTGATCATTCATTTATCCCACATCTCAAAAAAAACCACTTACCGTATTTTTCGCTTTATAAGACGCACTTTTGTTCCCCCAAATCTTGGGGGAAAGTTGGGGGTGCGCCTTATAAGCAGAATATACGGGGGGGGAGGGGGTGTATATGTGTGTGTGCGTGTGTGTGTGTGTATATATATATATATATATATATAGATATATATATATATATATATTACATATTACTGCAGGGTCCGCTCTGGAGCGCTGGCAGGTGAAGCTGCGGGCTGCAGCCTTTGATCTCCTGCTCCCGCTCATATGGTGGTTGACAACGGCTGTGCATATTATATGAGCGGGAGCAGGAGATCAAAGGCTGCAGCCCGCAGCTTCACCTGCCCCCAGCAGCGCTCCAGAGCGGACCCTGCAGTAATATATATATATATATATATATATATATATAATATATATATATATATATATAGACCCTGCAGTAATATATATATAATATATATATATATATATATATATATATATATATATATATATATATATATAATTATATATATATTACTGCAGGGTCCGCTCTGGAGCGCTGCTGGGGGCAGGTGAAGCTGCGGGCTGCAGCCTTTGATCTCCTGCTCCCGCTCATATAATATGCACAGCCGTTGTCAACCACCATGGTGCTGAAATCGCAGCGCAGTGACGGGTTGAGGCAGCGGTGTATATTATATGAGCCTGCGTCCCACTGTGATCGCACATGCCCCCCCTGTGTTAGATATGGCCCCCATGCTGCTGCTCATTCTAAAATAAAAAAGCTTTACTTACCCCCTCCAGCGTTTCTCCCCGGTGTCCCTGCTTCCACTGTGATCAGGCAGGCAAGCAGAGATGAGATCACTCTGCTCTGCCGATCACATGACCGGCAGCAAGACCCAGGAAGTGGAGGAACAGAAGCACGGAGGGAGACAGGAGGGAGATCAGCGCTGCAGGAGGTAAGGAAAGAGTGTTTTATTTTACTATGGGCAGCAGCATGGGGGCGATATCTAACACATGGGAACGTGTGCAATCCATAGGGGGCCATAGGCAGCACAGGGGAACGTATGCAATCCATAGGGGACCATAGGCAGCACAGGGGAACGTATGCAATCCATAGGGGACCATAGGCAGCACAGGGGAATGTATGCAATCCATAGGGGACCATAGGCAGCACAGGGGAACGTATGCAATCCATAGGGGACCATAGGCAGCACAGGGGAACGTATGCAATCCATAGGGAACCATAGGCAGCACAGGGGAATGTATGCAATCCATAGGGGACCATAGGCAGCACAGGGGAACATATGCAATCCATAGAGGACCATAGGCAGCACAGAGGAACGTATGCAATCCATAGGGGGCCATAGGCAGCAAATGGGGAATGTGTGCAATCCATAGGGGGCCACAGGCAGCACAGGGGAACGTATGCAATCCATAGGGGGCCATAGGCAGCACAGGGGAACGTGTGCCAGCACAAGGGGGCTATATTCAATATAAGGGGGCCATATCCAGATTAAGGGGGCTAATTTTAGGATGGGGGGCTATGAGGGACATATACCCTATATGATTTGTTAGACGGACACTGGCATTATAAGATGGACCCCATTTAACATTTAAAAAAAAATTCTCTTTTCCTTCACCAAATTTGGGGGTGCGTCTTATAATCAGGTGCGTCTTATAAAGCGAAAAATACGGTACTATCCACAGGATAACAGCTTTAAGGAAATAAATGGTAAAGTGACTGGTCCGCTGTAATATTAGCACAATGGCACAATTGATCTTCAAAAAAAATGAATATAGTGACATATCTGAAGTAAAGGGAATCCTGTCACATTGGTTAATGCTTTTAACTTTCAGATATAGGGTTAATCTATAGATTAATAGCATTATGAAAGTACCCATGCACCGTACTGAAAAAACAGTGGCTGAGAGAATATGAACTGAATTTGTCCCAGAAGCTGCCGGCTTTCAGTCATGCAGGAGTATCGGCTTGACTTCAGTTAGTGCTCACAACTCTGAAAGCAGTGGTTGGAATCACGCCTGGGCACTGACTGGCAGCTCACCTTTAAACACATCAGTGCAGAGCCAGATCTCTGCCAGAGCGTGCTTACAGACTGAAGCCACACCAGCACTCCTGTATGACTGAAAGCTGGCTGCTCCTGGGAGAAATAAAGTTCTTTTTGCGCCTTCAATACGGCACTCGGGTGCCTTTTTAACACTATTAACTGTCATTAACTGGGGTTACTATATCTGTAGGTTAATATCATTTTCTGACCTGTCAAGTTCCCTTTAACTTTCTCACATGTTACATAGTGTTTGTCTATATTAACTGATAGAGATCTAAGTAGAATTGTAGATTTTCAAACATATTAGGAGACAGCAGAAGAACGATGGCTATTTGGGCCCAAGAACCTCTACTGATAACTAGAACATAAAGGCACACACGTAGAGAGACCTTCCACTCATTTCGGAGGAAATTCCTCCTCCCTGCTATGTTTTTGGGCTTTTTATTAAGTTTATTGAAGCACTTGTGCATAGAAAATAACTTTGACTCTTAATTCTAGTGATCATTGGGGGTTTTAGGGATTCTACCTCCACAATTGCAGCCTTGTGCCATCACTTGTATTTCCAGTAGCATAAACAGCAGTGGGGTGCCGCAGGGATCTGTGCTAGGACCGATTCTTTTTAATGACCTTGTGGATGGGATTGATAGTACAGTGTCAGTCTTTGCTGATGACACCAAACTATGTAGGATATTAAAAACTGACCTTGATAGTACAATATTACAATAAGATCTGGATAAGATGTAAGAATGGGCAGATACTTGGTAAATGAGATTTAATGTTGATAAATGTAAAGTAATGCACCTAGGACGGAGTAATCCTATAACTGCGTATACATTAAATGGAAGTAAACTCGGGACTACAGAACAGGAGAAAGACTTGGGTATTCTCATTATAAATAAGCAGAGCAGCGGTACTCAATGTCAGGCAGCAGCTGCTAAAGCAAACAAGATTTTAGGGTGTATAAAAAGAGAGATTAGATCCCGGGATCCCAACGTATTGCTACCCCTCTGTAAATTACTTGTAAGGCCACATCTGGATTATGGGATCCAATTTTGGGCTCCACATTTTAAAAAGGATATTCAGAAGTTAGAGTCAGTTCAAAGGCGGCAACTAGACTACTACAAGGAATGGAAGGCCTCCATGATGACAGGTTGAAAAAGTTAGATTTGTTTAGCTTAGAAAAAAGAGGTCTCAGAGGAGATCTCATTTATAATAATAATAATAATAATAATAATCTTTCTATAGCGCCAACATATTCCGCAGTGCTTTACAATTCAGGAGGCTCATATACATATCATATACATAAACATATACAAACCAATCTACAATGAGATGGGGGGGAGACAAGGTACAAGTGCTTATTTACAATAACAATCCAGCCATCTCAAAGAAATGGGGGATAGATAATGGCTTCCTGGACCAATAGGCCAGAGCCTTGAGATGCATTTGGGTGCCATGGAGTTTGACGTGGGGTTATGTATAAATACATGTGTGGTCAATATAAAGGCCTGGCACATGACTTATTTCTTCCAAAGACAATACTAAGGACCAGGGGCCACTCACTCACTACGAGTGGAAGCAAAGTGATTCCGGCAGCTAAATAGGAAAGGGTTCTTTACAGTTAGAGCAGTCAGACTGTGGAATACACTACCACAAGAGGTAGTAATGGCAGATACTATAACAGCTTTTAAAAAAGGGCTGGATGATTTCCTCAGTACAAACAACATTGTTGGTTATAAATGACTTAGTGACTAAATGTAGAACTGGTGGAGGAAGGTTGAACTAGATGGACCTAGGTCTTTTTTCAACCTAAGTAACTATGTAACAGAAGGCAATAAAGAATATACATTCAGAGTGCTTATCCTTTCTGTTGGACAGCAGAACCCGTGGGGACTACATCTTTGGTTAAAGGAGTTGTCCGACATAAACTCAAACATTTTTGTTAAGCTAATCTGTGCTGTATTGTCATATAAAACACCCCTACATTGTTATTTTTCGTTTTCTAACTGTTGTTCCTCTTGAATTATTCGTTTATTCTCTGCAGCTCTTTGTTTACATTCAGCTCAAACAAACTGACCACTTCCTGTGCCACACCTCCCAGTCACAGCTGGCACCGCCCAGCCTCACCCTCTGCCCGCCCCCTGCACACACATTCCCTGTCAGTATTCTGCCCAGCACTGACCTGTTATCACTACAGCATTGCAAATAACAGCCCCACATCGAGCTCTGCGCCCCCACACACACGTCGGGCTCTGCACCGCACACCACATCGGGCTCTGCACCCCACAGCACATCGGGCTCTGCACCCCACAGCACATCGGGCTCTGCACCCCACAGCACATCGGGCTCTGCACCCCACAGCACATCGGGCTCTGCACCCCACACCACATCGGGCTCTGCACCCCACACCACATCGGGCTCTGCACCCCACACCACATCGGGCTCTGCACCCCACACCACATCGGGCTCTGCACCCCACACCACATCGGGCTCTGCACCCCACACCACATCGGGCTCTGCACCCCACACCACATCGGGCTCTGCACCCCACACCACATCGGGCTCTGCACCCCACACCACATCGGGCTCTGCACCCCACACCACATCGGGCTCTGCACCCCACACCACATCGGGCTCTGCACCCCACACCACATCGGGCTCTGCACCCCACACCACATCGGGCTCTGCACCCCACACCACATCGGGCTCTGCACCCCACACCACATCGGGCTCTGCACCCCACACCACATCGGGCTCTGCACCCCACACCACATCGGGCTCTGCACCCCACACCACATCGGGCTCTGCACCTCACAACCACATCGGGCTCTGCACCTCACAACCACATCGGGCTCTGCACCGCACACACACACATGGCCTCTGCACCGCACACACACACATGGCCTCTGCATCTGCATCACACACACACGGCCTCTGCATCACACGCACGCACACACGGCCTCTGCATCACACGCACACACACAAGGCCTCTGCATCGCACGCACGCACGCACACAAGGCCTCTGCATCGCACGCACGCACGCACATATGGCCTCTGCATCGCACGCACGCACATATGGCCTCTGCATCGCACGCACGCACATATGGCCCTGCACCGCACGCACGCACATACGGCTCTGCACCGCACGCACGCACATACGGCTCTGCACCGCACGCACGCACATACGGCTCTGCACCGCACGCACGCACATACGGCTCTGCACCGCACGCACACACATATGGCTCTGCACCGCACGCACACACATATGGCTCTGTACCGACCCCCCATACCCCCATACCCCCATAGGGAACACATGTAGGGAATAAATACCCCTCCTTGGTCCCCGTCGCTCCTGCACGTTCGCACTCTGTCTGTGCTCTGGACATATCAGCACAGTAGTGACGTCACCGCTGTGCTGAAGAGAGCACAGACAGCGGGACAGTGAGGAGAAGCAGCGCTCCCTCTCATCAGCGCTTTCAAATGTATCGGCATCTGTGATCTGTGATGCCGGTATATTTGAATGTGTGATCCTGAGCAGGGGGCCCGGTGCTGGGGCTGCCAGGCCCCTCTCCCAGGTCACGGACCCCACAGCAGTGCAGGGGGAGGTTGTGGGGAGAGTATGGGGTGCCGGGGAATGTGTGGGAGGGTGTATGGCAGGGGGGCGGGGACTCCATGCACTGTACAGCCCAGCAGGGCGGCAACATGCTGTTCCCAGATTTGCATGTCAACATGGTCCTGCCCATGTTGACATGAAATGACCGGAAGCAGCAAAATCACGGCAGGAGCGGTCACATGACCACTCTGAGCCGGGGGAGAGGGGCTGACAGCAGGGCAGGTAAGTGCTCAATATCTACTTACCTGCCCCATATGTAGCCCAATAGGGAAATAATAAAAAAAAAGTCAAAATAAGCCGGATAACCCCTTTAAATGCTAATATTAACAGAGTAAACTATAGCAGTAGAATCAGTGGTAAAGTAGCCCCCCTCCACCGCACCCTTTATCCTAATACTGTCTTTCACGGCTCCATACAGTTTGTAGGTTATGTGGACTCCTAATACTACTGCGTGCATGCAGTCCAATGGTGATTTAGATCATTATGGGATACAGTATACTGAGTCCACTTTACAAATGTCTAATCTAGGACAGGACCTGCATTGTAATCCAGATGCAAAGTGGTGTAATGAGACCCAATCCTCTCAATACATTCAGGACCAGATGGAGAAGACTGTGACACCCATCTGATTCCAGTGCCTTTATTGGCCGCCCATGTGCAATGTTTGGCGGCATGTCCTCCTTTTTGTATACTGGGTAATTTTTCTGGAGATGCAGTTAATGTCCTGATTTATTGCTATAAGTGTACAATAACCTTTATGAAGTGATATCTGCAGTAAATCTATTGATAGACATTGTTGGTGGGTTTTCAGATAGCATTTAAATCCAGATGCCTCCTGGCAGGACTTTGGCCAAGACTTTGTGATGCTCATTATCATCAGTATTAGTGACATATTAATTTGCCTTTAATCCACTTACAGAGAATATCAGTAAATTATCTCTTAATTATCCGCATGACCTCATGTCTTAATTTCTATACAGACAAGTTTTCATCTTTTATTAAACCCTCACTCCCTGCCATGAATCGCCTGGCACGTGCTCCTAGAATACGTATTTACAGGAGGCCATGCTGGGATTTGGCCACTCAAGTCCCTACTGATGCCAAATGGTCAGGACTTTTTCCAAGCGGTGCTTTTGTCCTGCCGTACATTGTGTTGCCTGTGAATGAATTAGCACAGACAGACATGTAAGTAGACCAGTTTTCCAAAAGAAACTAAGCCACCTGGTCTCTGTGTGACTCCTGGCGGGCGGTTACAATCGTGCCAATCTACTCCACCCCCACCGAAGTAGGGCCATCTCCTGGACACCATGCCTTGCGTTACCGCTGGCTCAGTAATGACATGTTGTATTTCTCTTACGTTCAGAAAACTAGAGGGGATTGGAAGAGGTTTCTTCAATTTAGGTCTCATTTGTTGCCTTGTTGGAAGTAGATCAACAGCCTGGCAACACTAATGTGTCATCTGCTTTGTGAAAAAGGTGCAGAGATCTATTTCTTATCTATCACTCTATGTAATGAAAGTAAAAAAAAAAAGTGCAATGAACAAGGAATTTCAGTATGGACCTTAACAAAGTTGACCTGTAGGAGTGTATAACGAGGAACAAAAGGCCAAGTACCATGCTCTGTAGAAAAAGATCTGCAGACAATGAAGATGTGGCCATCCGTAAACCCAAAGCCAAGTAAGGACTTGCTTTACTAAGACAACTCCTTTCATATGGACATAATAAAGTTAGACCCTGCTGTCAGGTCTCCTAACCAGAGTGGCGAGCAGTGTCTCATGCAGGCCCAGTCATCATGTAGTACATAGTCATCCTTTTAACTAAGGGTTTTAGAACTCACACTGGAGTCCTGCATGTTTGGTTTGAAGGGCATTTTCCGCTTTGTGCACTATTTAATAGATTATATATCTCTGGAGGGTACTAGTTGTCATTGAAGAGACCCATCGGGTCTTTGGAGATTTACTTTAGCTAAGTATAGGAAAAGAGTATATATAAGGACCATTTCCCAGCTTATGCTTTATTATTATCACAAAATGAAATGTCCAGCTCACCCAGGCAATGCATGTCAAATCTACAGAGGATACTTCAGTTTCCAAAAAGAAAAAGTGATTCCAGTATCCAGTAAAATTAGTAATCTTTTCTTGAGATTCTCAGTAAGATCCATACAGACAATGCACATGAAGCTAACACATTTTAGGCCCATAGTCATAGCATACAGTGTTAAGTGCCAAAAACAGTAATATGACTACATTCGGGTGTCCGTCTGCAGAAAACGTATATGTGCAAAAATGGCACAAAACAGAGCACACGCTAACGCAGTTCGCTCCATTACAGTGAATGGCCCTGCCGGGCGCATGCGTCCGGAACACGCTTTGCAGAGTGGGGGAGGGGCGGTTCGGACGGATGCTCCGACGGGACCTGTGGACGTAGGGAAAAACGCAATCTTAAAGGAGCCTTAGGGTGTGAAATGCATTAGCCCCTTGTCTGTACTGTTATGGAAAGTTCAATAAACACTGGTACTAATTTTTCTTTCCTTAATGCAATGGTCACCCTAGACCCCTATTTCCAAGCAGTGTGCCCTACCTGGCCAGTATGTGACTGCATTTTTTGAGCGATAGTGGAGGGCCTCATGAACTGGACCCACCGCTCTGCAGTCACTTAAAGGACTTGAGAAACATAGGCAAAAAAGTGCAAAAGGTAATTACCTTTTAGTTGTTTCATATGTGTGTTTTTCACTGACAGTGCATTATATTTTGTGAGGCTATTCACACATCAATTTTTGTATTTTTGGGTGACTACAAAAAAACAATAACTGACATAGTGGCAAGCAAAATGGTAACAATGTTTCAAATGTTTTACTTTCAGGCTCCATATTGCACCATCCAGTACAGCTTTGAGTATGAGACTACCTTCACTTTATAGACAATCATCTTAGCTATCTCATACACAATTTTGACTTGAAACTATTTAACATATGATTAGTTATACAGATTCTTGTCATGTCACTGCATTGTTACTGTTTTGCTCCTGGTGGTGGAAAAATCATTTTCTTCTTGTATACTACAAATTACAACCTGTTCTCCCATTCTATAATAGCTCAGTGTGTTAGTAGGTTGATTGCCTTGTTCAAATTGAGGTTCAGCTATGAAGGTTTCCCAAAAAAAGAGAAACTGCACCATCCAGCTCATAGATAATGGTCTCTCTGCCAAGAAAATTGCCAAACTGCATCATGTGAGTGCCATGACAATTGGAAGAATACAAAATTAAGGCCATCCATCCTTTCAAAAGCCAAGAGGTGGACGTCCAGGCAAAATATCAGAGTCAACAAGTCGGCTCATCACAAGGTCTGTCAGTTCTGTCGTGCCAAACACGACAGAGGAGGTGGCTCGTATGCTTCATAATAGTGAGATCACAGATGTCCATGCAAACACTGTGTGATACACAAGTCTGGAATGGTGGCCCGAAAAACGTGAAGAAAGTTCAACCTTAATATAGTCATAGGTAGTGTTGGCTCGAGTTTTCAAAACAAGTACGAAAAGTGCACAGCAGAAAAGTGGAAACGGGTCATTTGGAACAATGAAGCAAAAGTCAGTAGACTAGGCTCTGATGGGTGCAAACAGATCTTGAAGAAAAAAGGGGCTAACAGATCGAGAAATTGAAGGAATTGTCAGTTTGGTGGAGGAAGTTCGGTGATATGGGGTTGTTTCACAGCCAGAGTCGTAGGATACTTGACCAGGATTGATGGTGATCTCAGTACTGAGCTATATGGGACTATCTTACAAGATGAGTTATTTCTTATCCTTTTCCTACCCTTAGTATTTGAGTGTAAGTGTTTCTGCAGGACAACAACCCAAAACATTCGTCGAGATTGGCACAGAAATGGCTCATTGACAATGTCAAGATAATCATCTATAAAATGAAAGTAGTCTCATGCTCAAAGCTGTAGTTGCAAACACAAAGAAAATATACAAAAAAAAATGACTTGTGAGTTTGGCCAAAGTCTGTACATAAATTGACCATTCGCTGCAACTAGTATTCTAATCCAAAGCTGCTTTCACAATACTGATGGTCATTAGTGGAAACAGTCAATAAGCTGGTTATTGAACAGTGCTGAAGTTAGAGTCCTCCGTCTAAGGCCCCTTTCAGACATCCGTTTTTTGCCATCAGTCACATACCGTCAAAATGTGAAAAAAAACTGATCCAGTGCTGGATCCGTTTTTTTCTCATTGACTTGTATTCGCAACGGATTGCAGCGGATGGCCTCACATTACATTTGTCATATGACGGATCTTTCGAAAAATGTGATGGAGACAACGTCCATAGTAACAGTTTTGTGTACGTCGAAAAAACGGACTGCGACGGATCCGTCGCCATACATCATTTGTTGTATTGGAAACCTATAGACGTAGGATCCGTCGTCATTTGTTGTATTGGAAGCCTATGGACGTAGGATCAGTCGTCATCTGTCAAATGACGAATCCGTTGTCTGATTCCGTTTTTGATAACCGAGCATGCCCAGAAGTGTTGTAAAATCATTGCTGGTCAGGAAAAAATGGTACAACGGATCCGTTTTTTACAGGATCTGTCGCATGAGTTTTACCACAATCTGCGACGTATCCGACGGATTGTGACTGATGCAAAAAAAAAACTGATGTGTGAAAGAGGCCTAATTATTGCACAGAGCTTGTCCTATTCCAATTCTTCAGAATGCAAATCTCCCAGCAAGTTGTGTTTGCCATTGTAAGTATTGGCCCTCAGGTAATACTGGGAGATTTCAGCCCTGAGACCATCAGGATTGTAAATTCAGCTTGGAGCTGTAATGCAGGCGGTACCTTCGAATCCACAATGTAAGGCATTTACAAATATACTTGGATCTCTATGTACAGTTTTGCCTAAAGGTTTTAAGACTGACACAATTTGGGTTTTCACAAAGTTTGCTGCCTTAGTGTTAATTTTAGTTTTGTTTTTTTTTTGTTTTAGTTTGATGTTTCTATAGTTATTGAAGTATAATTATCAGTATATCCTAAGTTTGTTTTTTTTTGTTTGTTTGTTTTTTAACCACTTTACCATAATTCTCTGTTTTTATTTGTCAACCTACTTTTTGAGCATTGGCCACAGGTTCTTAATAGGATTGAGATCTGGGGAGTTTCTTTGCCGTGGACCTAAAATTTAAATCTTTTTTTTTTTTTTTTTTTTTTTTTTTTTTTTTTACAGAGCCACTTGGTTATCACTTTTGCCTTGTAATCATGCTGGAAAAAGCAATGTTCATCACCAAGTTGCTCCTGAATCATTTGGAGGATGTTTAGATACCTTTCTTTGTGCATGGCAATGTTCTTAGGCAAAATTGTGAGTGATTCCACTCCTTTGGAGGAAAACAATGTCCCACATGAATGATCTCAAGATGCTTTACTGATGTCCTACAGAAACAGGACCCATAGTAGCGCTCTCACCTTTTCCTCCCTGGACAATCCTTCTACATGTCCCAAATTGTTTAAATTGTACTTCATCAGAGAAAATTACTTTACCACAGTACTCTGCAGTCTAATCACTGTACTTGCAGAATGTCAGTCTGTCCTTCACCCCTTCAAGACATTTCATGTAAGTTTACATCATGGTCGGAAAAGAGCTCCCGCAAAAAAAGATGTAAATATACATCATGGCGATCATGCGGGCACAGTGGCTTTGCCTGCATGATCGCCGCTGGGAGCTCGGCTTAACTTATAGCCGACCTCTGGGTCAGCCAGCTACAGCAAGGTTATACTATGCCAGAAGCGTGGTCTTAAGAGGCTTCTGTCAGTACAGAAATGACAGGTATAATGTATTGCAATAGATTATACCAGCAATCTCAAAACGTTTTGCCATGACTGTAGACACATTTGGTGTAAAATCGAGTAGGACATATACATTCAGTAAATAAAGGATTGGCTTTCGCCTCTTTGGTTTTTTAGTACCTGGGTCATTTCCTTATCTGTGGTATTGAGCTGTCCCATACGGTGAGTTGTCGGGCAGCAGAGGAATAGGTGGCATTAACCAAAATGCTATAAGCCCGTATCCCACAGTAATACAGTGGCTTGCAGAAGTAAATCAAGCCCTCTAGGCATTTTTTCATGTTTTGTTACCTCACAACCTGAAATTTCATTGGGGTTTTTGAGGGTTTGCATTAGTTCATGTAAATTAAATGCATACAACTGTGAACATTTAGTTTTCTATTTTTATTTTGAAGAAAACAACAAATAGGACAATATAACTGAAAACTTCAATGTGCATAAATATTCACCTTCCTAAAACCAGTACTATATAGAGCCTCTATTTCTGGCAATTACAGCTACAAGTCGCTTTGGATAAGTCTCTATGAGCTTTCCACATCTTGTCACTGGGATTTTTCCCCATTCCTCAAGGCAAAAACCTCTCCAGCTCCTTCAATTTAGATGGTTTCCTCTGGTGAACAGCATTCTTCAAGTCTGACCACAGATAAGGTCTGGGCTTTGCCTAGTCCACTTCTATACATTTACATACTTCCCTTACCTTAAATCACTCAAGTGTTGTTTTAACAGTATACTCTGGGTCATTGTCTTGTTGGAAGGTTGGAAGGTGAACCTCCGTCCAAGTCTCAAATCACTGACAGAATGGAACAGGTTTTTCTCAAGAATATGCCTGTATTATTCACCATCCATCTTCCCCTTTTCCCTTGTCCTTGCTGCTGTAAAATATCCCCACAACATGATTCTGCCACAACCATGTTTCACTATGGGGATGGTATTCTTGAGGTGATGAGCAGTGTTTTGTTTGGTGCCAGACACAGATTTACCTTGGTGGCCAAAAAGTTCAATTCTGGTCCCCTCTGACCACAGCACTTCCCTCCATACATTTGGGGAGTCTTTCTCAAACTCAAAACGAGCCGTTTTTTGTTGTTTTTTTTCTATTTTTGGCCACTTTTCCATAAAGGTCAGCTCTATGGATTGTATGGATTTTTGTGGACGGATACAAGAGTCTCTGTTTGGGAACCCTGTAGCTCCTTCAGGGTTACATTTGGTCTCTGTGCTGCCTCTCTGATTATTGCCCTCCATGCCCAGTCTGAGAGATTTGGTGAGTGGCCCTTTCTTGGCAAGTTTGTTGTGGTACCATGTTCTTTCCATTTGATGATAATGAATTTGATGGTGCTTGGTAGGGATCCTCTGAGATTGGGATATTTTTTAGAACCGAACCCTGATTTGTAATTCTCAACAACTTTGTTTCTGACATGTTTGGAGATCTCCTTGATCTTCATAATGTTTGGTTAGTGGCACCTCTTGCTTAATAGTGTTCCAGCCTCTGTGGCCTTTCAGAAAAGGTGTGTATATACTGATAGACCATGTGACACTTAAGGCTGCTTTACACGCTACGACATCGCTAAAGCAATCTCGTTGGGGTCACGTAATTTGTGACGCACATTCGGCCGCGTTAGCGATGTCGTTGCATGTGACACCTATTAGCGAATTTGAATCGTTGCAAAAACGTTCAAAATCGCTAATCGGTGACATCCCCCCCCCTAATCTCGATTATCGTTGCTGCTGCAGTAACAAAGTTGTTTGTCGTTCCTGCGGCAGCACACATCGCTTTATGTGACACCGCAGGAACGAGGAACCTCTCCTTACCTGCGTCCACCGGCAATGAGGAAGGAAGGAGGTGGGTGGGATGTTACGTCCCGCTCATCTCCGCCCCTCCACTTCTATTGGGCGGCCGCTTAGTGACGTCGCTGTGACGCCGAACGAACCACCCCTTAGAAAGGAGGGGGTTTGCCAGTCACAGCGACGTCACTAGGGAGGTAAGTAGTATGACGGTTCTGAGCGATGTTGTGCGCCACGGGCAGCGATTTTCCCGTGTCGCACAACCGATGGGGGCGGGTACGCATGCTAGTGATATCGGTAACGATATCGCAGCGTGTAAAGCGGCCTTTAGGTTGCACAAAGGTGGACTTACTTTCACTAAGCGTGTGACTTATGAAGGTAATTGCTTGCAACAGAAATGTTTAGGGTCTTCATTGCAAAAGAGGTGACTACATATGCACATGCCAGTTTTTGGTCCCATAAATTTCAATTTATGCCTATAGTTTTCTCACCTCACTTCGCCAACTTAGACTATTAAGTACTGATGCATCACATACAAATTGGAATGCAAAAATGTTTTAACACAGGTTGTAATATAACAAAATTGGTAAAAAGCCATTGTGGTTAATACTTACACACTTATTGCTAAATAGACGGGACATGAGCAGTGAACCCAGTGCCACCATCTATAGCAATGCTCACAGTATCTGGTTTGCAGTATTTACCAGAAGGATTCATAAGAAAGTATCATGATGAGAGGAGATTGAATGAGGGAAGAAAGCTCCGGGATTACACATTCTGGCCAGCTTTTAATTATGCATTTTTATAAAGCTCGTCACATCACTGGCTTCTCATTTTTGTCTTGTTAAACATTAGGTGGGGCATCAGGAGTTGGGAAAGAAACGGCCATTGCCCTGGCAAGGCGTGGCGCACGTGTCCATATCACAAGTCAAGATGACCATAAAGGGGAAGCTGCTCTTCAGGACATCAAAAAAGAAAGTGCCAGCATGAATGTCCGCTTCTGGAATCTAAATCTGGCGAATCTGCAAAGCATCCGCAACTTCTGTAAGGAGTTTCTGAAGAATGAAAGCCGTCTAGACATTCTTATCAACAATGATGGTAAGTAACAGTGTGGGGTAACTAGCCTCACACTTCTACGAGTCACTGAGGAAACAGCACTAACGGCAGGAAAGGGGACAAGGTGCAGCTCTATATTTCCAGTATGCACGGGGCTGTATTACAGCTACTTTACAAGATATTTCTCCTCTCAGCTCTGTATTTCCAGCATGCACAGGGCTGTATTAGAGCAACTTTACAATAGATTCCTCATCTCAGTTCTGTATTTCCAGCATGCACAGGGCTGTATTACAGCTACTTTACAATAGATTCCTCATCTCAGTTCTGTATTTCCAGCATGCACAGGGCTGTATTAGAGCAACTTTACAATAGATTCCTCATCTCAGTTCTGTATTTCCAGCATGCACATGGCTGTATTAGAGCAACTTTACAATATAGTCTTCATCTCCGTTCTATATTTCCAGGATGCACAGGGCTGTATTAGAGCAACTTTACAATATAGTCTTCATCTCCGTTCTATATTTCCAGCATGCACGGGGCTGTATTAGAGCAACTTTACAATAGATTCCTCATCTCAGTTCTGTATTTCCAGCATGCATGGGGCTGTATTACAGCTATTTTACAAGATATTCTCCATCTAAGCTCTGTATTTCCAGCATGTACAGGGCTGTATTCGAGCAACTTTACAATAGATTCCCCATCTCCGTTCTATATTTCCAGGATGCACGGGACTGTATTACAGCTACTTTACAAGATATTTCTCCTCTCCGTTCTATATTTCCAGCATGCATGGGGCTGTATTACAGCTACTTTACAAGATATTTCTCCTCTCCGTTCTATATTTCCAGCATGCATGGTGCTGTATTACAGCTACTTTACAAGATATTTCTCCTCTCCGTTCTATATTTCCAGTATGCAGGGGACTGTATTACAGCTACTTTACAATAGATTACTCATCTCAGTTCTGTATTTCCAGCATGCACAGGGCTGTATTAGAGCAACTTTACAATATAGTCTTCATCTCAGTTCTATATTTCCAGGATGCACAGGGCTGTATTACAGCTATTTTACAAGATATTCCCCATCTCAGTTCTGTCTTTCCAGTATGCAGGGGACTGTATTACAGCTACTTTACAAGATATTCCCCATCTCAGTTCTGTCTTTCCAGTATGCAGGGGACTGTATTACAGCTACTTTACAAGATATTCCCCATCTCAGTTCTGTCTTTCCAGTATGCAGGGGACTGTATTACAGCTACTTTACAAGATATTCTCCATCTCAGTTCTGTCTTTCCAGTATGCAGGGGACTGTATTATAGCTACTTTACAAGATATTCTCCATCTCAGTTCTGTATTTCCAGCATGCACAGGGCTGTATTAGAGCAACTTTACAATAGATTCCTCATCTCAGTTCTGTATTTCCAGCATGCACAGGGCTGTATTAGAGCAACTTTACAATAGATTCCTCATCTCAGTTCTGTATTTCCAGCATGCACAGGGCTGTATTACAGCTACTTTACAATATAGTCTTCATCTCAGTTCTATATTTCCAGGATGCACAGGGCGGTATTACAGCTATTTTACAAGATATTCCCCATCTCAGTTCTGTATTTCCAGCATGCACATGGCTGTATTAGAGCAACTCTATAATATAGTCTTCATTTCAGTTCTATATTTCCAGGATGCACAGGGCTGTATTACAGCTATTTTACAAGATATTCCCCATCTCAGTTCTGTCTTTCAAGTATTAGAGCAATTTTACCATATATTCCTCATCTCCGCTCTATATTTCCAGGATGCAGAGGGACTATATTACAGCTACTTTACAAGATATTTCCCATCTCAGTGCTGCATTTCCAGTATGCAGTGGGGCTGTATTAGAGCAACTTTACATGATATTCCCCATCTCAGTTCTGTATTCTGTATAAGGGCAGAGATCGGCAGTACAGAAGTGGCCTCCTTTTGTTCCCCCTCGCTCATAACATTCAGTAGATTCTTTTCCACCACTTGTTTTTGGTCCAGTGGAGGATTTAGATCCAGATATGAGGAGAGAAAGGATAGCTAGGAAACGTAACATGGTAGAGCAGATCCTCCAGATGTGATGCTCTAATGGCTCTCATTGTACCATCCAGTAAGTGTATAGGGAAATGACATCAGTTACTGTATTTTCCTTTGAAGATTGACACAAGTCTTCAATACAGCGGCAGTAGCAATATGTGTAGTTATATATAAACCCATAACTGAAGCAGCGTCGAAAGTATTGTGGATCTCATAGACAATCCTTCTTGGCTTGTAAAGAGCATCATCTCCCAAAACGTGACTAGAAATGACTAATGCAGCTGCAAAAAGCCTGGAAAACAGGAGCAAAGAAACCCATTTAAAACAGTATGCTGGCCTCTCATTTTACTTTATTGGCCAAAAGGCATCATGTGCCTGTGATGACCACATGGTGCCTGTTGTCAGATTGCAGTAAAGTAGCCATTCTTTTACATTTATACACTTCCCTCCCTATTTCACATGTATGGATCTGGTGGTAATAACTGGCGTTTACGTTATACAGTGGGTACGGAAAGTATTTACACCCCTTTTAAATTTTTCACTTTGTTTTATTGTAGCCATTTGGTAAATTCAAAAAAAGTTCTTTGTTTTCTCATTAATGTACACTCTGCACCTCATGTTGACAGAAAAAAAAACAAATGTAGACATTTTTGCAAATTTATTAAACAAGAAAAACTGAAATATCACATGGTCATAAGTATTCAGACCCTTTGCTCAGTATTGAGTAGAAGCGCCCTTTTGAGCTAGTACAGCCATGAGTCTTCTTGGGAATGATGCAACATGTTTTTCACACCTGGATTTGGGGATTCTCTGCCATTCTTCCTTGCAGATTCTCTCCAGTTCCGTCAGGTTGGATGTGAACGTAGGTGGACAGCCATTTTCAGGTCTCTCCAGAGATGCTCAATTGGGTTTAGGTCAGGGCTCTGGCTGGGCCAGTCAAGAATGGTCACAGAGTTGTACTTAAGCTACTCATTTGTTATTTTAGCTTTGTGCTTGGGGTCATTGTCTTGTTGGAAGATAAACCTTCGGCCAAGTCTGAGGTCCAGAGCACTCTGGGAGAGGTTTTTTTCCAGGATATCTCTGTACTTGGCCGCATTCATCTTTCCTTCAATTGCAACCAGTCGTCCTGTCCCTGCAGCTAAAAAACACCTCCATAGCATGATACTACCACCACCATGTTTCACTGTTGGGACTGTATTGGGCAGGTGATGAGCAGTGCCTGGTTTTCTCCACACATACGCCTAGAATTCTCACCAAAAAGTTCTAACTTTGTCTCATCAGACCAGAGAAATTTATTTCTCATAGTCTGGGAGTCCTTCATGTGCTTTTTTGCAAACTCTATGCGGGCTTTCATATGTCTTGCACTGAGAAGAGGCTTCTGTTGGGCCACTCTGCCATAAAAGAGGAGGGCTTGTGGAGGGCTGCAGTGATAGTTGACTTTCTGGAACTTTCTCCCATCTCCCTACTGCATCTCTGGAGCTCAGCCACAGTGATCTTGGGCTTCTTTTTTACCTCTCTCACCAATTCTCCCACGATTGCTCAGTTTGGCTGGACAACCAGGTCTAGGAAGAGTTGTGGTGATTCCAAACTTCTTCCATTTAAGGATTATGGAGGCCACTGTGCTCTTATGAACCTTGAGTACTGCAGAAATGATTTTGTAACCTTGGTCAGCTCTGTGCCTAGCCACAAATCTGTCTCTGAGCTCCTTGGACAGTTACTTGGATCTCATGATTCTCATTTGGTCTGACGCACTCTGTGCTGTGAGGTCTTATATAGACAGGTGTGTGCCTTTCCAAATCAAGTCATATCAGTTTAATTAACCCCTTCACGACCTTTGACGGATCTAGCCGTCATGGTGCCCTGGTACTTAAAGACCCATGACGGCTAGATCCGTCATGGCGGAATCGCGGCACCAGAGCACCGGGCACCGCGATCGGTTTTAAAAAACTGTAGATTCGGGAAGGAGAGGACTTGTACCTGACCTCAGGAGGGGTGGTGTCTCCTTCCCGGACCTACGGAGGCTGTGATTGGCTGAACGGCGTTCGTCAGCCAATCACAGCCAGTGTTATGTTTCAGCCATTGAAAATGGCTGAAGCATTGAAATCCAGCTATGTCAGTGCAGCTGCAGCACTGGCCATTGGCTGGAGCTCAGTGAGCTTTACTGCACCCGCCCCCAGCTCTGATTGGAGAGATCGGCCTTGTGACCGATTTCTCCAAGCAGCACCGTGCCTCTGGAACCGGGTGAGCTTGCTGTAGGAGATCGCTCTCCTTAGCTTCTCCCTCCGTGGAATCTGAGGAGAGCGATCCCTGCAGGCGCCCATCTGTGAGTCACAGCCCCCGATCCACCGCTGCCCTGCTCCATGTGCTTCGCCCCTGCTCTCCCACTGCGCCCCTGCATGTGACGCCGCTACTCAGCAGTAAGAGCAAGCGGCGTCAGATGCAGGGGGTGGCGCAGCAGGAGGAGAGCGTCACGGCGGCCGCTGCACTCTCCCCATCAGCCGCTCCACCGCCCCAGCATCTGCCGTCCCCTCTCCCCATCAGTCACTGCTGTCGCCCCATCTGCTGCTCACCGCCCAGCATCTGCCGTCCCCTCTCCCCATCAGTCACTGCTGTCGCCCCATCTGCTGCTCCACCGCCCAGCATCTGCCGTCCCCTCTCCCCATCAGTCACTGCTGTCGCCCCATCTGCTGCTCCACCGCCCCAGCATCTGCCGTCCCCTCTCCCCATCAGTCACTGCTGTCGCCCCATCTGCTGCTCCACCGCCCAGCATCTGCCGTCCCCTCTCCCCATCAGTCACTGCTGTCGCCCCATCTGCTGCTCACCGCCCAGCATCTGCCGTCCCCTCTCCCCATCAGTCACTGCTGTCGCCCCATCTGCTGCTCCACCGCCCAGCATCTGCCGTCCCCTCTCCCCATCAGTCACTGCTGTCGCCCCATCTGCTGCTCCACCGCCCCAGCATCTGCCGTCCCCTCTCCCCATCAGTCACTGCTGTCGCCCCATCTGCTGCTCCACCGCCCAGCATCTGCCGTCCCCTCTCCCCATCAGTCACTGCTGTCGCCCCATCTGCTGCTCCACCGCCCCAGCATCTGCCGTCCCCTCTCCCCATCAGTCACTGCTGTCGCCCCATCTGCTGCTCCACCGCCCCAGCATCTGCCGCTCCCCTCTCCCCATCAGTCACTGCTCTCGCCCCATCTGCTGCTCCACCGCCCAGCATCTGCCGCTCCCCTCTCCCCATCAGTCACTGCTCTCGCCCCATCTGCTGCTCCACCGCCCCAGCATCTGCCGCTCCCCTCTCCCCATCAGTCACTGCTCTCGCCCAATCTGCTGCTCCACCGCCCAGCATCTGCCGCTCCCCTCTCCCCATCAGTCACTGCTCTCGCCCCATCTGCTGCTCCACCGCCCAGCATCTGCCGCTCCCCTCTCCCCATCAGTCACTGCTCTCTCCCCATCTGCCGCTCCACCGCCCCAGCATCTGCCGCTCCCCTCTCCCCATCAGTCACTGCTCTCTCCCCATCTGCCGCTCCACCGCCCCAGCATCTGCCGCTCCACCGCCCCTGCATCAGCCACCTCACTCCCCCATCAGCCTCTGCGCCCCTGCATCTGCCACCTCATTCCCCAATCAGCCTCTGCGCCCTTGCATCTGCCACCTCACTCCCCCATCAGCCTCTGCCCCCTCCCTTATCTGCTGCCTGCTCTCTCTCATCCCCTTAATCCTCTGCCCCCCCCCCCCCCTCCCGGATCTGCTGCAATCCTGCTGCCTAGATGCATTCTGTAAGGTAGCTATCCCCAATCTCACCTCCCACTCCCCTTCCACCCTTCCCCTCGCCCCCCCTTCCTCCGCCACTCCTGCATCCGTTGTGCCCGCACCCATCCTCAACCGCTCCTCCATCCGCCACGCCCTCCCATCCTCCGACGTGCCCCCTCACCAATCCTCCGCCCTTGGCTCCTCACCCATCCTCCGCCGCTCCTGCATCCGTTGCGCCCTCTTCTATCCTCCATCCATCTTTTTTCCATCCCACCTAGTCCCCCCCCTTTTTGCAGTACATCTGTGCGTTCGTCCTAATTTTTTTTTCTGTAAACTAAGAAAGAAATACAAATAAACTTAGTTTAGGGCCAGTAAAATTATACTGTAGTAATCATCAACTACAGTATTTTTTACTGAATATTGTAAGGGTCAGCCCAGTGCCACACATGAGAGCGATGCTCGAGTCTCACACCGCATCATCCGGCACGGTCGCTCTCTTCCAGACAGGAGTGTGCGGCTGTGTCGGGTGATGCGATGCGAGATTTGTGCATTGCTCTCACGTGTGGCACTTGCCTTAGTGTCAGTTGCAGGTGCATATATATTTTTTTTTTTACTGACGTCTCTATTTTTTATTATGCCAAACTAATATTTCTTTGTATTGGGGGGGGGGGGGTCTAGTTTCCAACATGGGGTCCCATGTGGGGGAGCTCCACTGTTTGGGCATATCAGGGGGATCTCCAAACGCGACATGGTGCGGCTAACGATTCCAGCTAATTTTCCATTTAAAAAGTCAAATGACGCTCCTTCCCTCTGGAGCTCTGCCGTGCGCCCAAACAGTGTTTTTCTGCCACATATGAGGTATCAGCATACTCAGAACAAATTGCCCAACAAATTTTGCAGTCCACTTTATCCTGTTACCCCTGTACAAATTAAAAAATGGAGCCTAAAATAACATTTTGTGGAAAAAAAAAAGTACTTTTTTGTTTTTATGCCTCAATGTATGAAGCACGTGAGGGTTCAAAGTGCTCATTACCCATGTAGATTTATGCCATGGGGGTTTAGTTTCCAAAATGAGGTCACTTGTGGGGGAGCTCCATTGTTTAGGCACCTCAGGGGGTCTCCAAACGCAACATGGCGTACGCTAATAATTCCAACCAATTTTGCTGTGAAATGGCGCTCCTTCCCTTCTGAGCCCCGCTGTGTGCCCAGACAATTACTTTCCACCACATATGAGGTACCTGTGTACTCAGGAGAAATTGCACAATACATTGTATGGTGCATTTTTTCCTGATACCCTTGTGGAAAAAAAAGCTACCTGGTTGAAATAACAATTTCATGGTAAAAAAAAAATATATATATTTTCACGGCTGAACGTTCTTAACTTTTGTGAAGCCTCCAGGGGTTCAAAGTGTTCAGTAAACATCTAGATAAATTCAATGAGGGGTCTAGTTTCCAAAATGGGGTCACTTGTGGGGGAGCTCCATTGTTTAGGCACCTCAGGGGGTCTCCAAACACAACATGGCATCCACTAACGATTCCAGACAATTTTGCGTTTGAAAAGTCAATTGTCGCACCTTGCCTTCCGAGCCCTGCTGTGCGCCCAAACATTTGATTTCCACCACATATGAGGTATCTGTGTACTCAGGAGAAAATGCACAATACATTTTATGTTGCAATTTTTCCTGATACCCTTGTGAAAAAAAAAGCTACCTGGTTGAAGTACCAATTTCGTGGTAATTTTTTTTTTTTTTATTTTCATTGCTCAAAGTTATTAACTTTTGTGAAGCCCCCAGAGGTTCAAAGTGCTCAATAAACATCTAGATAAATTCCATGAGGGGTCTAGTTTCCAAAATGGGGTCACTTGTGGGGGAGCTCCATTGTTTAGGAACCTCAGGGGGTCTCCAAACGCAACATCACATCTGCTAATTATTCCAGACAATTTTGCTTTCAAAAATTCAAATGATGCTCCTTCTCTTCCGAGCCTTGCCGTGCGCCAAAACAATTGATTTCCCCCACATATGAGATATCGGTGTACTCAGGAGAAATTGCACAATTAATTTTATGGTGCATTTTTCCTGATACCCTTGTGAAAATGCTAAATTTTATGGCTAAAGTAACATTTTTGTGTAAAAAAGTAAAATTTTCATTTTTTCCTTCCACATTGCTTTGGTTGCTATAAAGCTCCTAAAGGGTTAATAAACTTCTTAGATGTGGTTTTGAGCAGTGTGAGGAGTGCAGATTTTAGAATGGGGTCACTTTTGGGTATTTTCTGTCACCTCGGCCTCTCAAAGTCACTCCAAATATGATGTGGTACCTAAAATATTTTTTTTGTAAATTTTGTTGGAAAAATGAAAAATTGCTGATGAACTTTGACCCCTTCTAACTTCCTAACGGAAAAAAATTTTGTTTCGAAAATTGCGCTGGTGTAAAGTAGACAAGTGGGAAATGTTACATAGTAACTATTTTGTGTGACATATCTCACAGATTTATGGGCATAAAATTTCAAATTTTGAAAATTGCGAAATTTTCAAAATGTTCGCCAAATTTCCAAACTTTTCACACATAAACGCAAAAAATATCGGCCTAAATTTACCATTGACATGAAGTACAATATGTCACGAAAAAACAATCTCAGAATCGCCAGGATCCGTTGAAGCGTTCCAGAGTTATAACCTGTCAAAGTGACACTGGTCAGAATTGCAAAAAATGGCCGGGTCTTTAAGGTGAAAACAGGCTGGGGGCTGAAGGGGTTAAACACAGGTGGACTCCAAAGAAGGAGTAGAACCATCCCAAGGAGGATCACAAGAAAATGGACAGCGTGTAACTTAAATATGAGTGTCTGAGCAAAGGGTCTGAATACTTATGACCATGTGATATTTCAGTTTTTCTTGTTTAATAAATTAGCAAAAATGTCTACATTTCTGGGAGTTTTTTTGTCAATATGGGGTGCAGAGTGTACATTAATGAGGGAAAAAAATGAATTATTTGAATATACCAGATGGTACAATGAAACAGTGAAAAATTTAAAGTGGTCAGAATACTTTCCGTACCCACTGTATGCCGTACTTACAAATGACATTAATTTTCTTCAATAACACACATTGTCCACTAGATGGGGCTAGAGGATTTGCTGCAGTGACCTCAGGCACATGCAGAACAGCGCTGCCTCTCCTGTGCCATAAGGACACCGTGTATTTGGTAATTACTTGTGCTTTCAGTATACAAATATAGGTAACAGCAGAACAATGCAATACCGTGCTCTTCACAGACATGAATTTAAAGATATGTATACATTTATATGTGTGTATATATAAATTATATGTATGTATATGTCAGATTCATGTGCCCCGTCCTCTCCTACTAAGGGGGAATTGAAATTAAGGTGAGGGCTGCACGGCGGGACAAAAATCCTTATGTTGCTGCGGCAACACAGCAAAGTGCAGATGAGTGGGGTTGTATTGCCTTCTCTTGGGACAACCAAGTTTGTTTGTCGAGGTTGCAGCCACGTACATCCACATTACGCTGCCATGTAGCAGCAGCACAGAGACCTCTTCGTCTGCACGATCTGGATTGTGAACAAAGTCAAGAAATTGCAATTTTTTTGCCAAAAATCTCACAATGTTTATAATAAGTACAGTTGGAATTTTTAGTGCTGGAGTGCACATTTAGTGCTGGCTTTTTGTTTTTTCTTCATTGAATTGGTCGGTGGTTGACCTCCACCTTGCTATGCACCCCAATTTGGGATGTATTCCACCTGTCTAGATTTTGGCGGTTGGTGACTGTTCACATTAAGTCATCAGGCTTTGTCCACAGGCTATTTACTTCATGCAGCATTTGCTTGGACCTGTCCCGCCCACAGCCATGACTCATGGGTACGGGATTGAAATAGACCAGGTGAGTGCTGCTAAGAGCAGTTCTCCTATTCATATGTGAGGCCGTTTGGCACATTTTATAAAAATATTTTAGTGTTAGGACTGCCCCAAATGAGATTTGCCGTGACGTGGCGAGGTAGCTCAAGAAATTGCAATTTTTTGCCAAAAATCTCAAAATTTTTATAAGTACACTTTGGAATTTTTAGTGCTGAAGTGCACATTTAGTGCTGGCTTTTTGTTTTTTCCCTATGTACAATGTCTATAGACAGTGAGCTGCTAATCCCATCAGGAGGCGTATTGGACCAGGACTCCTGTAGCTGATGTAATCCCAGCAATGATAATCTCCTGAAGCTAAAACAAACATTGCAAGTAAAGCTGGTGTCACACATAACGACGACGACAACAACGTCGCTGCTACGTCACCATTTTCTGTGACGTTGCAGCGACGTCCCGTCGCTGTCGCTGTGTGTGACATCCAGCAACGACCTGGCCCCTGCTGTGAGGTCGCCGGTCGTTGCTGAATGTCCAGCTTCATTTTTTGGTCGTCACTCTCCCGCTGTGACACACACATCGCTGTGTGTGACAGCGAGAGAGCGACGAAATGAAGCGATCAGGAGCCGGCACTGGCAGCTGCGGTAAGCTGTAACCAGCGTAAACATCGGGTAACCAAGGGAAGACCTTTCCCTAGTTACCCGATGTTTACGCTGGTTACCAGCCTCCGCTCTTGCTGCCAGCGCCGGCTCCTGCACTGTGACATGTGGCTGTAGTATGCATCGGGTAATTAACCCGATGTATACTGTAGCAAGGAGAGCAAGGAGCCAGCGCTAAGCAGTGCGCGCGGCTCCCTGCTCTCTGAACTGTGACATGTAGCTGCAGCACACATCGGGTTAATTAACCCGATGTGTGCTGCAGGAGAGCAAGAAGCCAGCGCTAAGCGCGGCTCCCTGCTCTCTGAACTGTGACATGTAGCTGCAGCACACATCGGGTTAATTAACCCGATGTGTGCTGCAGGAGAGCAAGGAGCCAGCGCTAAGCGCGGCTCCCTGCTCTCTGAACATGTAGCACAGCGACCTTATGATCGCTGCTTCTGCTGTGTTTGACAGCTAAGCAGCGATCATAACAGCGACTTACAAGGTCGCTGTTACGTCACCGAAAATGGTGACGTAACAGCGACGTCGTTGTCGCTGTCGTTTAGTGTGACACCAGCTTAAAAATACAGTGTGATAAGAGTTTCATCTCTGAAATCTGTGTTTTAAACCCCCTGCAGCATGCTGTCTTCAGATTACATGACAAAAACCTAATGATCAATTCTCTTTACTAGAACTATCATGAATGAATGAAAGTGTTAGTTTGTATGCGAGAGCCATTCTTTCGGTCCAATAGAACTGAATGGAGCATTGGTCAAGCATACAGATCACTGCTCCCTTTACGCATGAGACTTTGGGATATTCATTCTGTTACATTGTTGTGCATTCCAGCGGTGGGACACCAAGTGATTATAGATTTCTCATCTATCTTGTATATTAACACCTTCATTTCTCCAAACAGGCATATTTTAACACCCTCATCACCTCTCTAGCCAACAATCCTAAACGACTCTTTGATACTTTCCATTCCCTTCTCAGACCAAGAGTTCTGGCCCCAACCACCAACCTCAGGGCAGATGACCTGGCCAATTATTTTAAAGAAAAAATTTACCATATACGCCAGGAACTTTCCTCCCAGCCTCATAACACCACACATTGTCTGCCCTCCTACACTTCATCTAGCTTATTTTCACTCTTTGATCCAGTCACAGAAGAAGAAGTCACCAGGCTCCTCGCATCTTCTCGCCCTACTACCTGCACCAGTGACCATATTCCCTCACATCTCCTTAAATCTGTCACCCCAGCTGTCATCACTCACCTAACTAAAATATTCAATCTCTCTCTCTCCTCTGGTGTCTTTCCCTCCTCCTTCAAACATGCCAGCATACACCCATTACTTAAAAAAAACATCCCTGGACCAAAATTGTGCTGCTAACTACACACCTGTCTCTAATCTCCCATTCATCTTAAAACTCCTGGAACGCCTGGTCCACTCCCGTCTAATTCGCTATTTGTCAGACAACTCTCTCCTTGACCCTCTACAATCCGTTTTCCACTCCTTACATTCTACTGAAACTGCCCTTACTAAAGTCTCTAATGATCTACTTACAGCTAAATCGAATGGTCACTACTCCCTGCTGATCCTCCTGGATCTCTCTGCTGCATTCGATACTGTGGATCACCAGCTCCTCCTAACTATGCTCCGCTCTATCGGGCTCAAGGACACCGTTCTTTCTTGGTTCTCCTCTTACCTCTCTGAACGCTCATTCACTGTATCCTTTGCCGACTCCTCTTCCTCTCCTCTTCCCCTTACGGGCGGGATTCCTCAGGGTTCAGTCCTAGGCCCCCTCCTGTTCTCTCTATATACAGCCCCTATTGGACAAATGATCATCAGATTTGGTTTCCAGTACCATCTCTATGCTGATGACACCCAACTGTACACATCTTCTCCTGACATCACCCCTGCACGATTACAAAATACTACCGATTGTCTGTCCACTGTCTCCAACATCATGTCCTCCCTCTATCTAAAACTGAACCTATCAAAAACTGAACTTCTTCTGTTTCCTCCCTCTCCTAACCTTCCGAAACCCAATATTACTATTTCTGTTTGTGGCTCTACCATGACGCCCCAGCAGCACGCCCGCTGTCTTGGGGTTATATTTGACTCCTATCTCTCCTTCACTCCCCACATTCGTTCACTTGCTCGTTCATGTCACCTCCACCTCAAAAACATCTCTAGAATTCGATCTTTTCTTACCGTTGACTGCAAAAACTCTTAGGGGTTCTTTGCACACTACAACATCGCAGGTGCGACGTTGGTGGGGTCAAATCGAAAGTGACGCCCATCTGGCGTCGCTGTCGACATCGGAGTATGTGAATCCTTTTTACTACGAATAACGAGCGCAAAAGCTTCGAAATCGTATGATCGGTGTAGCGTTGGTCATTTCTATAATTTCGGAAGGACCGATGTTACGATGTTGTCCCTCGTTCCTGCGGCAGCACACATCGCTGAGTGTGAAGCCGCAGGAGCGAGGAACATCACCTTACCTGCGTCCCGGCTGCAATAAGGAAGGAGGTGGGCGGGATGTTTACGTCCCGCTCATCTCTGCCCCCCTGCTACTATTGGCCGCCTGCCGTGTAACGCCGCACGACCCACCCCCTTAGGAAGGAGGCGGTTCGTCAGCCAGAGCGATGTAGCAGGGCAGGTAAGTGCATGTGAAGCTGCCGTAGCGATAATTTTCACTACAGCAGCTATCACAAGATATCGCAGCTGCGATGGGGGCGGGGACTATCGCGCTCGGCACCGCTACCATCGGCTTGCGATCTCGTAGTGTGCAAAGTACCCCTTACTGTCGCTCTCATTCATTCTCGCCTGGATTATTGTAATTCTTTACTAATTTGTCTCCCTGTTACTAAACTCTCCCCTCTCCAATCTATTCTGAATGCCGCAGCCAGGATCATTTTCCTCTGCAACCGCTTCACTGATGCCTCTGCTCTTTGCCAGTCATTGCACTGGTTGCCTATCCGCTACAGAATCCAACGTAAACTTATCACTCTCACTCACAAAGCTCTCCATGGTTCCGCACCACCCTACATCTCCTCCCTTATCTCTGTCTATCACCCCACCCGTGCCCGCCGCTCTGCTAATGACTTAAGACTGACATCCTCAACAATTCGAAACTCCCACTGCCGTTTTCAAGGTTTCTCACGAGCTTCGCCTATGCTCTGGAACATACTACCAAGAGCAATCCGATTAATTCCCAACATCCACACCTTTTAAGTGGGCTCTAAAAACGCACTTCTTTAGACTAGCCTATCACCTCACTGCCCTGATCTAATCTAGACTCTTTCTGCTCTTCATAACAAAAAATGTACTTCCAATTCTTGTCCCCTGTACCTGTATAAATTCTGGCCAATGACTGGTTCATGCAGCTGATTTTGAATCCCTTATTAAAGCGATGGCTGGACCATATATGACCAGCTTTTCTCCTCCCCATTCACCTTTTGTGCCTCCCCTATTTCCTCGTAGACTGTAAAGCTTGCGAGCACGGCCCTCACTCCTCCTGGTATCTTAATTTTGTTATTTTGCATTGTCTCATATTGTCTGTACATGTCTCCTCTGAATTGTAAAGCGCTGCGGAATATGTTGGCGCTATAGAAATAAAACTTTATTATTATTATTAAGTGGAAAGCCCCCATTAAATTTGTATTCTACACCAGCTACACTTTATCTCAGCTTTCCAGCTGAAATAGTTTTGCATTGTACTTGTCTTGAATACCTATTGTACCATTGCTATGTTTTAAAACATACTTATAATGTTTCGATTTTGCTTAAAAAAATTGTTTAAAAGAACAGAAAGTCCTCAGTGGTTGATACCTTTTAATGGCTAACTGAAAAGATGGTAATAATAGCAAGATTTCGAGACTACTCGGGTCTCTTCATCAGGCATGGTACAACACAAAATCTGAAGAGTCACATATTTATACACAACAGGACATAGAATAGTGCAGTAAATATGTGACTCTTCAGATTTTGTGTTATACCATGCCTGATGAAGAGACCTGAGTAGTCTGGAAAGCTTGCAATTATTACCATCTTTTTAGTTAGCCGTTAAAAGGTATCAACCACTGAGGACTTTCTGTTCTTTTAAACAATTTTTTTTATCTCTACTGGCTAACACGGTACAAAGATATATTTTACTTGTATCGACTTTGCTTGTATTTTTTGGTCTTAACTAACTTATTGTGATTGACAGGCGTGCCAGCGGTGTTAGCCTGGACAGAGAATGGGTTCAGCATGTGCTTCGGGGTCAACCACCTCGGTCCTTTCCTTCTCACCAATCTTTTGCTAGAAAGGTTAAAAAATTGTCCTCCAAGCCGCATTGTTAACATCACTTCTAACGTTCATAAATATCAAAAGCTGGACTTCTCTGACTTAAACTACAACATTGTGCCACTGTTTACCTACTGCCGGAGCAAGCTGGCAAATGTCTACTTTACCCAGGAGATAGCGCGACAGATGGAGAGGCATGGAGTCACCGCATGTGCTGTTCACCCAGGTCAGGAAATGTTTCTAATGCTCTTACCATCTACAGTGCTGGGTTTATGTTTAGAGCCATCAGTTATTATTCAGGTCATGAAAACCCCCCCATGTAAAACCTGTGGCCTAGCACAATGACCATTTATGTGACTGATGTTACTGCTAGTCCTACATACATCATTTAGTTATCCCAAGCAAGCTGTTACACATGAGACATCAGTACATAAGTTTAGTAAAAAAAAAACTGTTAAGTGTTTTTCAGTCAACAATACACACAAAATGCCCTTACGGGTTCGTTCACACTGGCGTATAAAACATTGGTCCCATTCTTATCCAGAAAAGTGAGACAAGTGAAATCTGTGTTATTCCATATGTCATGCAAATGTGTGATTTTTATTTATTTTTTTATTATTTATATATTTTTTCTTGCCTAGCCTTTTGTATTCCATCCGTATGCAATGTTTTTTTTCTCAGCAGCTATTATTAATTTACAATCATTTACAGTGTCCTGTGCTACAGAATGGTAATGTATCCGTAAAAACCTGATGCCACTAGGATGGTCCGTGTGGTATCCATTTTTTTTCCTCTCACCTATAGAATTGAATAGGCGAGTCTTTTTCGATTTATGCATTCACTCACCGCATGCAGCGTTTTTTGTTTTTTATTTATTTAATTTGATTTTTTTTTTAATTTCTCCTCAAGGCTGAATAAAGCTGAGAAAAAAATATAGATTTGCACTGCCTCATTGAATAACGTGGGTCTAAGTGCAATCCCTTTTTTTCTCGCACTCTGCTTGTTTGAGTTATATGCCAGTGTGGGCTAATCCTAAAGCTCAGATGACTTAATGTATGTAGACCAATGCTATTTTCATGGTTATATACTTTAAGAAAATGTTGTGTCCTCCAATCCTAGGAGTACTCCAAGCCTATGTAAGTAAAGCTAACCGTACACTTTAAATAATAATAATCAGTTTCTTCTTGAAAATGATTGCAATCACAAATTCTTTGGTATTATTATCTTCATTTATTTTGCTTGCAATGAAAAAACACAAAAGAGAATGAAACAAATCAAATCATTGATCATTTCACACAAAACTCCCAAAATGGGCCAGACAAAAGTATTGGCACCCTTAGCCTAATACTTGGTTGCACAACCTTTAGCCAAAATAACTGCGAACAACCGCTTCCGGTAACCATCAATGAGTTTCTTACAATGCTTTCCTGGAATTTTAGACCATTCTTCTTTGGCAAACTGTTCCAGGTCCCTGAGATTTGAAGGGTGCCTTCTCCAAACTGCCATTTTGAGATCTCTGCACAGGTGTTCTATGGGATTCAGGTCTGGACTCATTGCTGGCCACTTTAGTAGTCTCCAGTGCTTTCTATCAAACCATTTTCTAGTGCTTTTTGAAGTGTGTTTTGGGTGATTGTCCTGCTGGAAGACCCATGACCTCTGAGGGACACCCAGCTTTCTCACACTGGATTATGTGAGATCTACCAACACATTATGCTGCAAAATGTGTTGGTAGTCTTCAGACTTCATAATGCCATGCACACGGTCAAGCAGTCCAGTGCCAGAGGCAGAAAAGCAACCCCAAAACATCAGGGAACCTCCGCCATGTTTGACTGTAGGGACCGTGTTCTTTTCTTTGAATGCCTCTTTTTTTTTTTTTTCCTGTCAACTCTATGTTGATGGCTTTTCCCAAAAAGCTCTACTTTTGTCTCATCTGACCAGAAAACATTCTTCCAAAACGTTTTAGGCTTTCTCGGGTAAGTTTTGGCAAACTCCAGCCTGGCTTTTTTATGTCTTGGGGTAAGAAGTGGGGTCTTCCTGGGTATCCGACCATACAGTACCTTTTCATTGAGATGCCGACGGATAGCACGGGTTGACACTGTTGTACCCTCGGACTGCAGGGCAGCTTGAACTTGTTTGGATGTTAGTCGAGGTTCTTTATCCACCATCTGCACAATCTTGCGTTGCAATCTCTAGTCAATTTTTCTTTTCCTTCCACAGCTAGGGAGGTTAGCCACAGTACCATGGGCTTCAACCCCTTCATGACCGGCCAATTTTTCGCTTTCCGTTTTTTTTTTCGCCATTCTTTTTTGAGAGACGTAACTTTTTTATTTTTCAGTCAATATGGTCATATGAGGGCTCATTTTTTGCGGAACGAGCTGTACTTTTAAATGAAACCATCAGTTTTACCATATAGTGTACTGTAAAACTGCAAAAAAAATTCCAAATGCAGAAAAATTGCAAAGAAAGTGCGATAGCACTATGGTTTTTGAGATATTTTATTCACTGTGTTCACTATATGGTAAAACTGATGTGTGGGTGTGATGCCTCAGGTCAGTGCGAGTTCGTAGATACCAAACATGTATAGGTTTACTTTTATATAAGGGGTTAAAAAAAAATCGGAAGTTTGTCCGAAAAAAGTGGCGCACGTTTTACGCCATATTCCGTGACCCGTAGCGTTCTCATTTTTCGGGATTTATGGCTCAGTGACTGCTTATTTTTTGCGTCTCGAGCTGACGTTTTTAACGGTACCATTTTTGCGCAGATGCTACGTTTTGATCGCCTCTTATTGCATTTTGCGCAAAAGTTGTGGCGACAAAAAAATGTCATTTTGGCGTTTGGAATTTTTTTGCCGCTACGCCGTATACTGACCAGATTAATTGATTTTATATTTTGATAGATCAGGCGTTTCTGAACGCGGCGATACCAAAAATGTGTATATTTTTTATTTTTTTAACCCTTTAATTTTCAATGGGACGAATGGGGGGTGATTTGAACTTTTAGGTTTTTGTTTTTTTTTTTATTTCTTCGGCGCTCCATTGGGAGACCCAGACGATTGGGGTGTATAGCACTGCCTCCGGAGGCCACACAAAGCAATTACACTAAAAAGTGTAAGGCCCCTCCCCTTCTGGCTATACACCCCCAGTGGGATCACTGGCTCACCAGTTTTCAAGCTTTGTGCGAAGGAGGCACACATCCATGCATAAGCTCCACTGTTAGTCAGCAGTAGCTGCTGACTATATCGGATGGAAGAAAAGAGGGCCCATACTAGGGCCCCCAGCATGCTCCCTTCTCACCCCACTTGCGGTTTGTAAGGTTGAGGTACCTATTGCTGGTACGGAGGCTGGAGCCCACATGCTGTTTTCCTTCCCCATCCCCCTGAGGGGCTCTGAGGAAGTGGGATCTTTCCGGCCACCAAGCCCTGAGGCCGGGCTCCATCCACAGACCCATAGAACCTGCTGGATGTGGAGCGGGAGTGCCGTTCAGGGACAAGGCCCTGCAACTTTCAAGTACTCTGTGTCCCCGTATGGCAGGCCACGCACACTCCAGGCTTGCTGGGTGTGCTAGTGCGCCGGGGACTGTAGCGCTGTGCGCTGGGCTTATAGTCCCTGCAGATTACTGGGGGACTTTACGTGTGGGGACCGCCGCGCCGACCGCCCCTGGAGCGGCGGCGCAGCTGCGACTTGTAGTGCGCCGGGGACGCGCCGACCGCGCTTTTACGGCGGCGGCGCTTCTAACTTTAGTCCCCGGCTTTTGCGGCCTAGCGCCGCTTCGTTCCCGCCCCCACCCTGTCACTCAGGGAAAGGGAGAGACGCTGTTCTATAGCAGCGCCGAGGGCTGGAGCCTTATTTGCATTCTCCAGCCCCCTTTACTAGACACAGTGGGCGCCGGGTTCCCGCTCTTGTCTCGGGCACGCCCTCGGCCCGCCCCTCTCCTCTGGACGCCGGCAGCCATTCGGGCACGCAGAGCGGGAAAACGGAGACACTGAGCTACCAGCACAGGATTCCGGCGCCACACACCCGCTTTTGTGCGGGCGGTAAGCGGCAACTAAAGTGCTGATCCACTAATGCCGAAGTGTCCTGTTGTACTTTTGTACGGTCGCTATTCAGGATGCAGACCTAGAAACAGCAGCAAAAGATCAGGGGTGCTAAAGCACAGACTCTATATGCTGCTTGTCTTGCATGTGCTGCAGTGTCATGTGTCCTTTATGCTTGTATGCTTTACATTGCACTGTAAGGGCTATTCTTGGCTGTCTACCCGCCTAGATGGCTAGACAGCGGCAGCAAACAGCAATGGTGCTAAGGCACAAGCTTTCAATGCTGCTTGGATTGCATGTCCTGCAGAGTTTATTTTCATGCTTGTACATTCACTGCATGTCGCTATTCTTGGCTAATGCTCCTTGATGACTAGACAACAGCAGCAGAAAAGCAAGGGTGCTAAGGCACAAGCTTTCAATGCTGCTTGGATTGCATGTGCTGCAGTGGTTATTTTCATGCTTGTATGCTATACATTCACTGTATGTCGCTTTTCCTGGCTAATGCTCCTGAATAACTAGACAACGGCAGCAGAAAAGCAAAGGTGCCAAGGCACAGGCTTTCTATGCTCCTTGTACTGCATGTGCTGAAGTGTTTATTGTACTTCATGCTTGTATGCTATACATTGCACTGTACGGTCGCTATTCTTGGCTAATGCTCCTAGATGGCTAGACAGCAACAGCAAAAAAAAAAAAAAAAAAAAAAGCATGGGTGCCAAGGCACAGGCTTTCTATGCTGCTTGTACTGCATGCGACTGTTCCAGGACCCCCAGTGTGTGCAATTACTCAACGGGGTCTCTGCTACAGGTGGCCAAAAGAACCACCTGTGATCCCTGTCCAGGGACAGGGACGGAGTTGCAGTTTCCGCTGATATATTGTCTGTGGCTATGACTAACATCTTACAGACTTTGCAGTCCAGACAGACCTTGGGCAATGTTGATTCAATGCCCCTGGCCACCCTGATTTCGAAACAAATCATGGCTCCAGGAGGGTCCCATGCATCCCAGGGTGCAGGCTCTGACACGGACGACAGTCCCAGACGGCCTAAGCGAGCTCCCTAAGAACGGCCCTCGACTTCATCACAGTACTCTCTGTATGATGAGGCAGACGTAGCTGTTCAGGACTCTGATCCTGAGACCGCTCTCAATCCGGATACACCGGATGGTGACGCTATAGTGAATAATCTTATAGCGTCCATCAATGGAAGGTTGGGTATTTCTCCCTCAACTCCTCCAGTGGAGGGGTCAGCTTCACAGCAGAAGAAATCCCTATTTCGGTATCTCAAGCGTATATTGAGTACTTTTCTGGTCACTCTGACTCCAGGGAAGCAGTCCAGGAACACCACGCTTATCCCGATAAGCGTTTCTCCAACCGTATTGAAGATACGCGTTGTCTCTTCCCCCCTGACGTGCTCAAGCGCTCCAAGGGTGGATCCCCCAATCTCCAGGCTTGCGGCTAGATCTATAGTTGCAGTGGAAGATGGGACTTCACTTAAAGATGCCATTGACAGACAGATAGCCCTATCGGCGGGTCGGTTGCCCCGGCATTCGCAGCCATAGAGGCACTCCAAGCTATTTCAGCTAGTATTGCGCAGAGGGACGCGGTCACATGAACATCTTGGCCGCAGTAGCGTCCTTCACCTCGCAATGTCGGCATTGCGACTCAAGCTGTTTATGCTGTCCTGGACTCTACGAGCCGTACGTCAGTGGCGTCCGCCAACTCCGTGTTGTTACGCTCCTAGTGTTAAGGGATTGGAGCAGATGCTGCTTCCACAAAAGTGCTTAACCAGATTGCCTTTATCTGGTGACAGACTGTTTCGTGAGCGGTTGGATTAAATCATTCAACTGTCCAAGGGTACGGATTCTTCCTTACCCCAGCTATCAAACAAGACCCATCAGGAGAAGGGACAGTCGAGGTTTCGGTCCTTCCCAGGCTCGGGCACGTCCCAATTGCCCTCGTCCAACAGGACTCAAAAGGCTCAGAGGGGCGCAGGTTCCTGGCGGGCTCAATCACGCCCGGAGAAGGCAGCCGGAGGAACCGCTACCAAGGCGGTTTCCTCATGACTTTCAGCCCTCTCTCTCCGCGTCCGCGGTCGGTGGCAGACTCCCCCGCTTTAGCGACATTTAACTGCCACAGGTCAATGGCCGGTGGGGGAGAGACAGTTTGTCGCAAAAACTTCCTCACCGGCCGAGCCGAGGCTCTTCTGCAGGCAGTAGGAGTCGTAATCCCTGTTCCTCCTCAGGAACAAGAGACACTTTTTACTCCGATCTGGTCGGGGTGACAAAATAGGACGACTCCTTCCGTTCCGTTCTGGACCTTAAACTGCTCAACAAGCACGTGAAAACCAGGCGGTTCCGGATGGAATCCCTCCGCTCCGTCATTGCCTCAATGTCTCAAGGAGATTTCCTAGCATCAATAGACATCAGGATGCTTATCTCCACGTGCCGATTGCTCCAGAGCACCGGCGTTTGCTACGATTCGTTATTGAAGACGAGCATCTTCGGTTCGTAGCCCTACCCTTCGGTCTGGCGACAGCCCCACGGGTTTTCACCAAGTTCATGGCAGCAGTGGGACCACTCCCGCACTCTCAGGGTCACCCTGTGATCCCTTACTTAGACCATCTACTTGTCAAGGCACTCTTTTAAGAGGCATGCCAACACAGCCTGAACATGGCGCTGGAGACTTCCCAGAGTTTCGGGTGGGTCCTCAACTTTTCAAAGTTAAACCCAATCGCTGGCATATCTTAGCTTGGGGTTTCACACTCTCTCAGCGATGGTGAAGCTTCCACTGGACAAACAGCGGTCACTACAGACGGGGGTGCAGTCTCCCCTTCAAGGAGACACCTCATCCAGAGGCAGTCCCTTTCACGCAGTTTCATCTGCGTCCACTTCAATGGAACATTCTTCGCTAATGGGAGGGGAAGTCGATGTCCCTACACAGGAACGTCCCCCTTTCTCAGACGATCAAGGACTCTCTTCAGAGGAGTCCACTCTTCAGATCAATTGTCTGGAGCTCTGGGCAGTGCATATGGCCCTGCAAGACTTCCTGCAGTGGCTGGAAGGCAAACAGATCCGAATTCAGTCGGACAATCCACAGCGGTGGCATACATCAACCACCAAGGCGGACTACGCAGTCGGCGAGCCTCCCAGGAAGTCCGCCGGATTCTGCTAGGGGTGGAAGACAGAGCATACACCATATCCGCAGTTCACATCCCGGGCGTAGAAAACTGGGAAGCAGACTTCCTCAGTCACCAGGGCGTGGACGCAGGAGAATGGTCTCTGCACCCGGACGGGTTTCACGAATCGGCACAACAGCAAGGTCCCGGTTTTCATGACGATCAAAGAGCTCTGGCGACAGGCATCTCACGGTCGGTCAACCGTGGGCACTACCAGACCGGCCAGACTTACTGTCCCAAGGGCCGTTTTTCCATCTGAATTCTACGGCCCTGAACCTACTGTGTGGCCATTGCGTCCTAGATCCTAGTGTCCTCAGGATTATCCCACGGGGTCGTTGCCACCATGAGACAGGCTTTGAAGCCCACGTCTGCTAAGATCTACCACGGAAGTGGAAGATTTTCTTTTACTGGTGCTCTGTACAAGGAGTGTCCCCCTGGCCATTGGCATTGCCTACTTTTCTTTCCTTCCTGCAATCTGGGTTGGAAAAGGGCTTGTCGCTCGGCTCCCTTAAAGGGCAAGTCTCGGCGCTATTGGTGTTTTTTCAGAAGCGTCTAGCACGACGTCCGCAGGTACGCACGTTCCTGCAGGGGGTTTGGTCATATCGTCCCCCCGTACGAGCGGCCGTTAGATCCATGGGATCTGAACAGGGTACTAGTTGCTCTCCAGAAGCCGCCTTTCGAGTCTCTGACGGATGTTTCACTCTCTCGACTATCACGGAAAGTGGCCTTTCTGGTAGCGATCACGTCTCTTCGGAGAGTGTCTGAGCTAGCAGCGCTGTCATCCAAGGCTCCCTTCCTGGTGGTCCACCAGGACAAGGTAGTGCTGCGCCCCATTCAGGAGTTTCTCCCTAAGGTAGTATCCTCGTTTCATATTAATCAGGATATCTCCTTACCTTCTTTTTGTCCTCATCCGGTTCACCGGTATGAAAAGGATTTACATTTGTTAGATCTGGTGAGAGCACTCAGAATCTACATTTCCCGCACGGCGCCCCTGCGCCGCTCTGATGCACTCTTTGTCCTTGTCGCTGGCCAGCGCAAGGGGTCGCAGGCTTCCAAAGCCACCCTGGCTCGATGGATCAAAGAACCAATTCTTGAAGCCTACCGTTCTGCTGGGCTTCCGGTTCCATCAGGGCTGAAGGCCCATTCTACCAGAGCCGTGGGTGCGTCCTGGGCATTACGACACCAGGCTACGGCTCAACAGGTACCTGGTCGAGTCTGCACACTTTCACCAAACATTATCAGGTGCATACCTATGCTTCGGCGGACGCCAGCCTAGGTAGAAGAGTCCTGCAGGCGGCAGTTGCCTCCCCGTAGGGGAGGGCTGTCTTTGCAGCTCTAACATGAGGTATTTCTTTACCCACCCAGGGACAGCTTTTGGACGTCCCAATCGTCTGGGTCTCCCAATGGAGCGCCGAAGAAGAAGGGAATTTTGTTACTTACCGTAAATTCCTTTTCTTCTAGCTCCTATTGGGAGACCCAGCACCCGCCCTGTTGTCCTTCGGGATTTTTGGTGGTTTTTCGGGTACACATGTTGTTCATGTTGAATGGTTTTTCAGTTCTCCGACGTTACTTCGGAGTGAATTGTTTAAACCAGTTATTGGCTTTCCTCCTTCTTGCTTTTGCACTAAAACTGGTGAGCCAGTGATCCCACTGGGGGTGTATAGCCAGAAGGGGAGGGGCCTTACACTTTTTAGTGTAATTGCTTTGTGTGGCCTCCGGAGGCAGTGCTATACACCCCAATCGTCTGGGTCTCCCAATAGGAGCTAGAAGAAAAGGAATTTACGGTAAGTAACAAAATTCCCTTCTTTTTAAAACTTTTCTTTTAACTTTTTTTTATTTTACTAGTCCCCCTAGGGGGCTATTGCAATCAGCAATCCGATCGCTCTGCAGTATCTGCTGATCACAGCTACACAGCTGTAAACAGCAGATAAGCTTTCTATCTTTTTCACTGTGCAGCGGGCACAGCGAAAGTGAAAGCAAGTCATGTGTAGTACTGGAGTCATGACCACATGACCCTGTGCTACCATGACAACTATCGGAAGTCACGTGATCGCGTCACGTGACTTCCGGTATCGGGCGGTAAGTAAAAGTTTACCGCGATCGAGCTTATAATGGCGCTGTCACATATTGACAGCGCCATTTAAGGGGTTAATCGGCACAAGCAGATAACGATTCTGCTCGTGCCTAGCAGGCACACATCTCAGCTGTGAAAATCAGCTGAGATGTGCGCCGATCGCGGCATGCTGCCGCCGGAGGAGCGCGGGCAGTAACATTATGACATTTAGGACGTAATTTTACTGCCCGCGGTCGTTAAGGGGTTAAACTTCTTGATGACACTGTGCACCGTAGACACAGGAACTTTCAGGTCTTTGGAGATGGACTTGTAGCCTTGAGATTGCTCATGCTTCCTCACAATTTGGATTCTCAAGTCCTCAGACAGTTCTTTGGTCTTCTTTCTTTTCTCCATGCTCAATGTGGTACACACAAGGACACAGGACAGAGGTTGAGTCAACTTTAATCCATGTCAACTGGCTGCAAGTGGGATTTAGTTATTGCCAACACCTGTTAGGTGCCACAGGTAAGTTACAGGTGCTGTTAATTACACAAATTAGAAAAGCATCACATGATTTTTCAAACAGTGCCAATACTTTTGTCCACCCCCTTTTTTATGTTTGGTGTGGAATTATATCCAATTTGGCTTTATGACAATGTTTTAATTTGTCTTCAATGAAGAAAAAAAAATGAAGATAATACCAAAGAATTTGTGCTTGCAATCATTTTCAAGAAGAAACTGAGTATTATCTGACAGAATTGCAGGGGTGCCAATACTTTTGGCCAGCACTGTATGTAGGCAAACAGCTATCTTTTTACTCTCCTGTACACATGCACATTCGTTTCGTCTGAACATACATGTGTTCCTAAAAAGGATTGTTCATCTTGAACTGGGCACATGATGATGTAATATAATAATATGCAGAATAAATTGCTTTTTTTTGTTTGTTTTCATTCCTCAGTTGCAGAAATATTAGCAATCAAAACAAAGCTAATGAGTTAATTTTGGTAGTGTCCAAGTGGTTGTTATCAGAGTTTTGACTGGGAGTGAAACTTGTTTCCCCTGTATGATGTTGACCAATCATAAGCAGGCAGCAACATTCAGGAGAAAGAACACACCCCCACAATAGCTTAGTGCAGTTTTGTCACTGTGAGGCTTGTAATGACAGACAGCCTGATGTCACTGCAGAGCAATTACAAGTATCTAAGCTAAGGTGGAGACATGATCCTCTTTCTCTAGAGTGTTGCTGTCTGTTTGAGTGATCATGACATAAGGGAAAGAGGTACTCACTCCCAGTGAAAAATCTCTGATAAACACCCATTTGGACATAGCAAAAAATGAACTCATTAGCTGGCCAATACTTTGGTTGTTAATATTTCAGCAAAGGGGAGGCAAAATGAAAAAAAATATATATATTTTATATGTGTGTGTGTGTGTGTGTGTGTGTGTGTGTGTATAATTACTTCTCAGCAACCACTATTACATTATATTACAAAAAAATCCCATTTTTTTTTTTTATCAGCCTACAGACTCTCTATAGAAACACTAATTTGGTGCCTAACCAAAGGGCCAATAGAGTGAGGTGATCAAAAAAATTAGCCTAAAAATACAAAATCTATACATACAACCCCTGGCAAAAATTATGGACTGGCCTGGCTCTGAGGATGTTCATTCAGTTGTTTTACTTTTTTTTTTTTTTTTTTTTTTAAAAAAAAAAAGCAGACCACAGACATGGCACAAAACTAAAGTCATTTCAAATGGCAACTTTCTGGCTTTAAGAAACACTAAAAAAATCATGAAAACATAATGTGCTAGCCGGTAACGGTTACTTTTCAAGACCAAACAAGGGAATCACTCAATTATGAGGAAAAAATAATGGCATTGTGAAAAAGAAACAAATAAAAGAGCACTCCAATTCATTACTAGTATTTTGTTGCACCACCTCTGGCTTTTAGAACACCTTGCAGTGTCTGAGGCATGGACTTAATGAGTGACAAACAGTGCTCTTCATCAATCTAGCTCCAACTTACTCTGATTGCTGTTGCCAGATCAGCTTTGCAGGTTGGAGCCTTGTCATGGACCATTTTCTTCAACTTCCACCAAAGATTTTCAATTGGATTGAGTCCGGATTATTTGCAGGCCATGTCATTGACCTTATGTGTCTTATTTCAAGGAATGTTTTCACAGTCTTTGCTCTATGGCAGGATGCATTATCATCTTGATAAATTATTTCATCATCCCCAAACATCCTTTCAAGTGATGGGATAAGAAAAGTGTCCAAAATTTCAATGTAAACTTGGGCATTTATTGAAGCTGTAATGACAGCCATCTCCCCAGTGCCTTTACCTGACAATGCAGCCCCATATCATTAATGACTGTGGAAATTTACATGTTCTCTTCAGGCAGTCATCTTTATAAATCTCATTGGAACAACACCAAACAAAAGTTCCAGCATCAAAAGTTCCAGCATCAGGCAGTCATCTTTTTATTGTTTAGTTTTTTCTGTATGAAAATCTCATTTTCTCTAGTTTCCTCCCATTCCTTCCGCATTTGTTTTGTTGTGCATTTCCTGTTTTGTAGACATATTGCTATAAGTTTCCTGCCTTAATGCTTTGATGTCTTCCTTGGTCTACCAGTATGTTTGCCTTTAACAACCTTCCCCTGTTGTTTGTATTTGGTCCAGATTTTAGACACGGCTGACTGTGAACAACCAACATCTTTTGCAACATTTCGTGATGATTTACACTCTTTTAAGAGTTTGATAATCCTTTTCTTTGTTTCAATTGACATCTCTCGTGTTGGAGCCATGCTTCATGTCAGACCACTTGGTGCAACAGGTCGCCAAGGTGTGATCACTCCTTTTTTGATTCAGACTAACGAGCAGATCTTATTTGATGCAGATGTTAGTTTTGGGAATGAAAATTTACAGGATGATTCCATAATTTTTTCTTCATAATTGAGTGATTCCATAATTTTTCCCCCTGTTTGGTCTTGAAAAGTAACCGTTACTGGCTACTACATTATGTTTTCATGATTTTTTTTTAGTGTTTCTTAAAGCTAGAAAGTTGCCATTTGAAATTAGTTTTGTGCCATGTCTGTGATCTGCTTTTTTTTTTTTTTTTTTTTTTAAACAAAAGTGAAGAACTGAATGAACATCCTCAGAGCCAGGTGAGTCCATAATTTTTGCCAAGGGTTGTATGACAGACAACACCCAATAAAAAGTTTAATTCTTGTACACATGATGATAAATAAGTATATAAACATGAATACAATGGAAGGGGATGTTAGACTATTGAGGCAGGTTCATAAAGCGTACAATAAAAAGCACTCACTGAGATGGGATATAGTATCCATAACATAAGTGAAATATCTGTACAAGCAGAAAATTATGTACAAGCTAAAATTTCCATAACACCAAATAGGGACAGCGTGAAATAATATGATTCTATAAAAAGTACAAAATCCCACTATTTTTGTCAGGCTACAAACTAATATTGTTTCACAATAATAAAAAAAAAGCTACAAGAGTATATATTTTAGCCATATAAAGCCATATTTAGCCATATAAAGAATGTGCATGTCACTTCTTTTCCACAGGTACCTGCCACAGATAATGGTAAAAAAACGCAGGTACCAAGCCGCGGCAAACTTACCGCGGTTTTTGCCGCGGGTGCGGTATTCTGCCAGAGGGTGTGGATTTTTCTTAAGAAAAAGTTTATTTCCCAGTGCGCAAAGGGCCTTACATCATTATCTAGTTCTACATGAAAAATTTGGTGACAGGTCCTTTTTAATAGGTGAAGATGGCTGCTGCTGATCTTCCCTAGAACATGTTCAGATATTTCTGCCAGTGAAATCTGAGGGAGAGTAGGGAGGCGCCATCAAATTAAAGAGAACCAACCATCAGATTTTTCATATATAAAGTAAAGCCAGTGCTATACTGGTGCTAGGATGCTGAATGTAAGCATACCTTTCGTTCTGAGATTGGACGGTTTATTTCAGGAATATGTGTAAGTAAAGTTCCAGAGATGCACTGCTATTTGATTGACAGGTGCAACAGGGGCGGGAATATGTGGGTCGGGTCTTGCTATCTATTCTCACCCCTGTCTACACCGGAATTTACGTTTATTATGGCGATAGAGGAAGGCCAGGCAGGCATACAGGGGCGGGAATAGATAGCAAAACCTGACCGAAATATTACCTTCCTCTTGCACCTGTCAATCAAATAGCAGTGCATTGCTGGAACTTTACTTGTACATATTTTTTTAAATAAAACATCCAGTCTCAGAATAAAAGCTATGCTTACATTCAGCATCCTAGCGCCAGTATACCACAGGCTTTACTTTTATATATGAAAATCCTGCTGGTTGGTTCCCTTTAAAGACCAGCAGGTTTGGCTTGACATTGGATTTACAAGTGAAGAATAGATGGTTAGCTGTGAGCATACTAACTGTATCCTTCTCTTCTGCAGGTTATGTAGCTGGTGATTGGACCTCCCAATTTTCAGTTCTATTCCGCATAGTGATGTACTTCATCACATCCCTGTTCTTCATCTCATGTCAAGCAGCGGCCCAGACTGTTATATACTGTGCTATATCTGATGACATTCTCCAGCACAATGGTGGCTTCTTCTCAGACTGCAAGCCCTGCAAGCTGCGTCCTTTTGTTAAGGACGCTGGGATTGCCAAAAAGCTTTGGGAGGCCAGTGAAGCTATGGTTGGACTTACTTCTTCAGCAAGGGAACATCTAGCTACCAAAAGAAGATAGAAGATAGTGGTTTTGTTTGTTCTTTGTTTGTTTTTATTTAAATATAAATGGCTGCTTCATACATAATGCTGCATGAAAATGTCTACTTTTTTTAACTTGCATGATGAGTATTTATTGCATTTGTCTGCTTCATTTAACCCCTTAACTACCGCGGGCAGTGATATTACATCTCTGCGGTCATAGTATTAATCCCCACCTGCTGCTGCGGGCTGCAGGCAGGGATCCGCGCACATGTCAGCTGATTTGTATAGCTGACGTGTGCCTCACTGGTACGAGTGGAATCTCTATCCACCAGTAACTGTTAACCCATTAAAAGGCGCTGTTAAGATTTGACAGCAACATTTTAATCGATCGCGGTAGAAGTTTACTCACCGCCCGATACCGGAAGTCACATGGATTTGATGGTTGTCATGGTAGCACAGGGTCATGTGATGACTCCTGTAGCTCACATGACTCAGGTTCTTTAACCATCAGCCGAGTACTGCAGGTTATAAGAGATGATCGTTTTTCCCGATCTGAGCGGTGCTGCTCTGATTGGGAGAAATGAATGAGCAATCAGACTGCCGATCCTTATAGCCCCCTATGGGGACTAGTAAAATAAAAAAGAAAAGTTTAAAAAAAGTTTTGAAAATTGAAAACAAAATAAAAAATCCTTAAAGTTCAAATCACCCCCCTTTCGCCCAATTGAAAATTAAAGGATTAAAAAAATAAACAATGTACACATATTTGGTATCGCCGCGTTCAAAAGTGCCCGATCTATCAAAATATAAAATCAATTAACCTGATCAGCAAACGGCGTAGCGGGAAAAAATGCCAAACTTATGTTTTTTGGTCGCCACATATTTTGCACAAAATGCAATAACAGGCGATCAAAATGTAGCATTGGCGCAAAAATGGTACCGTTAAAGACGTCAACCCGAGACGCAAAAAATAAGCAGTCACTGAGCCCCAGATCCCAACAATGAGAACGCTATGGGTCGCGGAATATGGCGCAAAACGTACACCACTTTTTTCAAACTTCTGATTTTTTTTTTTTTTTAACCCTTTAGATAAAAGTAAACCTACAGATGTTTGGTGTCTATGTCTATGAACTTGCACCGACTTCAGGCATCACACCAACACATCAGTTTTACCATATAGTGAACACCATGAATAAAATATCTCAAAAACAATAGTGCGATCGCACTTTTTTGCAATTTTTCCGTATTTGGAATTTATTTTTTTTGCCGTTTTCCAGTACACTATATGGTAAAACTCATGGTTTCATTTAAAAGTACAGCTCGTTCTGCAAAAAAAACGAGCCCTCGCATGAACAAATTGACTGAAAAATAAAAAAGTTACATCTCTCGGAAGAAGAATGGCGAAAAAAAACCTAAAAGCGCAAAATCAGCCAGTCAGGTCAGAAAAAAAACTATTTGTATTGTGTGTGCAGCTAAAAAACCCATGCACTTAGCTAGGTAGAAGTTCTATCCCGTGTTTGTGAATTTACAAGGTGTTAATACTGTCCATCGCAAAAAAACAAACAGGTAACATTTCCAATTTACCAAGTTCACACTTCTCTCTCTGCTCCAATGATTCCTAGTCTCTTTATAACAGTATATCAAAAATCGTTAAAACAACATTCAGAAAATGGGAGTAAACTCGTTTCACCTTTCCGGCTTTTTCTGGGGGTGTAGCCACTTTCTTATTTTGCATTTAAATCCTCATCTAATTTAAGAATCCGCATTATAAAATGGTTTCCTATAAAATAGGAGTTTAAATTATACTGTAAAGTTAGAGATAATAAGAATGATAAACTATCCTGTGTAAGTACATAAGGAATAACACTATTTCTGGCCATTTATATGATTTAGAGCCTGCAGAGCGGAATCCTGCTGAAAAGGAAGGATACAGCTCTAACCTGCAATTGACTCTGAGCTGGTGGGAGGAGACTAGCTGCTATGATGTCTCCCTTATACAGCACACAGACAGGGATTCCTGCTCTTCTTTCTTTAACATACGGAGACAAGCAGCAGTATTAATGAAATTATGTGGAGATGTCAAAAGTTTCCCCAAAAATGCAAATTGAAACTATGCACTAGATCAATTGTACTCAACAAATACAATGTCTCTGAAATCTAAACAGTAAAATTAATACAGAAATAAAGAGTAAAGACCCACATGAAAAATGTACTTGATTATCAATATCTTGACTAGTGTTTTGTGGAAGCATAGATAATCTTGTATATATGTTTACCTGCTTGTGTTTTGCTATGGACACTTATCTTGTGAACTCACAACACTAGAGAGAACGTCTACCTAGCGAAGTGCCTCACATTGAGCAATGTATGGCTTTTCTAGTTGTTAATATTTGGTAGAATATGATCAGCTGAACTTCCTATGGCCGTGGTGTGAGGCTACATTTTGAGCTTTTTATTATTTCCTGTAATTTGTTGTTCTGTTTGTATGTGAGTCTTAGTTAACTTGAGAATACCCCTTTAATATCATTAAATTATCAATTATTATCAATTATTATTACTTTAATTAGAGAGTATGAAAATAAGCGAGTTGCAATAGACTTGCTTTTTATATTAACTTTCATGCTCCTGCAATGAGAGCTTGTATCTTACATAGTGTAGAGCTGATTTCAATGGAGTTCAGCCACCAGTCTCTCCTTGAACCTTGGGCTGACAGCGCGTAGTAGTTATATTCCTGGAGAGGAGTTAACTTCTAACCTACCAGTCAGCTCTCTAGCCTATTAATTTCTATACAGCACTTAGCTGTTTATCTCCCTCACCTCAAGCTCTTGACTAGCTGCTGTTGTAAATCTTGCAAAATCTCCAACGCACTACTTTCAGAGGAGAACTACTTCCACAGCAGATCTCCTGATCTAATATCTCTGTCCACAGATGTATGTATGTTCAAATGCACTGTTATTTTTGTGTAAGTATAGTGATAACAGTTTACACTCCAGAACTTGTGCTGAACTTTATAGTTGTTCAGTTCTACTCCTCGCCAGAAGGCCTCGCTCCCTCTTCTGTTTAATATGGACAAGTGTAATCCCGTAAAAAAATCGGATTGCGCTCTTGCCAATGTTATTCAATGAGGCAGTGACCATCTACTATTTTTTTTTTTCTTTTGCTATAATCGGGCCAAGGAAAAAATTGTGGGATGCTGTGTATGGCCGCGTATATTGCACAAGACTCGCTAATGTAAGTCTGGATGCGAGGAGAAAAATGGACAGCACACAAACTATTCGTATGCCATCTGATTCTTACAGATCCATTACCATTCTGTAGAACAGAACACTGTAAATGGTCCTGTGAATGATTGTAGAATAAAAATTGAGAAAAAGAATAAAAATGCATGTTATACAGATGCTATGCGAGGAAAAAAAAAACTCACACACATGGAATACCAAACAGGTTTCACTCTTCCATCTTTTCTGGATGCAAGTTTGTGCAATTTTTTTTATATGCAAGTGGGAGTGAGGCCGAAATGTTACTCGAGGTGAGCTCATCCTGCCAGAAACCAAGAAGTAAGGAGATTGTGGAGCTCTGAGCTGCCCAGGAGACAACTTGAGAAAACCTGTTGAATGTAAAGTGTATGATATTCCCAGAATTGTAGTTAGTGATGTTGCACTTTTTTAAGTGTAGCGTAATAGCTTATGCAGTGAAAATAATTTTAAATACACTTATGCACTATATTTCTGTTTCTGCAACACTATTATTGTGCTTCTTGAGTTACCATAGTATTCTGCAGACTTATGTGCATGTTAATAATTGTGAAAGTTAGGAGATCTGTGGAAGCAGAACAATGTATAAATTAGTAAGGCTCTCTTTGTGCTGTCATTATGATTTTCATTTTACTTGCTAGAATAATACATTCAAACATTAATAAGCAACAGAAACCTGAATTAGTGAAAGCTAACAAGTGTGAACAGAGCCCTAAAGATGTTTCCTTCTTCAAATTAAGATTATTAGCTTCATTTTGTATTCGCATGAGAACTGTAAGTGATGTTGTGCCCATGTCACTATGAGGACCAAATGAAAAACTGACCAGCATATCCTAACAAAATGAAGCAAGTGTGAACAGACGAATTCTGCTGTGACTGCATCATGTATAAATAAAAGAATACTGCAGCTCTCTATTATTATTATTATTTATTTATTTATAAAGCACCATTGATTCCATGAGCATTGATTCCATGAGAAGGGGTTACATACAGAATACATATACAAGTTATAATAGACAGACTGGTACAGAGGGAAGAGGACCCTGCCCTTGCCGGCTTACATGCTATAGGATATTGGGGAGGAGACAGTAGGTGAGGTGTTGGTCGGATGGCAGTCCTGGCACAGTGGTGAGGCAGCAGCGCGGGTGGTGGTGAGTCAGTGAGGTCATTGAAGATTATAGGCATTTCTGAACAGATGAGTTTCAAAGTTCTGTTTGTCTGCTACACTTGCAAGCTTCAATCTGATTTGTTGAGGCAGTGAATTCCAGAGGACAGGGGATGCTCAGGAGAAGTCTTGGAGGCAGTTGCATGAGGAGCGAATGAGTGAGGAGGAGAGAAGGAGGCCTTGGGAGGACCAGAGATTACATGTTGAAATGTAGCAGGAGATTACTTTGGAGATATACGGAGGAGACAGATTATGGCAGCTTTGTAGGTCAGTGTTGGTAGTTTGAATCGGATACGGTGGAGGATAGGGAGCCAATGGAGGGATTTGCAGAGGGGAGAAGTGGGGTGCTATTGAGGAGAGAGGTGGATCAGTCAGGCAGCAGAGTTAAGGATGGACAGAAGAGGTGCGAGCGTGTTAGCACGGAGGCCACAGAGGAGGATGTTGCAGTAATCGAGGCGGGAGATTGAGGGCATGCAATAGCATTTTTGTAGAATGAGAATTGAGGAAAGGACGGATTCTGGAAATATTTTTGAGTTGAAGACGGCAGGAGGTGGTGAGGGATTGGATGTGTGGTATGAAGGACAAGGCAGAGTCGAAGGTCACTCCGAGGCACCGAACCTTGGGTACTGGGGAGAGAATTATGTTATTTATTCTAATAGATCGATCAGGTATAGAGTGTAGGTGAGATGGAGGAAATATGACTAGTTCGGCTTTGGCCACATTGAGCTTTAGGAAGCGAGAGGAGAAGGAAGCTATAGCCAATAGATACTCCGGGATTCTCGACAGCAGAGATGTGATATCTGGACCAGAGAGGTAGATCTGAGTGTCATCAGCATATAGGTGGTACTGAAAGCCATGGGACTTTGAGTTGTCCCAGACCAAATGTATAGATGGAAAAAAGTAAGGGTCCCAGGACTGAGCCTTGAGAGACGCCAACAGAGAGAGGATGAGATGAAGAGTTTTTGTGTGGGAGTGGGAGACACTAAAAGTGCGGCACCAAGGGAAGAGTGGATCTGTAATAGGAAGGAGTGGTCATCAGTGTCAAAGGCTGAGGACAGGTCTAGAAACAGGAGTATAAAGAAGTGGCTGTTAGCTTTGGCAGTAAGTCATTTGTGATTTTAGTCAGGGCAGTTTCAGTAGATTGATGTGGACGGGAGCTGGATTGTAGGTTGTCAGAGAGTTAGATGAGAGGAGGGAGGAAAGTTCAGCATGGACGTGCTATCAAGGAGTTTTGAAGCGAACGGGAGCAGTGATATGGGGCAATAGTTGGTAGAAGAGGTTGGATCGAGGGAAGGTTGTTTTAGGATGGGTGTGACTTGCATTTTTGAAAGCAGAAGGGAAGGTACCAGAAGTTAAATATAGGTTGAAAAGATGGGTTAAGGCTGGAGTAAGCATAGGAGTGAGGTTGGGGAGGAAGTGGGATGGAATGGGGTCAAGTGCGCAGGTAATGAGGTGATTTTGAGATAAGATGTTCAAGCTCTCCTTCGGTGATGGTGGGAAAGATGTTTATGGGAGAGGGGCAGTGGTTTGTTATATGAAGGGGTTATGGTGATTGAGCTGAAAAGACTTGCCTTGTTTGGCCGATCTTATCTATAAGTGCAAAGACTTTTGCAAACATTGAATATATGAAATTTAGACTACATTAATGCTGTCGAAAATGAAGCTGCTCTTACATTATGGTGCTCTACGTTTACATACCAAAAGTCTGGTAACCTATTCCCTTTAAAGGGCTGGTAGGATCCAACACGAATTAATATAGCCTTAGGCTTCATTTACACATCCAATTAAAAAAAAAAGAAAAAAACAAAACACGTGTTGCATGGTCCGTTTTGTCCATTTGTGCCGCCATCCGTGTTTTTCCGGTATAGTTAAAGGAAGAATGAAATTGCAAAGATTCTCCTATAATTTGCAATGTTAAAGACATACAGTACATGGAAGGCACATGAATGTCATCTGTGACCTGTATGTGTTTTTCACAGACCCATTGACTTGTATGGGTACGTGTGCACATGCTGCCGATTAAAAACAGATATGTTTCTGTGTTCTATCTCCAAAGATTTTCGTATTATATGTGTTAATTTATCACCAGTATGTGTGAAAACTGACACCACACGTACTGGAAACGTGGACATGTGAAGTGGGCCTTAGGCTGTTAGGAGGAATGCTCACTTGTGGTTAGTGGGCACACATGACTTGACCAATTTGTGTGCTAAGAACCTTCATATTATAAAGATATTAGATTGTTGTCACAGAAAAGCTTCAAGAATGCAGGGTCAGATAGAAGAGAAGGCATCTGGGCTGCCTCCACATAGTGGTATTGTATTATAAATGGATTGGGCTAAAATATAATTATCTTGTCACTGCTTGATCTAAACCAGAAATAATATCTGAACTCCAAACTTAGTAAGTGTTCATAAATACTCAGGAGGAACAACAGCGAAAATATACCCCAAATTGCTACTTTATGGGAGAAACCAATATTTATGAACACATCGCTATATCTAGAGATGACATTCTTATTAGAAAATGTGATGATTTCCTTTAGTATTATAGAGGGCAAATCTGTTATGATTTTTTTTCTCCCGAAAGTACCTTCTGTGGGGGTAATTATAATATAGCCTCTGAATGCCTAAGGGAAGACTTGTGACTTGTGCTCGAATCTGCAAACATTTGGCTTCTTTTTCAATTCGTTTGATTTGCTGGTCCATAGAATACAAAGAGAAAATCCACTCACTTTTTTTTTCCTACATTGTTCACAAGGGTATCAAAACATGGCTAATTATTTCATCAATTCATCCTAATGATCAGCAAATTGCAAAAAAAGGGAAACATTTTCCTGAACTTCAACCAGAAACATGAACTGTACTATTTATAGAATGTTGATAATTATCAACCCTTTTAGGGTCAATCTGCAAAAACAGCTGCTTTTAAAGGGTTACTATGAATCACTATATTATACAAACCGCTACAACACACTAATGAAAAAGATTGGACAGACAGGATTTACCTTTGCTGGTTTATCTCCTAGCTTCCTTCCATAATACACAGGAAGCGATCTAAGGCTATGTGCGCACGTTGCGTAATTACATGCAGTTACGCTGCGCTTTGTAGCGCAACGTAACTGCATGCGTCCTGCGTCCCCTGCATAATCTATGAAGATTATGCAGGAGCCGTGCGCACGTGGCGTATTAAACCGCAGCGCTTCGGCTGCTGCCCGAAGCGCGCGTTCTAAGAAGTGACATGTCACTTCTTTTGTGCGCATTGGTTGTAATGTCGGTCTCTCTCTCTGTCTGTCTGTCGGTCTCTGTGTCTCCCTGTCGGTCTGTCTCTGTCTCTCTGTCGGTCTATCCCTCTCCCCCCGTCTCTCATACTCATCAGCTGCACGGCTGTCACTGCTCCGGCGGCTTCTCCTGCTAATGTCGGGATGTGTGCGGGGATGTCAGGATGTGTGGGGGGATGTCGGCGGTAATGTCAGAATGAGTGCGGGGATGTCGGGGTGTGTGCGGGGATGTGTGCGGGGATGTCGGGATGTGTGCGGGGATGTCGGGATGTGTGCGGGGATGTCGGGATGTGTGCGGGGATGTCTGGATGTGTGCGGGGATGTCTGGATGTGTGCGGGGATGTCGGGATGTGTTCGGGGATGTCGGGATGTGTGCGGGGATGTCAGGATGTGTGCGGGGATGTCAGGATGTGTGCGGAGATGTCGGAGGTAATGTCGGGTTGTGTGCGGGAATGTCGGGTTGTGTGCGGGAATGTCGGCGGTAATGTCGGGATGTGTGCGGGGATGTCGGGATGTGTACGGGGATGTCGGCGGTAGTGTCGGGATGTGTGGGGACGTCACTCAGGCTACCCGCGGCCACAGGTCTCGGGTGGAGGACTCGAGCTGGCCGCGGGTAACCTGAGTGATGGCACCGATGCTTAGATTGAACTTATGCATTTCCATGTAAAAATGATTTGCTGTGTATATGTTCAGGCTTCTGAGCTTTTTATAACCACTTCAAGTTTCAAAAGATGCCAAGCCGATAAAAGAAGTAAGGTGACCATTGTCTATGCGTCTTCCGAGTCTACGGAAGATGCTGTATACCAGGGGTCCCCACCCTGTGACTCTGGAGAAACGTGGCTCACGGCTGTCTCCCAGCTTAGTGCATTTGCACCAGGTTTTCTCCAGATGGTGACATTTGTGAGTAGTCCCACACAGAAGAGGAAATCTGAATGGAGGTATGAACCCCTGGATATTGGTATACTGCTTCGGTGTAGTGATTTCTGTGGAAAAGCTTTGGTTGGCATTATACTGGTAATGGTGGCTCTGGGTGTCATTGTCAGGGGGGGAACTAAATGTGGCTCGCGACTCTCTGAGAGCTGAATGTGGCTCTCAAGGTCAGAAAGGTTGGGGACCACTGCTCTCTACTTTACAACAGTAATCAATAGAGAAAACTCAAAATGAACCCCGGGCATTTTTTTGAGGTTTTCCCAGCAGTGTCTTCAATGTTGAATGGTGAAAAAAAAAAAAAAACAAAACTCCCCAGCAGTCAAAAATGACAAAGCATAAGCAAGGATGGTTGACCTTAGGGAAATCAACATCCAACACTGTGGAGACACCGTCACGTGTTTCTCAATGCAGTGATTCTATAGCAATGCCCCCCTGGGAAATATTCAAAACAAGAAAGCCTGCGGAGACACCATCACATGTTTCTCAACGCTGGCAGGAAACTAGCCAGGTCTTTCACTGGGAAGGAATAACCACGGGAAGGGCAGTCTCCAGTCAAGGAGAACACCTATGCCAAATATGGTATCCATCCACAGACAGCTGTTTCGGGGTATTTGCCCCTCATCAGTGTGGAGTAGGAAACTGGCTAGTGGGAGCATTGCCTAGTAGAAGACTACATAAGCAAGGATGGTTGACCTTAGGGAGATCAACATCCAACACCGCGGAGACACCATCACGTGTTTCTCAATGCAGTGATTTGCCGCTCATCAGTGTGGAGTAGGAAACAGCTGTCTGTGGATGGATACCATGTTTGGCATAGGTGGACTCCTTGACTGGAGACTGCCCTACCCATGGTTGTTCCTTCCCGGTGAAAGACCTGGCTAGTTTCCTGCCAGCGTTGAAAAACATGTGATGGTGTCTCTGCAGGCTTTCTTGTTTTGAATATTTCCCAGGAGGCATTGCTCTAGAATCACTGCGTTGAGAAACACGTGATGGTGTCTCCGCGGTGTTGGATATTGATCTCCCTAAGGTCAATTATCCTTGTTTATGTAGTCTTCTACTCGGCAATGCTCCCATTAGCCAGTTTCCTACTCCACACCGATGGATGGCAAATACCCCAAAACAGCTGTCTGAGGATGGATACCATGTTTGGCATAGGTGGTCTCCTTGACTGGAGACTGCCCTTCCCGTGGTTGTTCCTTCCCGGTGAAAGACCTGGCTAGTTTCCTGCCAGTGTTGAGAAACATGTGATGGTGTCTCCGCAGGCTTTCTTGTTTTGAAAAATGACAAAGCAAGCCCTCAGGAAACAACAAAAAACACTGACATGTTCGGAAGCATTTTTGTGATGGTGAGATATTGTGGGTTGTGTATCATTTTGTGTAGCTTCATATTTTAGGATCCTTGTTCCATTCATTCCGTGTATTCCTTGTCTTGTCTGCAGGTTAATTAGCTCAGTTACCATTTGTTTGCCTTGTGTGTACATTGTCCTGTTTGCAGGTTTATCACCCCCTGCCTGGCTTTTGTCCGTAAGTCTGGCGGAGGGGGGCCTGGAATCCACCCAACCTCTCTGTTTACATGGGCGATTATTCATTCTGGCTTAGAAGGAGAAGAGAGAAGCAGGAAGATTCATCCTCTGGGGGAGAGGCTGCAGCTACAGGCAGCACCCCAGAGAGCCGTTGAGAAACCCCGATTTCCCTGGAAAAGGACGGCTGGAGGATTTTGACTGATCCCCGAGACATTTATCCTATTACTGGGCGATTTTACCCTCCGTTTGGTGGATTATTTTATGGTTCTTCTGGATTGCCTGGAATAAAGGATCTTTGTATTGTTCACCCATCTCTTGCTCTGTTGATTGTGTGATATGGGAGAAGGACCCCATGACAATTTTCCTTTAGGAAAAACCTAGTGGGTTTGTCAGTTTAAAAAAGTTGTGTGCACATTGTTTCTCCCAGATTAATAGCAGGAAGTCTCACGCAACTGTCAAAATATTGAAATATTAAAGGGACCAACTTTTGCTGACTTTAGTCTCCCTTTCTATTAAGCCCAAAGCTTTTATCACTAATTTTTTCAGGATTTTTTTTAGATTGCTGAATTACATGCATTTTAAAAAGCTTTTATACTTGGTTCCTTTTACTTCATGAAGTTTTCCAGGAGGTGACTGATCCCCTTTAAATGGAACCTGTCAGAAACGTTTACCCTCAAAAACCATTAATATGACTGTGTAGCCCTTTAAAAGATATCCTTATGTGACCCCAGAGCACTGCTACAGCAGTGAGCAATTGCATTTTGAAATTGTGTCTGGAAGTGCATTGGGGCGTAATGATGCTCTTCTAGCTTCTCAGCCTCATGCTGTATTTCCTACCAGGCAGCACCCTCCCCTGGCTGATTGAAAGGTTGCTTGCTCTGGTACACATTCACTGACCTGTCAAAATGTTTTGGGTTTTTTTTTGCTACCAGAGCAGTGCTATGGGGTCATATAGGGATCGACTGGCTTATCTTTTAGAGGACTACACAATGATATTAATGATTTTACAGGGTAAACATTTCTGACAGGTTACATGTAAGTATAGTAATTTGATTTGAAGTAGGAAACCAGATTGTGAGTGTATGTTCCTGTAGAATATATTACCTCCTCTATAAGAAATGGAAATAAATTATTTTGTGTCTCTGGATAGTGCAAAGTGCAATACCCCATGTAAATCCATTCTATCTGGAACGTTAATTTGTAGGGTTACTCTAATCAGCAGAGGATTACCGTAGAAGTGCGTCCTATAACAACCTACGTTATAGTGCCCATGTGTCTTATCAATTCAAGCTTTCATCATAATGTTTAGTAACAGAATACAAGACTACAGATATGGAAGAAAATACACTGTTCTCTATATTCAAACATATATTAGCATATATTAGGATGCAAGGGAAGATTTACTCTTTGGAACTATGTAAAAAAAGAAAACATCCAGATTTTTTGGTTCACTAGTTTATGTTCTACAGCAACCGTAGCGGGGGAAGGGATCTGAGCACATTATCTGTTCTCTTCATTTCTTTATAGTGTTTCTTATTTAAATGAGGCCCAGAGGCGCCTTTAATGCAGCAGAACTTATGCCAAGCATCCAGAAAGTAAAGATAAAGCTGTATACAAAGCTGAAGGTGGAAACGAAAAGTTTTTTTATAAATTATATTTAAAGTGGGTAGTCCATCACTAGTGGTAAATTTAATGCTATATGTCTACCTCTTTTAATTAGTGATCTAATCTCTTTTCTTTTGTACTTCATTTATAATTTCCCTACCCTTCATTCCCAGTTTGTTTGTTTTTTGTTATTGTTTTTTAACGTCTGATGACAATCCGTTTAAGTTTCCCAATCGTGCACTTAAGATCCCCAAGCGAATCATAGTAAGGGCTGCTATTATTCATGCGGCATCCTTTTCCTCCCTGAAGCGGAGCTTCATCTGGGGGAGGTGCTGTGGTAACTCCCAACAGTTTGTGTTGAAATGGGATGTCACCCGGCACGTCATTTTCAGACACTGGGCTGTGGCCATATGTCCATTCTGACAACCCTACTCATTGCGCTCCTTCACCGGCTCTACAATTCACTTTACCGTCTATGTGATGACTAGTGAGATGATATGAGCATGGGTCGGAATGAAAGAAACAGTAAAAGGTATTAGCAATATCAGTGAGGGTGTGCAACAAAAGAGTGCAGCGATCGGGATGACCGTACTGAGCATATGTCGAAATTGACATCTGGTGCATGCTAAGTAGAAAAGATATAGCCTGGCCTCTGTAAAGAATGTGCCTGGCAGGAAAAACAACTATGGAGAGTCACTACAGCGCCGCCCCCGATGAAGCTTCGTTTCAAGAAGGAAAAGGATGTCTGGATGAGTGACAGCAGCCCATATTTCATGGTGATGATGCATTTGAGAATCTAATATATAAATCTGAGTGTATGTATGTATGTGTGTATGTATGTGTGTATATCCGCTAAAGGAATCTGCACCATCGTACTTACAATCATGAAATTTTGCACAGACACCTGATTTGACTCGGGAAATGTCATAGATTATGTTTGAGGGGAAAATTTAACCCCTCGCTTTACAGTTATTGATCAAAAAACCTGCTTAAATTAATGGAAATGGAGCTGGGAGCTAAAGGTGATTAATAGGAGCTGTGATTGGTTGTTATAGGCAACAAAGGACATTCTTAGTATAAGAAACTTATGTGTGAGGTAATATGATTTCTGTGGAGCAATGGACAGAGAGAGACAGATAGACTGACAGACAGAGAGAGATGGATAGAGACAGACGGAGTGAGATAGAAAGACAGATAGGAGACAAAAAGAGAGACGGATAGAGAGAGAGACAGACAGACCTAGTGGGAGAGATACAGAGAGACACTTATTTACTATCCCTGGCAAGGCCGGGTACTATAGCTAGTCTACTAACTACTGGGAGAAAAACAATCATCATATGGAGGAAGTAAAAACAGACTGAAAGAGTAGAGCGGGAGGTGTAGGGAATTTGCAAATTAAGCACATTAGTAAAGTGGTTAGATTAATGAAAATAGGTAGACCTGTAGTATGAAATTCCCTATTAATGTCGGACCACCCTTAAGAAGGTACACATTATTTTTTATGGTGTTATGACAAACACTGGACATAGTTCACCCATGCAAATAAATGTTTTCACCTAAGAATTGTGTCTGCTTATGGATGATGTACCCTATTTTGACCTACAGTTGTGCTCAAAAGTTTACATACCCCGGCAGATTTTTTGCTTTCTTGGCCTTTTTTCAGAGAATATGAATGATAAAACAAAATCTTTTTTTCCACTCATGGTTAGTGGTTAGGTGAAGCCATTTATTATCAAACTATTGTTTTTTTCTCTTTTTAAATCATGACAACCAAATACATCCAAATGACCCTGATGAAAATTTCGCATGCCGCAGTTATTAATACCGTGTATTGCCCCCTTTGACATCAATCACAACTTGAAGTCTTTTGTGGTAGTTGTGGATAAAGCTGGGGTCACACAAAACGACAGCGACAACGACGTCGCTGTTACGTCACCATTTTCTGTGACGTAGCAGCGACCTTGTAAGTCGCTGTTATGATCGCTGCTTAGCTGTCAAACACAGCAGCCGAAGCAGCGATCATAACGACACGCGTACTGTGCTGCAACATGTGCAGAGAGCAGGGAGCCGCGCACACTGAGCGCTGGCTCCCCGCTCTCCTAGCTACAGTACACATCGGGTTAATTACACGATGTGTACTGCAGCTACATGTGCAGAGAGCAGGGAGCCGCGCACACTGCTTAGCGCTGGCTCCCTGCTCTCCTAGCTACAGTACACATCGGGTTAATTACACTATGTGTACTGCAGCTACATGTGCAGAGAGCAGGAGCCGGCGCTGGCAGCATGAGAGCGGCGGAGGCTGGTAACGAAGGTAAATATCGGGTAACCACCTTGGTTACCCGATGTTTACCTTGGTTACAGCTTACCGCAGCTGCCATATGCCGGCTCCTGCTCCCTGCTCGCTTCATTTCGTTGCTCTCTCGCTGTCACACACAGCGATCTGTGCGTCACAGCGGGAGAGCGACGACCAAAAAATGAAGCTGGACATTCAGCAACGAGCGGCGACCTCACAGCAGGGGCCAGCTCGTTGCTGGATGTCACAGACAGCGACGGGACGTCGCTGCAACGTCACAGACGTCGTCGTCGCTGTGTGTGACACCACCTTAAGACTTTATTTTCTCTGATGGTAAAGCTGCCCATTCTTCTTGGCAAAAAGCCTCCAGTTCATGTAAATTCCTTGGCTTTCTTGCATGAACTGCACACTTAAGTTCTCCCCAGAGTGACTCCATGATTTTGAGATCAGTAGACTGAGATGGCCACTCCAGAACCTTCACTTTTTTCTCCTGTAGCCAATGACAGTTAGACTTCACCTTGTGTTTTGGATCATTGTCATGTTGGAATGTCCAAGTACATCCTATGCGCAGCTTCTAGGCTGATGAGTGCAAATTTGCCGCCAGTATTTGTTGAAAACGTGCTGCATTCATCTTTCCTTCAACTTTGAACAAGTTTCCTGTGCCTTTGTAGCAAACAGATCCTTACATCATCAGTGATCCACCATGCTTCACAGTAGTAATGGTGTTCCTTTTCATCATAGGCCTTGTTGACACCTCTCCAAAAGTAACGTTAATTTAAAAAGAGAAAAAAACAGTAGAGTTTGACAATAAATGGCTTCACCCTACCACTAACCATGAGTGGGAAAAAATAATTTGTGTTATTCATATTCTTTGAAAAAAGCCCAAGAAAGCAAAAAATCTGCCAGGTATGTAAACTGTTGAGCACAACTGTAAGTATGGTGCAGCAAAGCAATGCTGTTGCAATCATAAAATTAGGCCAACTGAATTACAGTTTTAACCCCTTTCACATTCTATTATGCATTGCTTTTAGCTCAAATAGCTACTATTCAAATGCCATTTCAATCTCTGGCAATGACATTTAAAGGAAACCTGTCAGGTTCAATATACACCCAGAACCACGAACCGTTCTAGGTGCATATCGCTAATCCCTGCCTTGCAGTCCTAGCCTATTGTAGCATAGATAAAGGAATCTTTAGAAAAAGTATTTCTAAAGATTCCATATGATATGCTAATGAGCGCAGGGACTAGTTGCAAGGGCATTAGTTGATGCACTCATTTTGCCCTCTTAGCATATTAGCACACCCAGAGGGGTCTGCTAGCATGCTATTCAATGCCCACTGCCAGTGTCATCATCAGCGGTGACGTGCGTACCTGTGTCTGTTGCTGCAGCCCCAGACGATGGTACTGCACATGATCAGAAGTCCCTGAGACTCTGTCATGTGCACTAGACCTCTCTGAAGCCAGGACGCGTACACTCAGCTTCATAGTGCACATGACCGGAAGTGCGGTGACCTGATCATGCACAGATCCCGGCGTTTAAGGCTGATGATGACGCTGGCGGTAGGCATTGAATGGCATGCTAGCAAGCCCCTGTGGGTGTACTAACATGCTAAGAGAGGGGAATGAGAGCAGGAACTAACGCCCTTGTGACTAGTCCCTGCATTCATTAGCATATTATATAGGATCTTTAGAAATACTTTTTCTAAAGATCCCTTTATCTGTGCTACCATAGGCTGGGACTGCTAGGCAGGGATTAGAAGTATGCACCTAGTACTGTATCCCATATTCTAGATGTGGTAGTGATTTGCAGTGGCATGTAAAGGCCTTGTCGTCCCTGGTCAAAATTACTGTTATTGTGAACAGTTAAGAAAGTTGAAGATGAAATGATCTCTAAAAGGCATAAAGTTAAAGATAACACTTTTCCTTTGTATTTTAGGCATAAAAAATATATTTTCATTCTTTTATATTTTAAAATTAACAAAAAAGGAAAATAGGCTGATACAAAAGTTGGGGCACACTGCATGGTTTGTATATAGTAGCACCCCCCTTGGAAAGTTTCACAGCTTGTAGATGCTTTTTGTAGCAAGCCAAGAGTCTTTCCATTCTTGTTTGAGGACTTTTCTTCCATTCGTCCTTGGAAAAGTCTTCTAGTTTTGTGAGATTTCTGGTTTGTCTTGCATGCACTGCTATTTTGAGGTCTAGCCACAGATTTTCAAAGTTGTTCAGATCAGTGGACTGTGAGGGCCATTGTAAACCTTCAGCTTACACCTTTTGAGATAGTCTATTGTGGATTTTGACACGTGTTTAGGATCATTATACATTTGTAGAAGCCATCCTCTTTTCAGCTTCAGCTTTTTTAAAAAATGGTGTTGTTTGCTTCAAGAATTTGTTGAAATTTCATTGAATCCATTCTTCCCTTTACCCGTGAAAGGTTCCCATGCCATTGGCTGCAACACAACCCCAAAGCATGATTGATATACTCCCATGCTTAATGGTTGGGGTTATTTTCTTTTCCTGAAATTCTGTGCCATTTTTTCTGCACGCATACCTTTTGATCATTGTGGCCAAAGTATTCTATTTTAACCTCATCGGTCCACAGGATTTGTTTCCAAAATGCATCATGCTTTTTTGGTTGCATACTTCTGATGCAGAATTTTATGGTGAGGACTAGAGTTGAGCGCGGTTCGAGGTTCTCCAGTTCTAGGCTCGAGTGATTTTGGGGCCTGTTCTAGATCGAACTAGAACTCGAGCTTTTTGCAAAAGCTCGATAGTTCTAGAAACGTTCGAGAACGGTTCTAGCAGCAAAAAAACAGCTAATTCCTAGCTGGTTTTCCGCTGTAATAGTGTAAGTCACTCTGTGACTCACACTATTATGAAATTTCAGTGTATAGTGTGCGGGAACAGCGCCTTCAGATAACTCCTGTTTGTATAATGGCGATCGCCATTTTTTTTTTTTTTCCTTGTCTTCCTTCCCTAAGCGCGCGCGTGTAGTGGGGAGGGCCATTATGTCAGCCAATCCCAGACACACACACAGCTAAGTGGACTTTTAGCCAGAGAAGCAACGGCATGTGTGATAGGATGTCCATGTCACATGTCCCTGCATTATAAAAACGAGTATCTGGCCGTCCGGACGCCATTATCTCTTCTGCGTCCTTGGTGTCAGACATCACTGGCGCAGCTCCGTCCTTTGTCCTATCGCCGATACTGCTGTATGCGCTCCATACACAGCGCTGGACAGCATAGGGATAGCACTTTCCATCAGTCCTTTTAAGGGCTCAAACCGGCAGGGTCAGAGCCATAGGTGACAGGTCCTGAAAACAGAGACAGCGTCTGTGTAGCTAAGGTCAGGGATTTCGTCGCTGCATTTCCCCATTAGGAGGGAATAGAAAGGCAGGCTTCCATTCCTCTACCCAGAGCCCCACAATCCTGGCACTGTACCCTCCTGTCCTCTGCACACTCCAACTCATTATAACTAAGCCATTATACTAGCAAACACTCAGTGTACCTAGTGGCATCCTAAACGTGGCTATTGGACTTTGCTATAGTCCCACTAGTGCAAAGATATTTGCAGCACCTCTGCCTGCATTGCACACTCCAACTCATTATAACTAAGCCATTATACTAGCAAACACTCAGTGTACCTAGTGGCATCCTAAACGTGGCTATTGGACTTTTGTCTAGTACCACTAGTGCAAAGATATTTGCGGCACCTCTGCCTGCATTGCACACTCCAACTCATTATAACTAAGCCATTATACTAGCAAACACTCAGTGTACCTAGTGGCATCCTAAACGTGGCTATTGGACTTTGCTATAGTCCCACTAGTGCAAAGACATTTGCAGCACCTCTGCCTGCATTGCACACTCCAACTCATTATAACTAAGCCATTATACTAGCAAACACTCAGTGTACCTAGTGGCATCCTAAACGTGGCTATTGGACTTTTGTCTAGTCCCACTAGTGCAAAGATATTTGCGGCACCTCTGCCTGCATTGCACACTCCAACTCATTATAACTAAGCCATTATACTAGCAAACACTCAGTGTACCTAGTGGCATCCTAAACGTGGCTATTGGACTTTTGTCTAGTCCCACTAGTGCAAAGATATTTGCAGCACCTCTGCCTGCATTGCACACTCCAACTCATTATAACTAAGCCATTATACTAGCAAACACTCAGTGTACCTAGTGGCATCCTAAACGTGGCTATTGGACTTTTGTCTAGTCCCACTAGTGCAAAGATATTTGCAGCACCTCTTCCTGCATTGCACACTCCAACTCATTATAACTAAGCCATTATACTAGCAAACACTCAGTGTACCTAGTGGAATCCTAAACGTGGCTATTGGACTTTTGTCTAGTCCCACTAGTGCAAAGATATTTGCAGCACCTCTTCCTGCATTGCACACTCCAACTCATTATAACTAAGCCATTATACTAGAAAACACTCAGTGTACCTAGTGGAATCCTAAACGTGACTATTGGACTTTTGTCTAGTCCCACTAGTGCAAAGACATTTGCAGCACCTCTACCTGCATTGCACACTCCAACTCATTATAACTAAGCCATTATACTAGCAAACACTCAGTGTACCTAGTGGCATCCTAAACGTGGCTATTGGACTTTTGTCTAGTCCCACTAGTGCAAAGATGTTTGCAGCACCTATGCCTGCATTGCACACTCCAACTCATTATAACTAAGCCATTATACTAGCAAACACTCAGTGTACCTAGTGGCATCCTAAACGTGGCTATTGGACTTTTGTCTAGTCCCACTAGTGCAAAGATATTTGCAGCACCTCTGCCTGCATTGCACACTCCAACTCATTATAACTAAGCCATTATACTAGCAATTGATGCTGCCAGTTTAAGGGCCGTAGTTGCATTGTCAGGGATATTTATTCTTTATTATTCTGTTGTTAATAAAGCTAGACCACCGCTGCAATCTACACCACCTCTCAATTTTTACTACCACATTTTCAGTGCACAATCTTGTCGCAATCAACATGAGTGGCAAAATGACTGATGCTGGTGGAAAGGGGAAGAGGCGTGGTGGAAAAGGAAAAAAAGGGTTTGTCCGTGGGGAAGGTGGCAAAGCTCTTTTATCATCTGCTGAAGAGAGACCATCTACCAGCAAAAGTAAGATGTCTACTACTTACCGTGGACAATCCGATGTGCTCCCTTTTTTACGGACACGAACAACAGGAACAAAGGTAGATGATGGCCAAAAAAGGAAAATGCTTGAATGGATCTCAAGTGGTCCAACAAGTGCCCTCTCAGCCACTTCAAGTACCGCATCCAAAAAACACCAGTCCTCTGAGTTGTCATCCCAATCAAACTTGCTTTCTCCCAGCTCTGAAGTCTCCATCAGCCCTGCACAGTATGGTGGAACTGAGATGGCTGAGTCTGCAGAGCTGTTCAGTCACACTATAGCCTGGGAATCAGAGGTCTGCTCCTAAGCTACAGTGAGTATAGAACAGGAAATGGTCTGCAGTGATGCCCAGAACCTTTGTGACTCTGATTCAGGCCGTGAGGACCAAGGTTCTGAGCATAATGTTGACCCTTTGTCACAAACTGTAACACCTGTGGTTATAGACAATGAGGAACATACTGATGAAGATGAGACGCAGATACCCGATTTGGATGACAACTTAAATATTCGGTCAGGGCAAGAAGAGGCTCGGTCTGAGGGGGAGGGGAGTGCAAACACAACAATTGATGATGAACTTCTAGATCCCACCTACTGTCAACCCACAGTCAGGCACTCGAGGAGGTCAACAGAGGTGGTGGAGGAGGATGCAACTGATGACGAAGTTACCTTGCGCCTTCCTAGACAGAGTCGGAGTACTGGTAGCACGTCTACAACTGCATCCTCAGCCACCACTCTGCCTCTGAGCATTATTCGGGGTGGATCAACAGGTCACATGGCCTCTAAGCCTTGCCTAGCCTGGTCCTTTTTTGACATAGAAAAAGATCGCCCAAATTATGTGATCTGTAAAATTTGTCATGGTTCTCTTAGTAGAGGTCAAAACCTCAGCAGTTTGACAACTTCTTCCATGAATCGTCACATGAATAAATATCATATGTCCCGGTGGGAAGCTCACCGTGCTGCAATGCGGCCTAGCGGAGCGAACCATCCACCGCCTGCCCCTTCCAGTGCATCCACGCGCTCTTCATCTTCTAGGACTGTGGGGACAGCTGTCACACCTGTTTTTCCACCCACAACTTCCACCACTGTAACCGCAACAGGCAGTTTGCTTGGTAGGTCGTCAGTTGGTTTGGAAGGGGAAACAAGTGAGTGTGTACAGCTCTCTCAGACATCGATAGCACCAACGTTGGATGAAGGCAACATCATGTCTCCGCCTGCACTTTCCTCACAAATCTGCATTTTTCCAGGGACACCCTACTCAACACCGTCTACACACAGCAGCCAGATCTCTGTCCCTCAGATGTGGTCAAATAAAAGGCCACTTCCTGCGACCCATGACAAAGCTAAGAGGTTGACTCTATCCCTCTGTAAGCTGTTGGCTACCGAAATGCTGCCTTTCCGCCTAGTGGACACACAGGATTTTAGAGACCTTATGTCTGTCGCTGTTCCCCAGTACCAGATGCCCAGTCGCCACTACTTCTCTAAGAAAGGTGTGCCCGCGCTACACCAGCATGTCGCACACAACATCACCGCTTCCTTGAGAAGCTCTGTGTGTGAACGGGTGCATTTCACCACCGATACTTGGACCAGTAAGCATGGACAGGGACGTTACATGTCGCTGACTGGGCACTGGGTAACTATGGTGATAGATGGTGAAGGGTCTGCTGCACAAGTCTTGCCGTCCCCACGACTTGTGTGTCAATCCTCTTTCTGTCCAAGTTCCGCCACTGCTTCTGCATCCTCCACCTCATCTGGGTCCTCCACCTCCGCCCCAAGCCTGCCTGGTCAGGCCACCAGCGTTCTCACTGCGCAGAAGGAATCACGCACCCCTCATTACTATGCTGGCAGCAGAGCGCAACGGCATCAGGCGGTCTTTAGCTTGACATGTCTTGGGAATAAGAGTCTGCGGTCCGAGTTTAATAAATGGTTGTCTCCACTCAACCTGCAGCCTGGTAAGGCCGTGTGCGACAATGCTGCAAACCTGGGTGCAGCCCTTCGCCTGGGCAAGGTGACATACGTACCTTGTATGGCTCACGTGTTGAACCTTGTCGTCCAGCAATTTTTAACACACTATCCCGGCCTAGATGGCCTTCTGAACAGGGCACAAAAACTGTCTCCTCACTTCCGCCGTTCAAGCGCCGCAGCTGAGCGACTTGCATCGCTCCAGAAGTCTTTCGGCCTGCCGGTTCATCGCCTGAAATGCGATGTGGCGACACGCTGGAATTCAACTCTCCACATGTTACAGTGACTGTGGCAGCACCGCCGAGCCCTGGTGCAATACGTCATGACGTATAGCCTGGGCCAACGAGATGCAGAGGTGGGTCAGATCACCCTGATGGAGTGGTCTCAGATCAAGGACCTATGCACCCTTCTGCACAGTTTCGACATGGCGACGAATATGTTTAGCGCTGACAATGCCATTATCAGCATGACGATTCCAGTCATTTACATGCTGGAGCACACGCTAAACACTATTCGGAGTCAGGGGGTGGGACAACAGGAAGGGGATGAACTATATGAGGATTCATATGCGCAAGACACAACAACATCACCAAGGTCCAGACGTTCATCATCACCAAGGCGCCAGGCATGGGACCATGGGGGACAGGGATCAACAAGGGCGCATGGTAGCAGGCGAGATGTTGAGGAAGGTGCAGGAGAACATGAAGAAATGGAGGACGAACTGTCCATGGACATGGAAGACTCAGCAGATGAGGGAGACCTTGGTCAAATTTCAGTTGAAAGAGGTTGGGGGGAGATGTCAGAGGAAGAAAGAACGGTTAGCACCTCTATGCCACAAACACAGCGTGGACTTGGTCCGCATGGCTGCGCAAGACACATGAGTGCCTTCTTGTTGCACTACCTCCAACATGACCCTCGTATTGTCAAAATTAGAAGTGATGATGACTACTGGCTTGCCACACTATTAGATCCCCGGTACAAGTCCAAATTTTGTGACATAATTCCAGCCATAGAAAGGGACGCACGTATGCAGGAGTATCAGCAGAAGCTGTTACTCGATCTTAGCTCGGCTTTTCCACCAAACAACCGTGCAGGTGCAGGGAGTGAATCTCCCAGTTGTAACTTGACAAACATGGGACGGTCTCGTCATCTTCAACAGTCTACCCGTACCAGTAGGACCGTATCTGGTGCTGGTAACAGCAATTTTATGGAATCTTTTCATAATTTTTTTAGACGCTCTTTTGCAAGGCCACCAGAGACAACAAGTCTGACACATAGTCAACGGCTGGAGAGGATGATACAGGAGTATCTCCAAATGAACATCGATGCCATGACTTTGCAAATGGAGCCTTGCTCCTTTTGGGCTTCAAATCTAGAAAAATGGCCAGAGCTCTCCAGTTACGCCTTGGAGATTTTGTCGTGTCCAGCTGCCAGCGTTGTCTCTGAACGTGTCTTCAGTGCTGCTGGGTGTGTGCTGACAGATAAGCGCACGCGTCTGTCCAGTGACAATGTGGACAGACTGACGTTCATCAAAATGAACAAGTCATGGATCCAGAAGGAATTTACTACCCCTGTGTCATCCTGGGGAGAGTAAATGCTTGTGGATTTGGAATGTGCTTGATGCAAATCAAAACATCCTGTTTGCAACTAGGGCACAACTGCTGCCACTGAAGGGGTGGGTGTGTGTGGGGCCCAATTTTTTGAAAAAAGGGAGACTCCGCTTGGAGTAACCCTTGCTTACATTGTTTTTAAAAGAAGCCAAGATGAACAGAGCTGGGATCAGGAAAGACTTTGCTACCTACCCTGGTGTCATCCTGGGGACGGTTAATTATGGCGTATTTTTGAATGTGCTTGATGCAAATCTAGCTGTGAAGTGTACAACTGGGGCACAACTGCTGCCACTGAATGGGTGGGTGTGTGTAGGGCCCAATTTTTTGAAAAAAAGGAGACTCCGCTTGGAGTAACCCTTGCTTACATTGTTTTTAAAAGAAGCCAAGAGGAACAGAGCTGGGATCAGGAAAGACTTTGCTACCTACCCTGGTGTCATCCTGGGGACGGTTAATTATGGCATATTTTTGAATGTGCTTGATGCAAATCTAGCTGTGAAGTGTACAACTGGGGCACAACTGCTGCCACTGAAGGGGTGGGTGTGTGTGGGGCCCAATTTTTGGAAAAAAGAGAGGCTCCGCTTGGAGTAACCCTTGCTTACATTGTTTTTAAAAGAAGCCAAGATGAACAAGTCATGGTTCAGCAAAGACTTTGCTACCTACCCCGGTGTCATCCTGGGGACGGTTAAGAATAGCGTATTTTTGAATGTGCTTGATGCAAATCAAAACATCCTGTTTGCAACTAGGGCACAAGTGCTGCCACTGATAAGCTGTCTGTGTGGGGCCCAATTTTTGGAAAAAAGGGAGGCTCCGCTTGAAGTAACCCTTGCTTACATTGTTTTTAAAAGAAGCCAAGATGAACAAGTCATGGTTCAGCAAAGACTTTGCTACCTACCCCGGTGTCATCCTGGGGACGGTTAAGAATAGCATATTTTTGAATGTGCTTGATGCAAATCAAAACATCCTGTTTGCAAGTAGGGCACAAGTGCTGCCACTGATAAGGTGTCTGTGTGGGGCCCAATTTTTGGAAAAAAGGAAGACTCCGCTTGGAGTGCTTACATTGTTTTTAAAAGAAGCCAAGATGAACAGTGCTGGGATCAGGAAAGACTTTGCTACCTACCCCGGTGTCATCCTGGGGACGGTTAAGAATAGCGTATTTTTGAATGTGCTTGATGCAAATCTAGCTGTAAAGTGTACAACTAGGGCACAAGTGCTGCCACTGAATGGGTGGGTGTGTGTGGGGCACAATTTTTGGAAAAAAGGGAGGCTCCGCTTGGAGTAACCCTTGCTTACATTGTTTTTAAAAGAAGCCAAGATGAACAGAGCTGGGATCAGGAAAGACTTTGCTACCTACCCCGGTGTCATCCTGGGGACGGTTAAGAATAGCGTATTTTTGAATGTGCTTGATGCAAATCTAGCTGTGAACTGTACAACTGGGGCACAACTGCTGCCACTGAAGGGGTGGGTGTGTGTGGGGCCCAATTTTTGGAAAAAAGGAAGACTCCGCTTGGAGTGCTTACATTGTTTTTAAAAGAAGCCAAGATGAACAGAGCTGGGATCAGGAAAGACTTTGCTACCTACCCCGGTGTCATCCTGGGGACGGTTAAGAATAGCGTATTTTTGAATGTGCTTGATGCAAATCTAGCTGTGAAGTGTACAACTAGGGCACAAGTGCTGCCACTGAATGGGTGGGTGTGTGTGGGGCACAATTTTTGGAAAAAAGGGAGGCTCCGCTTGGAGTAACCCTTGCTTACATTGTTTTTAGAAGAAGCCAAGATGAAGAAGTCATGTTTCAGCAAAGACTTTGCTACCTACCCCGGTGTCATCCTGGGGACGGTTAAGAATAGCATATTTTTGAATGTGCTTGATGCAAACCTAGCTGTGAATTGTACAACTGGGGCACAACTGCTGCCACTGAATGGGTGGGTGTGTGTGTGGCCCAATTTTTGGAAAAAAGGAAGACTCCGCTTGGAGTCACCTTGCGGTGTTTTACATGATTTTAGAAGGGCGTGCCATGCCTATATCTGTGTCTCCTCCTCTTTTTCCTTGTCCTGCTCTTTTGTTTTCACATGAGTATATGTCCTTGTCACTTTCTCATGTGTTTGTGTTGTGTTGTGAGTTGTTTGTCACCTTTTGGACACCTTTGAGGGTGTTTTCTATGTGTTTTTATGTGTTTGTGAATGCCTGCCATTGTTTCCTATGCGGTTCGAGTTCGGTTCGTCGAACGTTCGACGAACCGAACTCGAACGGGACCTCCGTTCGGCGAACCGACCTCGAGCCGAACCGGGACCGGTTCGCTCATCTCTAGTGAGGACGCAGGGGAGGTTTTCTTCTCATGACAATTCCATGAAGGCCATATTTGTGCAGGTGTCTCTAAACAGTACGACTATGTACCACAACTCCAGAGTCATCTAAATCTTCCTGAAGATCTTTTGCAGTCAAGGAAGGGTTTCGATTTGCCTCTCTAGCAATCCTACGGACAGCTCTCACAGAAATTCTTGACCGCCACTGTTCCTGTTAACTGCCATTTGGTTTCAAATTCATTCATAGCTGAGGAAAGTTAAATGCTTTTTTTATCTTCTTATAACTTTCTCCTGCTTTGTGGGCCTCCCCCATTTTCATTGAGCTAGACAGCTGCTTAAAAGAACCCACGGCTGCTGGTTTTTGTACAAGGTTAGAGGAGGCTGGCTTTTTTTATAAAGCTGTGATATTTGCATCACCTTGCCTTTCCTAATGATAATTGTGAACAAACCATAACCCTAACCGGACAATTTAATCATTAAACCTGTCAAAGTTATTTGCGCATACAAATCTCCAAGGGTGCCCACACTTTTTTGCATCAACACCTTTTTCCTTTTTGTTAATTTTTAAATGTAAAAGATTAATATTTTAAATTTTTATTTTTTTTTGCCTAAAATATGGAAATGTGTCATCTTTAACTTTATGCCTTTTAGACATCATTTCATCTTCAACTTGCTTAACTGTTCACAATAACAGTAATTTTTACCAGGGGTGCTCAAACTTTTACATGCCACTTTATAGAGCATTAGCAATACATTGTTTTGTTTTGTTTTTTATACCCTTTAAAATCTTGTTTGCTTTTGCAGCTGCTGTTTGACATTGAGTGCTGCTGCTTAGATTATTTTAACCAGAATACCCAAGTCCCCCTGTTCTGTAGTCCCGAGTTTACTCCCATTTAATGTATATGCAGCAATAAGTTTACTCCGTCCTAGGTGCATTACTCTACATTTATTAATGTTAAGTCTCATTTGCCAAGTATCTGCCCATTCCAACATCTTATCCTGATCGTTTTGTAATATTCTGCTGTCAAGGTCAGTTTTTAATTTCCTACATAGTTTGGTGTCGTCCGCAAAGACTGACACTTTACTCTCAATCCCATCCACAAGGTCATTAATAAAAAAATTAAAAAGAATCGGTCCTAGCACAGATCCCCGCTGTACTCCACTGCTGACTATAGCCCATTTAGAGAATATACCATTTACGATGATTCTTTGTTTCCTGTCTTTTAGCCAATTCCTTACCCATTGGCAAAAAGTTTCCCCTAGTCCCGATTTCTGGAGCTTCAGTATAAAGTTGATATGTGGTATAGTAACAAATGCCTTTGCAAAGTTCAAATAAATCACATCAGCCACAGCACCAATATCCAAATTTGCACTTAAATCCTCATAGAAACCTAACATGTTGCTTAGACACGACTCATCTTTCATGAATCCATGCTGGTTGTCAGTTATAACTTTATTCCCTGCAATATATTTATGCAAGTCATCTCTTAAAATGCGCTAAAAAACTTTCCATACTACTGATGTCAGGCTTACTGGACGCTAGTTGCCTGGATCCCCCTTTTTACCTTTCTTAAATATCGGTACCACGTCAACAATCCTCCTATCTTGTGGCACCAACCCTGTTACAACAGAGCCTAAAGGGTGCTTTACACGCTGCGACATCGCTAGCAATTGCTAGCAATGTCACAAGCGTTAGCACCCGCCCCCGTCGTTGGTGCGATATGTGGTGAACGCTGCCATAGCGAACATTATCGCTACGGCAGCGTCACACGCATATACCTGTTCTGCGACGTCGCTGTGCCCGCCGAACAATCCCTCCTTCAAGGGGGCAGTGCGCTCGGCGTCACAGCGACGTCACAAAATGGCCATCCAATAGCAGAGGAGGGGCAAAGATGAGCGGCCGGAACATGCCGCCCACCTCCTTCTTTTCTCATTGCCGGTGGACGGAGGTAAGGAGATGATCGTCGCTCCTGCGGTGTCACACATAGCGATGTGTGATGCCGCAGGAACGAGGAACAACCTTGCTACGTACGAGACAACGATTTTTGGTAAATGAACGATCTCTCATATACCAACGATTTTTGTGTCTTTCGCGATCATTTAAGGTTGCTCCTGCCTGTCACATGCTGCGATGTCGCTAACGGCGCTGGATGTGCGTCACAAACACCGTGACCCCGACGATATATTGTTAGCGATGTCGCAGCGTGTAAATGGCCCTTTAGAGGATGCACTAAATTGGTCTGTAAATTACTGAGTTCAATTCCTTCAATATCCAAGGATGAATGCCATCCAGGCTGAGGAATTTGTTAATGTTTAACTTGCTCAAACGCAGGCTTATTTCATCTTGTGTTAAACTAGATACAGTGGTGTGAAAAAGTGTTTGCCCTCTTTCTGATTTGTTATTCTTTTGCATGTTTCTTACACTAAAGGCCTCGTCACATGCTACGATATATCTAATGACATTTCGTCGGGGTCACGGAATTTGTGACGCACATCCGGCATCGTTAGAGATGTCGTGGCGTGTGACACCTCCAAACGACTGTTAATGAGCAAAAATACCTTATCGTTGCTCGTTGACACATCGTTCATTTTCATAGTGTCATTCCTCCTTCTGTGCGCCGGTTGTTCGTTGTTCCTGAGGCAGCACACATCGCTACGTGTGACACCCCTGGAACGCCGAACACAGCTTACCTGCGTCCCACCGGCAATGAGGAAGGAAGGAGGTGGGCGGGATGTTCCGGCCGCTCATCTTCGCCCCTCCGCTTCTATTGGGCGGCCGCTGTGTGACGACGCTGTGACACCGAACGTCCCATCCCCTTCAGGAAGAGGATGTTCACCGCAAACAGCGACATCGTTATGGAGGTAAGTACGTGTGACGGGGGTTAACGACATTGTGCGCCACGGGCAACTAATTGCCCGTGATGCACAAACGACGGGGGCGGGTGCGATCGCTCATGCATGTGTGGCGTGTAATGCCGCCTTAACATCTACCATGATTGCCTGTTAAATAATAGTTTTCGATGGTCCCCTCCCCTAGGTGGCAAATTTACTTTCTCAATGCCAACTGCTCTAAAGGTGGACGTGTCGCCAGCATGAACCGCAGCAAAATGTTTAGACGCTGCCGAACTTTTGTAATTCGCTCCTTTTGTGGAGTCAAGTAAATGTCTCCTAATCCGCACTTTGAGTGCACCCCACATATTGCAAATGACAAGTTGTACATTCAGTTACATACACTACAAACGCAGTGTTGCAATTGATATAATTTTTTTATGTTGTAAGTGTTCCCTGTAACAAACAAAGAAAAAGTTTTTGTATTGGTTATATGCTGGCAACATATACACATTTTGTGTCCACATTTAAAGCATCCTCTAACCTCCAACCAATTTTGAGAGTTATTCCTTGTATTACTGATGAATAGACTGGATGATAATAATTTTCCTAGAGTTTGAGCTTTTCTTGCATCAAACCTCACAGGTTGTTCCAATATTTTTTTGAGTTTAGTATCTTGGTAGAGCATTGGAAGATAAGTTTGAACTATTTTTTTAATCTTGGGGAACTGTTCACTATAGTCAGATATGAAATTAATTCTACTCTCATTTGTTGTTAGAAATTGTTTCTTTCTTTTATCGTTTTTTTCTTTCAATATTTCCTTTCTGTCCATATTGCCTACTATATTATTAGCCCTCTTTGTCATCATCTTGAGGTTAGCCTTGAATACAATAAGGATGGGGTTTTTCTATGCCATGAATTATAATGTAGCATTGTGATTTGAATATCAGCTATAATGTTAAATGTGAACAGTATATAATAGGTTGATGCAGTTTTCTGATTTAAAATGTTATATCATTTAACCAATACCTCTGGTGGAGGCTGAAGAAGTAGATTTAAGGATCTAAGCAGTTGTCACCGATTAGCCAAAGGCTAAGGACAAGTCAGTCCGAAACATGTCTGCTGACCAGGTGCCCGACGGGGCTCATTCTGCGCACTGAATGCTGTGATTTTATTTAATTTTTCATAATAAATACAAGCTTTTAGAAGGTTGGTGCAAGAGGATCGTTGTATTTTTGTATATATCAAAGTGGTGAGCATGTCCAGGACTCCGGGAGACAATCTTCGAGACTGGTGAGCAAAAAAAAACGTTTTTTACATTTCTATATACCTTTCATATGTACACATATTTGGTATCACTGCTTTCAAAAATGCCTGATCTATCAAAATATAAAATAAATTAATCTGATCGGTACACGGTGTGGCAAGAAAAAAATTCCAAACGCTAAAATTACTTTTTTTTGGTCCCAGCAACATATTTAAAATGCAATAACAGGCAATGAAAATCTAACATCTGCACAAAAATAACACATAAGCTCAATACGGAAAAAATAAGCTATCACTGAGCCCCATATCCCAAAAAATTTGAACTCTATCGGTCTCAGAAAATGAAGACAAAAGCGCAATTTTTGGGGGACAAACTTCTGAATGTTTTTTAACCCCTTAATTAAAAGAAAGTATCTACAAACTCGTACCAACGTGAGGCATCATACTGACATGTTAGCTTTACAATACAGTGAACAGGGTGAATAAAAGACCCCCAAAACAATCGTGCAATTGCAATTTTTTTTTTGCAATTTTACCGCACTTGGAATTTTATTCCTGCTTTCCAGTGCACTTTTGCATTTGGTAAAACTAATGGTTTTATTCAAAAATACAACTCGTCCTGCAAAAAAAACAAGCCCTCATATAGCAATATTGACAGACAGATAAAAATGTTATGGAATATTCACTGCACCTCAGACCTGGAAGCCGGAGCATCACTGGGGACGGCATCGCCAGTGACAGGTGAGTATCTAGCAAGCAGTGTTTGTGCAGTGACTGCAGGATGTCATCTGAGTTCCCAATGAACTCTGATCAACCCATGAAGTCACTGTTGTGTCACCTGCTGTAGTGGGGATGTCACGGGGGTGTCATCAGAAGGTCATCAGAATTCATTGGGAACTCTGATGACCTCCTGGATGTCACTGCACAGACACTGCTTGCTGGATACTGAAATGTCACCAGCGATGCTGTCCCTGGCGATGCTCTTCCCGTCACTGTCCTTGGCAACACTGTCCCTGATGTTGTTCCTGGTTCCGTTCCCGGCAATGCTTTCTCCGGTGATGCTTCGGCTTCCAGGTTTGAGGTGCAGTGAGTATTCAATGAGCATAATTAACTGGGGTCAGAAGCAGGAGACAGAAGAGCAGAAGATGGCAGCGCTGGATATAGGTGAATATAGAAAATCTTTTTATTTCAAAGACCCATGTTTTGTCCGGGACATGTCACACTGATGTCAGACATATGGAAACACAGATGTCACACGTGTGACACAAGTATGATACACGTATGACTATACCCATGCGTGTGGCTTGTACCTGATTAAACATGGATGTCTGAAACAGCCTAAGTCTGCCTCATGCAAGCTGAGCTGACAGTTTTATTTAGCAGTAACCGCAAGGTCCAACACCATTGCTAGTGAAGTGCTGCGGTCTGCATTTCTAAAGCAAAGGGTTTAGGTAAGCTATTCACGGATGTGGACAGCTGAAAAGCATCGAAATTTCCATAATAAATGCAGTGGTGGGGCCATACTTGTAATCTATCAATTGCCAGATGGGCTGGTACTTACCCTGCACTGATCTAACACTTGATATCTCCCAATATCTTCAGCAATGGAGAATGGAGGGAGCACGCTAAGTGCTGTCTCATAGCCTCCTGCAATTCATGATGGAACTAAGTAATAAGTGATGGAACTAAGTAATAGAGCACAGTAAGCCTGTGAAAAGGAGGTGATACATGAAAACATTACAACTGCAGCTGGAAAACACCAAGTGATGCTATCTGCATAATAAAAGGTTTATACAAGTGCATCTCAATAAATTAGAATATCTTCAAAAAGTTAATTTGCTTCAGTAATTTAATACAAAAAGGGAAACACATATATTATATAGAGTCATTACAAACAGAGTGATCTATTTCAAGTGTTTATTTCTGTTATTGTTGATGATTATGGCTTACAGCCAATGAAATCCCAAAAGTCATTATCTCAGAAAATTATAATAATTACCACAAAACACCTTCAAAGACTTCCAAAGTGTTTAAAATGGTCCCTTAGTCTGGTTCAGTAGGCTACACAATCATGGGGAAGACTGCTGACTTGACAGATGACCAGAAGGCAGTCATTGACACACTCCACAAGCAGGGTAAGCCACAAAAAGGTCATTGCTAAAGAAGCTGGTTGTTCACAGAGTGCTGTATCCAAAGCATATTAATGGAAAGTTGAGTGGAAGGAAAAAGAAAGAGTGGTAGAAAAAGGTGCACAAGCAACCGGGATGACCACAGACTTGATATGATTGTTAAGAAAAGGCCATTCAGGAGGTGGAGCGGGGACACACGGATAGCCCAGACTTTGCACGGTTTCGAGGTGCCCCCCTTTTCGGCCCTTTTGCTCCCAGAGGGCCGGCATCCAACGGCTTGGATGGAATACCTTCAACTTAAGTCGTTTTTGATGGCTGATAACAGACTTGGGCTTTTTGTGGTCCCGCCCACAAAATTTGAACAATTATTTTTGCTGGAGGATTCTCCCGGGCATCTTTTGTCACTGGTTTACTCCTTCCTGACTATAGAGGCGGAGAGGGGGACCTTAAATATATCGAGAAGTGGAATAGAGATTTGGGGACTCCCATTCCGGAGGAGGACTGGAAAATGTCCTTTATCCTCACCCATAAATTTTCCATTGCCTGCGCCGCACGGGAAAACAATTATAAGATTCTGACTTGTTGGTACAGGTGCCCAGATACTCTACACACTATTTCCTGGGGTTTGCTGGAGGTGCGGAAGGGAGAAGGGGACAATGCTGCATATCTGGTGGGATTGCCCATTAATAAAGCCTCTCTGGAAGTCCGTGTTCAAGGCATACTCTATAATTAGCGGAGAGCAGTTAGTGGGTTCCCCTCAGATGGCATTGCTTTCAATCCTCCCGGGATCACTTAAATCACAGAAAATGGGCCTCCTGAGATTGTCTTACAGCGGCACGTATGGTGATCCCGAGATACTGGAAATCGACTGGGGTGCCATTTGTGAGGGAGTGGTTTGCAGAGATGGCCATCATTCACAGAATGGAGTCCCTCACGGCAGAGACCAATGACTCAGTGGATAAATTCCTTAGGATCTGGACCCCCTGGACCCTGGCTCTTGATTCCCTACCATTTCAGAACCTTATTGGTAACTCATAACCTGTGTTACGTCAGTCCAATGTAGTGGTCCGAGTACTGGGGAAGTAGTCTCTACCATGCCTTCCCTCCCTCTCTTTCTGCTGCTCTTCACCCCCCCCCCTCCTTTTCTTTTCCCTATCTTTCCCTCTTACTACTTTCTTTTCTTTCTGTTTCTAGTTAAATCTTCTACTTTTTTTTGGCAGTGGCCTCGTTTTGGTTGAGGCGTCTTTCTCCTTTGGAAGGAGACTGTTCGTATTATCAAATATGGTTACATGTCCTATGCGTGCCTTATGGTAGTTAGTAAGAGAGGATGTATTAGTTAGGACGTGGCTTATATTTTTCTCTGTAAGTTGACACGTAGTAATCACTTATTTGATTCTTACTTTTTTTTTTCCTGAAAATTGTCTTGTTTACTTTAATAAATAAAGATTAAACATAAGAAAAGGCCATTCAAAAGTTTGGGTAGATTCACAAGGAGCGGACTGCTGCTGGAGTCAGTGCTTCAAGAGCCACCACACACAGACGTATCCAGGACATGGGCTACAACTGTCGCATTCCTTGTGTCAAGCCACTCATGACCAATAGACCACGCCAAAAGTGTCTTACCTGGGCCAAGGAAAAAAAGAACTGGACTGTTGCTCAGTGGTCCAAGGTGTTATTTTCAGATGAAAATAAATTTTACATTTCATTTGAAAATCAAGGTCCCGACCAAGTATTGAGTGCTTTTACTGTTGTGAAAGCCTAGAAACTATTAATAGAGCTTCAAAAACAGGCTTAGCTCAAGTCACTCTGTTTACTAGATCCCAGAGGCTGCTCTGGCTTTCATCCTTTAACCCCTGTACAGGAATTTGGACTTATACATGGATCTAGACTTACATAGCGACCCCTGTGCAGGGGCCACAGAATCAACTGGTGCTCAGTGCAGCAAGCTGACAGCAAGAAGTATCGTCACTAGGGCTTAGTGGATCCGAACTGTAAAAGTCCGGATTCGCTCGGAATTATTATGGCTGGGGATGAAAATTAGGGGGGACCGCACGTCGTTTCTTTTTAAATTATTTATTTAAATTATAAAAAAAGCCGCATCACCAGCACAGCTGCGCCCACTTCTGACAGGAGTGTGCATGTGTTTCTATGTACATGCACGCTCATTCTCAGCGCAGGCTGTGCCGGCTGATGTCCTGTCAGACTTGTACGAGTTTGACAGCGCATCACCAGCACATCTGCACACTTCTGACAGGAGCGTGCATGTGTTTCTGTGTACATGATACTCATGCTCATAGCACAGCAGGCTGTGCTGGCTAATATCATGTCAGACTTGTACGAGTCTGACAGCGCATCAACGGTACATCCGCACACTTCTGACAGGAGCGTACATGTGTTTCTAGGTACATGCATGCTCATGCTCAAAGCGCGGCAGGCTGTGCCGGCTGATGTCATGTCAGATTTGTACTAGTCTGACAGCGCATCACTGGCACAGCCGCACACTTCTGACAGGATTGTGCATGGGTTTCTGTGTACATGCTCGCTCATGTTCAGAGAGTGCAGGCTGTTCCGGCTGATGTCATGTCAGACTTGTACGAGTCTGACAGCGCATCACTGGCACAGCCACACACTTCTGACAGGAGCATGCATGTGTTTCTTAAAGACATGCACATTCACCATACTGACCCGCAGACACTTGCAATGCTTTCCCTGCCCACCGGCTATCCTGCCGCCTGTGATTGGTTGAAGTCAGCTGACACGCTCCCACTCATGGTGGGGGTGTGTCTAGGTGCAACCAATTACACGCACCAGTGGGCAGGCAAAACAATGAATATTGAATTGTTGGCTTCGGAAGGGAAAAGCGTCACCCGGAAGGAGTTTGCTGCCATGACACAGCCTCGGGTGAGTACACCGCACACGCTCCTACCCCCCATCACCTCCACAAAGTTTCCTCTAGATTTTGGCCCCAAAAGACTTATATGGGCATCAGAATCCGGAGCAGATCAGGATTTTTTTTCAATCCAGCAGTGATCCGCCGGTCCCGGATTTTGGCAGATTCGATCAACTGTAATCGTCACACAGAGTTGATACCAAGAGATCACATCAGAGACAAAAATCAGAAAGCAAGCGGATAGTCTAAATAAAAGCTGAGGTCAGAAAAAGGGATAAATCAGAGCAACACTACAGGAGCACGGATCAGGTATATAGACCAGATAAGCTGAACTTTTGACTGGCAGTTGAATTCCGAGCTTAAAGGGAGTGATCAAAACCACACAAAAATTAACTCCATGTCTCCATGATTTACTGTCACCAATAGTCCCAGGAAAAAAAAAACAGTCCTGTAGCTTTTACGCAATGCCAGCAGCAACAGAGGCATGAATCAGCACAAATGTTTCAAGTACCCTGTTTTTTTTTTACTTGTTGCTATTTACTTATTGCATTGTGACTACGCGTAATGTTTATATTCTAAGTTTTGTTTGTTGATGGCCACAACGTACCTGATCACCTGCATATCACTCTTATACTAACAGATGTTCTGGCCTTTGTTTTTTATTTTAGACTTATTAAACAGCACACAATTATTCTAAAATTGTCTGGCCTCATGGTTGGTTTACACTAGCCCATGGTGGCCCTTAAATGATTGCTTATCAGCTACATATTTTCCAATCAGCGGTCCTTTAATAACTATATAGACAGGCTGAATACACTTCCCATGCACACAGAACAGTCGGTAAAAAATATGTACACCTAAGCTGTCCTTGTTCTCGGCAGCACATGCCTTATTTATACAGGATGATGTGCTGCCGAGAACATAGATTTTTTTTCTAAGCAAACTTAAAAAAACATTTCACCCTACAAGCGTTTTGCAGCCTATTTACCCTTTACAATTATTGGGAAGAAGAGTCCCCGGGAATTATGTTTGCATGAGCAATTAGACAGTAGTTATAAATATGCCCAAATATCTATTATATTTTTTGTTGGATTCTTTTGTACAGACAGTAAAGATTTTTAACCTTTCATTGCCTTTATTTTACAATTTTGGAATATTTTATTTTTTGTCTACAGTATATTGCTTTTTTAATAAGGAAAATGAACACTTTCCAGCAATGTCCTTTGGGGTTATTTCATCTGAAACAGTGTACTACTTTGTGCGAGGAGGGATTAGATAAATAGATGCTGAGTTTCTTTTTCGAGTCGCTCGTACCCTTTGCTCTTATATTGATTGATTTCAATGGGATAGGTATTTGTGTGATCCCCAGTGTTGTTTTCTAGTGTTTGTATGGAAGAACCTACCATGACCTCAGCAATGAAAGATATTATCATGAGCATTCTGATGTGAGAGGTTAGTGAAAAGAAAGATATTTTTCTTATCTCTTTCAATTTGATTTTAGGACTTGTGTCTATATAAACTAAGAAGAGTTTATTTTACTAACAAATTTTAACCATTTGCAGAGACTCTATTAATTATTGACCCTGCAAAGCTCTAGATAAACATAGCTTTGAAACTAGTTTTGAAATATCTCAAAAAAAATTAACATATAAGACAAAAAACTTCCTTTATTTCAAGAGAATCTGAGAGCAACATTTTAGAGGAAGCAACCAGAAATTGTGACGTGTAGGTTACTTTTCAACTATAAATGCTTATATTATCCAGATCTATTGCTTTATTGCAGAGAAAGCCATGTTTTTATCAAGATGTAAATTAGACTGCAAGTGCACTGGTCATTGTAATTACACTTGCAGATGTAAAGATGTAAATGAGATGGGGTGGAGCCTGGACCGGGATGTGAGCACACACAGGGAGACACTCTCCTGCTGACTCACCGTGATACCGCTGGAGCCGCCGCACGGCCGGACAGGAGGAGGATTCAGGAGAGCAGCAGGCAGCAGAGGAAATACAGGAGAACCCCACTATTAAGGATGTGATTCAGGTGGTCTCCTTCTGCAAACAGGCCCTCACAACATTAACCCAGCAGGTGCTGGGAATACAGGGAGATATAGGTACTCTCAAAAAAGATCAGAAGAAAACTGATATGAGAACCAGTGCTGTGGAGGAAAGAGTGGCAGCAGCTGAGCATCATATAGTTACACTGCAAAAAGCAGAGAAAAAGTTTCAGCAGCAGATATCTGAGTTGTCCGCAAAAACGGATGACTTGGTAAACCGTTCCAGGAGGAACAATATAAGACTGGTGGGCATCCCGGAAAAAGTAGAGGGAAGAAATCCTACTGAATTCATAGAAACGTGGCTTAAAGAAAAGATTGGCGCTGATAATTTGACCAACTTATATGCAATTGAGAGGGCACACAGAGTCCCAATGCAACCGCAATCACCTGGCAAGAGGCCCCGTATGATGCTGGCAAAACTGCTTAACTACAGGGACTGGGATATTATTCTACGCAAGGCGCGGGATCTGCAGAACCTGACAATTGATGGACACCCAGTTGCTATGTACCCTGACTACTCTGTACCGGTACAGAAGCAAAGAATACAATTTACAAGGGTAAAGAGATGACTCCGTGAGCTGGGGGTTAAATATTTCATGATGTTCCCTGTAAAACTTCGAGTAGCAGCACTGGAGAAGGTGCACTTTTTTCTTGATCCAGAGGAGGCCATGAAATGGATAGACATCAATGCAAGGAAGATGCAAACAACAGGAGAAGGATAGAAGCTGGCTATGAGTGACACTGCAATTTCGTGATTTTCCTGGACTGGCTACTCATAAGCATTTGCATATGCTAGAGGAGAAGGAGACTTCATAAGCCCATTTTTATGGCAGTGATGGTACACTTCCCCCCCCCTCTTTTTTTTTTTTCTCTCTTCCTCTTCCAGGCTATTATTGTTGATATCTTGCTCCTGTCCCTGAGTGTTAGATGGGGCAGATAGAAGTTTCTTAACACTAAGCTGGACAATGACAGGAGGAGGATAATAATTTTTTTCTTTTTTTTTCTTTTCACCTGGCCGTGCGGCGGCGATTGATAAATGCTTAAGTTTTCAAAAATTCATATGTTAGAAGTTTACATTATATGATATATGCAAATAAAAACGAATATGGTGAAGGCGGGAGGTGAGTTAGGGGGTTCTGCTCACTGGGATGAGACAGGTTTGGTATGAGAGAAAAGGAGGAAGGAGGTTGACCGGTCTGGGAGAGAAAGACCTCATTCCCTATAAGGGAGTTAAAGATGTAAATCGGAGGTGGAGGAGTTTTGTTGGGGTGGTTCTAAGGGGCGGGTTAGGGAAGGGAAAGACTCAGCATACAGAGGGTACAGAAGGACAGAATGTTTGTTTAAAGATAACCAGTAATTTTCAACATGGGAGAAGAGATTAAAATATTATGTTGGAATGTAAGGGGACTGTCAGATAGAGGTAGATGAGACACAATGATAAAATATATGCTAGACCAGAGACCATCAATAATGTGTTTAAGCTAGACCAGAGACCATCAATAATGTGTTTATTGGAGACGCATTTGACGAACAAAACGACACATGTACTGAACAAGAGATGGGTGCAAAAGGCGTATCACTCTACTTTTTCTACTTATGCTAGAGGGCTATCTGTGTTGGTCCAAAGATCCGCCCTATATGAAGAAGTGGAGACATGGATAGACACAGAGGGACAATATGTAATGTTGATCTGTAAGTTGTATAGACAATTATTTTGCATTACTGCTATATATGTTCCACTGCCTTACACTAGTGTCGAAATTAGAGAGGTGAGAGAGCGTTCGGCTAAATGGGAGAATTTGCCATTCTTGCTGGTCGGTGACTTTAATAATGTCATAAATGCATATTGGGACAGGAGCAGAAACTCGCGGGAGGCGAGGAGGGACGGAGCTACAGCATTTGGTATCCTTATTCAAGAATTGGGGTTGGTAGACGTTTGGAGGATAAGGAATGTAGGGGTAACCTGTTTTTCCTGTCACTCAGCGACCCATGGTACGCTTTCCCGTATAGACCTGGCCTTGGGAAATGAACTCATGGACTCTGGAATTTCAAGTGTTGAATATTTGGCTAGAGTAATATCGGATCATAGTCCAATACTGGTATCTATTAAAAAACGGGGAGTAGGGGAGAGGCTAAAAAGAGAATGGAAGTTACATCCGGTTTGGGTAAAAAGTATTGACATGGACGGTATAGCCAGCGAGATTCTGGAATATTTTACCCTTAATAGAGGTAGTGCAGATCCATTGGTAGTTTGGGACGCCATGAAGGCATACCTGAGAGGCCTTTTATTTAGAGACATTTGCCGGTGTAAGTCTCGTTGTAGACAGGGGGAAATTGATTGCTTAGATACCTTGAAGGGAGCAGAAGCAGAGATGGTAACACAGCCCACACCAGAGAATAGGCAGAAGCTAAAAGCAGCGCAGGAAGAAGTTAATAAGGTGCTATTAGAGAAAGTAGCTAGGAAGCAGGCTTTTCAAAAAGAGAACTTTTATGCGGAGGGAGAAAAGGTGGGACATCTGTTGTCGGTGGTGACGGCAGCCCAGAGACAATCATCCTTTGTGCATTGCATTCGCACCACAACGGGAGATTTGGTTACGGAGGGGGTAGATATTCTGGACACGTTCGCAGCCTTTTATGAGGAATTATATTCCACTAGAGGGGAGACGAGACAGAGCGACGTAGAGGCTTTCTTAGGTACAATGACATTACCCAAAATTACAGAGACAGAGAAACACAGTCTAGAGGGCCCTATCACACTTGAGGAGATAGAGAGAGCTTTGCATGGCATGGCAAATGAAAAAGCCCCGGGGGTAGATAGTTTACCGGTGGAGGTATACAAATCTTTGGAAGAAATACTCTTACCCAATTTGCTGAGTGTCTTGGAGGAGGCAAGGGAGAGGGGGACACTGCCAGAATCTATGAGGGAGGCGATAATAACAGTAATACCTAAAGAGGATAAGGATCCAAAACTCCCCGAATCATACAGGCCCATCTCACTGTTAACGACGGATGTTAACATTTTGGCCAAAGTACTTTCTAATCGATTAACAGAAGTGATATCTACCCTAATCCACCAGGATCAGTCGGGTTTTATGCCTAATAGATCCACGGCAAAAAATATACGAAGATTATACCTTAACATGCAACTGCCGGTGGACAATCCTGGACAGAGAGTAATAGCTTCATTAGATGCTCATAAAGCATTTGACAGTGTGGAATGGGGGGAGTGCTAAAACATATGGGATTTGGCACTAATTTTATATCCTGGATACAGCTGTTATATACTAGACCAGTAGCTAAAGTGAGGATTAATGGAATGTTGTCACACACGGTGGATTTAAAAAGGGGTACTCGCCAAGGATGTCCGCTCTCACCTCTCCTTTTTGCTCTGGCAGTGGAGCCACTGACAGCTGCTATACGGCAGAACAGAGACATAAAGGGATTTGTATATGGCCATCTAGAAGAGAAGAATGCCCTCTATGCAGACGACATTCTATTGTTTCTGGGAGACCCAGGGGCATCGTTGAGCTGTGCCATGCAGGTGATCGAGTGGTACAGGGGGATCTCTGGACTGACTATCAATTGGACCACATCGAATCTGTTTCAGGTGGATGCGGGAGTAAATAGGTCGATCTTGGGTGATAAGGTCAACAGACTGTGGGTCGTGGACCACTTTAGATATTCAGGCATTCAGGTATCCATGCCAATTGGGAACTATATTACTATTAATCTAGTCCCTTTGCTGCAGCAACTGCGAAGTAAGATAACTGCTTGGAATAAGCTTTATTTATCAGTAATAGGATGGATTAATCTTATTAAAATGGTGCGTATGCCCAAGATACTCTATGTGTTGCACAATTCTCCTGTTTGGATCCCTCGGAGTCACTTTAAGGAGATTGATTCCATGTTCCGTGCTCAAATATGGAAGAACAAACAAGCCAGACTTAAACTCGAGACGCTACAGAGACCGAAGGATGCGGGGGGGCTGGCACTGCCAAATCCGGGAATATATTATCTGGCAGCCCAGAGTCAACATTTCAGGGGGTGGGCAGATTTAGGGGTGGTGGACCCAGCATCCAGACTGTTAAGGCATGTACTGCATCGGAAACCATTAGTGTTCGGACTGGAGGATGGATCATTTGGGAGAATAGGAAAAACGAGCCCCACACTTAGCTTGATGAATAGAATCTGAAGGAAGATCAAGCAGGTAAGAGGGATTACAGCAATGACTGAATTCTCTCTGTTGTGGGACAATGAAAACTGCTCTGAGATATACAAGATAGGCAAAATTAAGGAATGGGCACGTAAAGGCATATGGAATATGGGGCAAATTCTTAGCCAGGGATGTTTGAAATCGTTTACACAAATACAGGATGAGTTTGGGATATCCCCACTTGGGTGGTACCAGTACAAACGGTTGGCGCATGCAGTGTTGGCTCAGGGGGTTAAGCAATCATTGCTGGTACAGGCAGACCTAGTACTGAAATATGTGTGTAGTAGTGGACCCACAAGAGAAATCATATCTACTATATATAGGGACCTACTGCATACATATTTGCTTGATCACCCTGTAAATACTAGGACTAAATGGGAGGCAGAGATAGACAGGATCCCTGATGAGGTATGGGATAGTGTTTTGGAATACATACCGAAATTATCAATGAGTGAACCAGCAAGATTATCCCGCCTCTACATGGTGCATAGGGCATATAGGTCTCCGCTAATTATGTGTAAAATGGGATTGACGAGCAACTCCGACTGTCCTAGATGTAATGGAGAAGGTGCCGGCATTTTCCACATGATGTGGATGTGCCCCAGGTTGGCACCCTTTTGGATAACTGTTCTTAATAGAATAGAAGGAGCTTATAGATGTAAACTTCCCAGACAACCCCTGGTATGTCTTCTAGGTTACGTGGAGGAAATTAGAGTAGACAACAATTTTAAAATAGTGATAGCCAGACTGCTGTATGCGGCAAGGAAAGTAATTGCCAAACACTGGATGCAGGGGGACCCACCAACTAGAGGGGAATTTGTCGCATATGTTAATCATATTGTACGAATGGAGAGAAGCATATATGGGAAAAGGAAACAACTTGCACCTTTTGATAGATTGTGGAATCCGTGGTTGCAATATGGATAAATATTAGAGTTGGGAGATGTTGGACTAGGGGCAGAGATAGTTCTATACATTCCAATATATGCTATTGAAGGGTTAAAATGTAAGATCTTTGATATTGATATGGGTAATATGTACGCTGAGGGGGGAGGGGGAGGGGATGTTGGGAATGGAAAGTTTATAGTTCTGCTTGTTATTGCTAAAAATATAACACATGTTTTGTATACCTGGTGAAAAATAAAAATGTATCTGATTAAAAAAAGATGTAAATGAGATAAATGAAAAAGAACACTGATCAAAATTAAAGAACACTTTCAGATACCTGCAAGTTATTGGTGTTAATCTGGCACCTGGTGCTAATTTCATTAATTATCTGAGAAACCCTATTTAACTGGCAGCCTGCCTACCTTTCCAGTTTGCACTGACTTTGCAAAAATGATGCGCCATTCCAAAGTGACTGAACCCCTCTGGTAGAAGGTTTTTGTTCTCCAGATGAAGGCAAAAGGGGTGACCCTATCAGTAAAAACAAGTGAAGTTGGTTGTCCCAAGTCTGTGATTTTAAGTATATTGCATAATTACAACATCACAAACTCTTTCAAGTACCCCAAGAAGGCTGGTTTCCCTGGAAAGACAAATGCAAGAGAGAACAGTATAATGAGGAGAATCTCCCTTGCTAATTATAGCAACACTACAGCTAGAATTGCTTGTCAGCATTGAACAGGGGAAGGATCTGTCTCGTCATACAGTGTCCCGACGTTTAAGTGTATTTGGACTGAAAGCATTTGGAATATTATATAAGACCAGTTTAAAAAATGATTTTAAACTCTGAAATGTTGGCTTACTGAAAAGTATGTATAATGCACTCAATACTTGGTTAGGGTTCCTTTTTCATGAATTACTGCATCAATGTGGCATGGCATGGAGGCAATCAGCCTGTGGCACTGCTTAGGTGTTAAGGAAACCCAGTTTGCTTTGATAGTAGTCTCCAGCTCGTCTGCATTGTAGGATCTGGTATCTCTCATCTTCTTGACAATACACCATTGATTCTCCATGGGGTTTAGGTCAGGCAAGTTTGCTTGCCAATCAAGCACAGTGAATTGTAGTTATTAAACCAGGTATTGGTACTTTTGGCAGTGTGGTCAGGTGCCAAGTCCTGCTGGAAAAGGAAATTTCCATCTCCAAAAAGCTTGTCGGCAGAGGGTAGCATGAAGTGCTCTAAAATGTCCTGGTAGACGGCTGTGCTGACTTTAGTCTTGATAAAACACAGTGGACCTACACCAGCAGATCACATGGATCCCCAAACCATCTTTGATTGTGGAGACTTCACACTAGACCTCAAGCAGCTTGGATTGTGGCCTCTGCACTCTTCCTCCAGACTCTTGCACCTTGATTTCCAAATGAAATGCAAAATTTACTTTCATCTGAAATCAACACCTTGGACCACTGAGCAACAGTCCAGTTCTTTTTCTCCTTGGCCCAGGTAAGACACTTCTGGCGTTGTCTATTGGTTATGAGTGGCTTGACACAAGGAATTCGACAGTTGTAGGCCATGTCCTGGATATGTCTGTGTGTGGTGGCTCTTGAAGCACTGACTCTAGCAGCAGTATACTCCTTGTGAATCTCCCCCAAATTTTTGAATGGCCTTTTCTTAACAAGCCTGTCAAGGCTGCGGTTATTCTGGTTGCTTGTGCACCTTTTCTACCACACGTTTTCCTTCCACTCAACTTTTGTATACAGCACTCTGTGAACAGTCAGCTTCTTTAGCAATAACCTTTTGTGGCTTACCCTTCTTGTGGAGTGTGTCATTCCACCTTCTGGACATCTGTTAAGTCAGCAGTCTTGCCCTTGATTGTGTGGCCTACTGAACCACACTACAGGACAAATTTAAATGCTTAGGAAGCCTTTGCAGGTGTTCTGTTGTACTTATTTTAATTTTATGAGATAATAATTTTGGGATTTCATTGGCTGTAAGCCACAATCATCAACATTAACAGAAATAAACATTTGAAATAGATCAGTCTGTGTGTAATGACTCTATATAATATGTGTTTCCCTTTTTGTATTGAGTTACTGAAATAAATTAACTTAATGATATTCTTATTTATTGAGATGTATCCATATCTCAGAATCATCCATACCCCACAAGGCGAGATCTTGCATAGAGCCCCAGACAGAGTAAGATTGACAGTCATCTTTGTGTTTCATTCATTTTCTAATAATTGTGCCAACAATTGTTGCCTTCTCACCAAGCTGCTTGCCTATTTTCCTGTTGCCCATCTCAGCCTTGCACAGGTCTACAATTTTGTCCATGGTGTCTTTAGACAGATCTTTTGTCTTGGCCATGGTGGAGAGGTTGGAGCGTGATTGATTGAGTGTGTGGACTGGTGTCTTTTATACAGGTACGAGATCAAACATGCAATTAATACAGGTAAAGTGGGCAGAGTAGGAGGGCTTCTTAAAGAAAACATAACAGGTCTGTGAGAGCCAGACAGAATTCTTGCTGGTTGGTAGGTGATCAAATACTTATTTCATGCAATAAAATGCAAATTAATTATTTAAAAATCAAAGAAAGTGATTTTCTGGATTTTTTTTTATTCTGTCTGTTACAGTTGCAGTGTACTAATGATAAAAAGTATAGTCCTCTCCATTCTTTGTAGGTGGGAAAATTTGCAAAATTGGCAGTGTATCAAATACTTCCCCCCCCCCCCCTATACAGTATATAATGAAGTCCCATGTGTCAAGAAAAAAAGTGGCAAGAATTATTTGGTACAAAACAGTCAGAGTATTAAACCGTTTTTGTATTTTATATTTAACTTTTACTGTTCATAACAGATGTGTCCACCCTGAAAACTTTATTTATGTTAACTAGTTCAGGACCAGGCCATTTTCCCTTGTTCCTGACTAGACCCATTTTTGGTTTTACTGTACATGCATTTTTAATAGCTCTAAAATAATGTTCTTGTTTGGATATTCGAATTATTTTTGCCTGTTTTTTCCCGATTCATGTGTTCGGGTGAACACTTTGAAATGTTCACTAGTTGCCTTCTCCTGACCTAATTGGCATTCATGAAAGAATTGACACCAGACACACAGTCGGATGTGAATCTCTCCTTGACCAGAGTATGGTGCAGCTCCAACTGCCTTTATTTTAACAGAGCCCCTGCTTATATAAACAAGGAAAGGGGCCTGGTCGGCTCTACAGTGGGCATGCCCAGATGTGTCCATTGGTGGTCAATGGGTTGGTCCATGAGGTCATCAGTGGGTTGGTCCATGAGGTTATCAGTGGGTTGGTCCTCTAGGTTGGTTAGTGGGTGTTCTCTTTATATGATGATCTTCTTACGTCTGGACATTCCCTGCATTCCTTGCATACCAGGTTAGGATGTAGAGGACAGGAAGCGGCAGCCATCTTTGATCTGTGTTACATTAATGTATCTGAACAAACTATATAAGGTGAAATAATACATTTCATTGGTGATTTCTCACAATCCCTGACATTTTAAGGCTTATTAAGTATTTGATCCAATGGCCTTCCTCAACACATGGAGCTAAATGTTAATGTAACTTTTATATTTTTATATTCCTTTTCTTTTGTTGATGATATCAGTGGAAAATGTGAAGAAATCTAGGAAATATGTGTCTATTTTTTACAATTTGTTTTCACTTTTTATCACCACAAAGGACCACTAAAAACATTCTAAATTGCATTCCCCCTTACACATAAATTATTTTTATATATACAGTTGAAACCAGAAAATTATTAATATTTACCAAATGCCAGAATAATGAGAGAGCGAGAGAATGTTTTAAGGCATTTGTATTACTTTTTTCAAAGTCAAATGTTTACATCCATTTCATTAGTATTTGGTGCCATTGCCCTTAAACTGTATGACTTGGGTCAAACATTTTGGATATCCTTCCACAAGCTTCTCAGAATAGTTGGGCTCATTCCTCCTGACAGACCTGGTGTAACTGAGCCATGTTTGCAGGTCGCCTTGCTCGCACCTGCGTGTTTGGATTTGCCCATATATTTTCAATAGGACTGAGATCAGGGCTTTGTGATGGCTGCTCCAAAATATTGACGTTGTTATCCTTAAGCCACTTTGTAATCAGTTTGGTAATATGCCCAAGCTTTAAGTTCCTGGCTAATGTCTTGAGATGTTGCTTCAGTATTGCCACATAATCTGCTTTCCTCATGATGCCATCTATTTTGTGAAGTGCACCAGTCCCTCCTGCAGCAAAACAACCCCATAACATGATGCTGCCACCCCCATGTTTCACAGTTAGGATGTTGTGCTTAGGCTTCAAAGCTTCTTCTTTTTCCTCCAAACGTAACGATGGTCATTATGGCTAAACAGTTCAATTTTATTTTCATCAGACCCCAGGACATGTCTCCAAAATGTAAGCGTTGTTCCTGTGTACAGTTGCAAACATTCTTGTGACTTTTTTGTTTCTTTTGGAGTAATCACTTCTTCCTGTCTGAGAGGCCTTTCAGCCTATGTTGATACAGTTCTCTTTTCACTGTGGAAATCTCACCAGCTTCCGCCAGCATCTTCACAAGGTCTTTTGCTTTTGTTCTTGGGTTGATATGCACATGTCTGACCAAAGCATGTTCTTCTCTGTTACACAGAACCCATCTCTTTCCTCAGTGGTCTGATGGCTGAACATTCCCATCTTGTTTGTACTTGTGTATAATTGTTTTACAGACAAACGAGGCAAATTCTGGTATTTGGATATTGCACCCAAGGATGAACCAGACTTGTCCGAGTCAACAATTCTCTTCCTGAGATCTTGGCTGATTTCTTTTGAATTTCCCATGATGCTACACAAAAAAGCAATATGTTTCAGCTGTGCAATAAAATGCAATAAAATACATCCACAGGTGTGTCTCTAATTAACACAGATGTTGCCAATAAACCTAACAGAAGCTTCCAAAGACATGACATCATCATATGGGCTGTCCCATATTATTTAAAGGCATAGTACTTTTGGTGTATGTAAACTTTTGACTTTGCACAAAATAATAAAAATGCCTTAAAACATTTTCTCTCTCTCTCACTCTCTCTCTCAATATTCTGGCATTTGGCAAATTTACATAAATTTGGTAATCCTAATTGACCTAAAACAAAAAGGTTTATTCTGATTTCATGTCCGATAGTGAGAAAAACATGCATATGTGTCTTCTTAGATAGTGTATGTAAACTTCTGGTTTCAACTGTAGGAAATATTTTTTCTCATGGAGATGGAACTAGAAACAATGATTCAGATTGCAGTATGTCTTTCTCTCTTTTCTTTTGCTTTTTTCCATTTTATTTTTGCTTTCTTTATGTATTTATTATATATTTCATACTGTGGCCCACAGACGGTCTTAAAAGTCCTTTCAGGGGGTATTTTAATATAATAATTTATTACTGATTTCTTCTGTTACACAGGTTGACAAAAGAAATAAGTCCATCAAGCTCAACATTTCTCCACCAGTTATGCATTATTTATAGCTAGATTATATAAAACCCATAATGCCATTTGTTGTGAGGAAATCATCCAGCGTTTTTTTAAAAGCGGATATAGTGTCTTCCATTACTACATCTTGCAGTAAAACATTCCACAGTCTGACTATTCCAACTGTAAAGAATCCTTTCTTGTTTAGCTGCCGGAATCGCCTTTCCTCCACTTCTAATAAATGTCTTCTTGTTCTTTGTAAGGCTTTTGGAAGGAATACAGTAAGTGTAGTGCCCAGAGAAGGGGGTACTCGGTCCCGGGCTGTAACAGACTGGGATGTCACTCTGGTGGCTGTTGTCCGGTCCCGTGCTCTGGGCCCATTTTGTTAATGGGGTGTATTTTCAGGGAAGATAAGAGTTTTTGTCATGTGACGCCACCTGTGGGTTGCGGTTAAGGATGGGGAACCGCCGCTGCCCAATGTGGGTACTCCCAGGGATGGTGGTAGTGGCAGCTGAGATGGTAGGCGATCCGCAGGTAGGGCTGTGCCTGGGAGATATAATGGGGCAATAATGGAGACCACACCAGGTTGTCTTTAAAAGTCTCTACTCACTGTGGACCCAGGGATTGCTGGTTCAGGTCCCAGGAGGACCAGTGCCAATGTAGTTTTCCAGGTTGCTCTGTCCCCGGCACTCTCTGTAGATTGAGTCCCCCGTTGTGTAGAGCGTTTGGGAACCCCGACTGTCCCTTTTGGCGTACAGTCTCCTTCTCCATACGGCGGGCAGTACGGACCCTGTGGGGAGGTAAGTGTCTGAACCCCGATCCTAGTTTACTGCTTATGCCCCTGGATTATTTGGTTCGGTGAAGTCCATGAAGGTGTCCTCACTGGGCAGGAATTTGCCAAACAGTCTAAAACTTGTGCTTGACCTAGGGCCCTGTGCCCCGTGCGTGCTCCGGTCCCAGCGGTATCTTGGTACCCATCTTGGCGACCTCTTTCCTGTGCCCCCGGGGTGACCGTTACATGGACCTAGCTCAGGCACGTCTGCACACCTCTCCTGTGTGCTACTCGACTCTCGACTCCTCTCTGACTGACCCATCCCACCAGGCTGGCTATACCCAGGGACTCGTTCCCATGGCGACCATCACCTTATGTGTTTAACCCTCTATGCCCAGTGTGGAGAGGAGAACTAGGATTTTAGATGTGTTTTGGTGTGTTGGTGGAAAAGGCACTGATACTCCAGTTCCTAGGGGGTAGGTCCTACATCCCCAAGAGGATGCTGTTCCCTGTAGTGCCCTGAGGTTCTCAGGGGCGCTACATAGGTCATGTGTCAATTCTTTGTATTGGCCACACATGTATTCATACATGTAAATGAGATTGCTTTTGAGGGTTTTTTTTATAAGCTAACCACACCCAATTTTTCTAGCCTTTCATTTTAGCGGAGAGCCTCCATCACATGTAACAATCTTGTTGCCTGCCTCTGAACTGACTCCAGCTGTCCAGTTACAGGAGAATTCCAGTCCGATGCCGCATAGTAGAGCTGACGGGGTCTCATAGAACCTAGCAGGTCATGTTTCCTTACTACACCCAGCGATGACATGATCTCCTTGCTGTGTTGTATTATGGATATGGTTGCCATTTGCTTTCCTTACTGTATACTGTTAGCAGCAGACAAGGAGACATCCTATTTGTTATCTGCTTTCTTTTTCATGTGGCTGCTCTTATTGTCAGCATTTCTTTCTTTCTTTCTTTAGTGCAACTGGATTACTCACTGCTGAGATGTTAACTGCTTGCCCGAGGCCGGCTGGTTTCGCCTCCAGGTCCCCTTCATCCCAGTGCCAGTTTGGTTCTCTGGTACCTACTTCCCCTGCACCTGTCTCTGGTAAGTGGGTCCCCGTAGTATGAAACAACTAGGGGTCCCCATTCTGTGGTTTGTCTACTTCTATCCGCCTGACGGTAGCATGAACCCACTGTGGTTGGAGTCTCTGGTCCTGTCCCCGGTTCTCCCATTGCTACTGAGTCTTCGGATTCTTTAGGGTCAGCAAGGTCCTTGATGGTTCCATTGCTATGCAGGAGTTAACAGGTCGGCTTGAAGCTCTTTCCTGTCTTAGGGTCCTGTACCCCGTCGATGCGGAGTTCCAGGAGTACTCCACCGGCAACCACTTCTCCTGAGTACCAGGTCACCGTCAACCCGAGTCAGGACATAACTTCACTTCCACCTTCACACTCCTGCTGTCTGACACTTTCAACAGTCACCGTAGTTCTGACTACTGTCTTCCCAACTATTCTCCACAGTCTGCCCCTCCCACCTGGTCAACTAGTGGACTGGAGTAGCTCCACTTCTAAGCGCCCATCCATTGGTCCCACCCTAGCTGGGTACCATTGTATGGGGAATGTTGGGGAAACTGGGATTACCTGGGTTTCTGGTGTTACCGGCACTTGGGTTATGGGTCCCTAAGGGGGTAGGCCCTGCATCATTGTAGGGATGCAGAACCTTGCAGCACCCTGTTGGGTTCAGGGGCGCTACATTAACATAGCCATTTATCACATACTCTAACAAATTGTGTATTGCTACTTGTGTACAGGATAAAATTTGTACATGGATACATCACCGGAAGCACCTTTGGAACATGATTACATCTCCAAAAACAATATCAGTACTTTCATATGAAGCACCCTTGAGGCTCTGGTTGCCACAGGGTACTGCATCTTCATTAAGGTGCGGTATCTATCTCAGATAAGGAGGGGGTTAATCACCGGTGTTCCACATTCACACACTACATACAGCTTAGGAACCTTCACATAGGGTCGGTTGGCTCAGGGTAGGCAGGGGGGTGGTCATAATGGTCATGGGACTTCCCGGTCACTGAAGCCAGCCACCTGGGGGGTAGGTTCCACTTGGGGTAGAAATAGGTACAACATACAGCAAAAACAGACCCGTCAGGACCATAGTTCTGGCAAGACATATCTGTCTAAAACTTGGACTTTACTGGGCCCTGAAGCTGGGAGCGGGAGCTCAGCCAGGGTACCTAACTGCTGGGGGGGACACTCTATAAATAGGACACTTTCTCTTTTCTTCTCCTTTCACAATGGCGGTGGTGACACCTGACCGGATCTGGGATCGACTTGAGCCCATCACGGTAGTGACCAGTGTGACTAGGCTGACAGTTTAAGTTGTGAGTAAACTACACCCTGAACCCGCAGAGACTGTGTTGACTCGTCCTTACCGGCGCTGCCGCCCAGCGCTTAGGTGTGCCAACGGCCATTACAACCCTCATCATCCACCCGGGGCCCACTCCGCCTTTGGGGAGCGACACCATCCTGGCTGGCATCACTTGAAACATGATTAGTAGATCCTCTTTAGTATTACTGGGCCATAGCAGTACTGGAATACTGCTACATTCCGCTGTGGGACAGCTAAGAATTTTTATTATACGTCACTAGAAGGGGGCCCGATTCTACGCATCGGGTATTCTAAAATTTACGTATTGTGTAGTTCATGTATGATTTTTGTTATATATATATATATAGATGTTGTTTTGTGTAGTTACCAAGTGTTTGTGTAGGGCGCTGTACATGTTCTGGATGTTGTCTGGGTGTGATGGGGGGTGAGAGGGGTGTTGTTTGTGTGTTGCGTTGTTTGTGGAGCGCTGTGTGTCTGTAGCGTTGTGTGTGTGTTGCGCGGTTTGTGTGTGTGTGGTGTGTTTTGGGGGGAGGTATGTTTTGTGCAATGTGTGTGTTGTGCGGTATGTGCGTATATTTGTGTGTGCAGCGTTGTCTGTGTGTGTGGGTGTCTGTGTAGGGCAGTTGTTTGTGGTTCCCAGTGTGTGTGTGTGGTGTGTTGTGCAGTGCGCGCGCGCGTGTGTGTGTGTGTTGGGGGGAGGTGTGCACTTCCCATCGTGCTCCATCCCCCATGCAGCGCACTCCCCATCGTGCTCCATCCCCCATGCTGCGCACCCCCCATCGTGCTCCATCTCCCATCCTGCGCACTCCCAAACGTGCTCCATCCGCCATGCTGCGCATTCCCAAACGTGCTCCATCCGCCATGCTGCGCACTCCCAAACGTGCTCCTTCCGCCATGCTGCGCACTCCCCATCGTGATCCATCCCCCATGCTGCGCACTCCCAAACGTGCTCCATCCGCCATGCTGTGCACTCCCCATCATGCTCCATCTCCCATGCTGCGCACTCCCAAACGTGCTCCATCCGCCATGCTGCGCACTCCCAAACGTGCTCCATCCGCCATACTCCGCACTCCCCATCGTGCTCCATCCCCCATGCAGCGCACTCCCCATCGTGCTCCATCCCCTATGCTGCGCACACCCCATCGTGCTCCATCTCCCATGCTGCGCACTCCCAAACGTGCTCCATCCGCCATGCTGCGCACTCCCAAACGTGGTCCATCCGCCATGCTGCACACTCCCAAACGTGCTCCATCCGCCATACTCCGCACTCCCCATCGTGCTGCATCCCCCATGCTGCGCACTCCCAAACGTGCTCCATCCGCCATGCTGCGCACTCCCAAACGTGCTCCATCCCCTATGCTGCGCACCCCCCATCGTGCTCCATCTCCCATCCTGCGCACTCCCAAACGTGCTCCATTCGCCATGCTGCGCACTCCCAAACATGCTCCATTCGCCATGCTGCGCACTCCCAAACGTGCTCCATCCGCCATGCTGCGCACTCCCCATCGTGCTCCATCCCCCATGCTGCGCACTCACAAACGTGCTCCATCCGCCATGCTGCGCACTCCCCATCGTGCTCCATCTCCCATGCTGCGCACTCCCAAACGTGCTCCATCCGCCATGCTGTGCACTCCCAAACGTGGTCCATCCGCCATGCTGCGCACTCCCAAACGTGCTCCATCCGCCATACTCCGCACTCCCCATCGTGATGCATACCCCATGCTGCGCACTCCCAAACGTGCTCCATCCGCCATGCTGCGCACTCCCAAACGTGCTCCAGCCGCCATGCTGCGCACTCCCAAACGTGCTCCATCCGCCATGCTGCGCACTCCCAAACGTGCTCCATCCGCCATGCTGCGCACTCCCAAACGTGCTCCATCCGCCATGCTGCGCACTCCCAAACGTGCTCCATCCACCATGCTGCGCACTCCCAAACGTGCTCCATCCGCCATGCTGCGCACTCCCAAACGTGCTCCATCCGCCATGCTGCGCACTCCCAAACGTGCTCCATCCGCCATGCTGCGCACTCCCAAACGTGCTCCATCCGCCATGCTGCGCACTCACAAACGTGCTCCATCCGCCATGCTGCGCACACCCAAATGTGCTCCATCCGCCATGCTGCGCCAGCATCAGCCTCTCTGTCCCCAGCATCAGCCTCTCTGTCCCCAGCATCAGCCTCTGTCCCCAGCATCAGCCTCTCTGTCCCCAGCATCAGCCTCTCTGTCCCCAGCATCAGCCTCTCTGTCCCCAGCATCAGCCTCTCTGTCCCCAGCATCAGCCTCTCTGTCTCCAGCATCAGCCTCTCTGTCTCCAGCATCAGCCTCTCTCCTCCCAGCATCAGCCTCTCTGTCCCCAACATCAGCCTCTCTGTCTCCAGCATCAGCCTCTCTGTCCCCAGCATCAGCCTCTCTGTCCCCAGCATCAGCCTCTCTGTCCCCAGCATCAGCCTCTCTGTCTCCAGCATCAGCCTCTCTGTCCCCAGCATCAGCCTCTCTGTCCCCAGCATCAGCCTCTCTGTCCCCAGCATCAGCCTCTCTGTCTCCAGCATCAGCCTCTCTGTCTCCAGCATCAGCCTCTGTCCCCAGCATCAGCCTCTCTCATCCCAGCATCAGCCTCTCTGTCCCCAGCATCAGCCTCTCTGTCTCCAGCATCAGCCTCTCTGTCTCCAGCATCAGCCTCTCTGTCTCCAGCATCAGCCTCTCCGTCTCCAGCATCAGCCTCTCCGTCTCCAGCATCAGCCTCTCCGTCTCCAGCATCAGCCTCTCCGTCTCCAGCATCAGCCTCTCCGTCTCCAGCATCAGCCTCTCCGTCTCCAGCATCAGCCTCTCCGTCTCCAGCATCAGCCTCTCCGTCTCCAGCATCAGCCTCTCCGTCTCCAGCATCAGCCTCTCCGTCTCCAGCATCAGCCTCTCTGTCTCCAGCATCAGCCTCTCCGTCTCCAGCATCAGCCTCCCCATCCCAGCCTTCCCCAGGAGCAGCCTCTCTCCTCCCAGCCTCCTCCAGCACTCTGTGCTCCTCTGCCGACACTCACAGATCCGATCGCATACACACACACCCGATCGCATACACTCACACACACCTGATCGCATACACTCACGCACACACACACATTGACGATATTGTACATACGCGTTCATACTCACAACATCCGGAGATACCACATGCTTCTGGCCATGTGATCCTCCGGCAGGTCCTGGAAGGTCACAATAGCACAGTATCGAGGCCGAGAAGCAAGCGATATCTCCGGATGCTGTGAGTATGTGGATGCGATGTGATGTATGTGTGATGTGTGTGTGAGAGTGAGTGAGAGCCGGTGTACACTGGTAACTATGATACACATCGGGTAACTAAGGGACCTTAGTTACCCGATGTGTATAATGGTTACCAGCGTTCACGGCCTCCGTCAAGATCCCAGCATCGCAAGGTTATGTCTGGCGCTGCTGGGATCCTGACGGAGCCGGTGTAGAAGCAAGCGATATCCCAGGATGTTGTGAGTGTGTGGATGTGAGGTGTGTGTGAGAGTGAGTGTGATGTGATGTGTGTGTGTGTGTACTCACCTGGGAGTCGGAGCTACGTGTCAGTTGGGCCAGAGCGAGCGTGCATTGCGTGAAGGGGGCGGGGCCTGCAGAGAGCCGGGGCGAGAGGCCAATCCGTGGGGGGGGCGGGGCCATGGCGAGCCCAGCGGCCAATCAGCTTTGTGTCACCGTAAGGACACAATTTCGGAGCATGACAGACAGACAGACAGACAGACAGAATAAGGCAATTATATATATAGATAAGCAGGTGTCAGTTCCTGCATTATATGTGAAAGCACACAGTGACTGGTTCGTGCTGACAGCCGCACCGACAACTAACTGGAATAGGTAGATGCAGGCGGCCAATTACAGAGCAGCTCTCTAATCCTGTGGTTGTTTAGTCAGATTGACTAATCAATCACAGCATGTGACAGGTGGGAGGTGCTGAAACATCAGCACTTTGCCGCATGAAAACTGTTGGGATCTCAGCTTAGCTGACAGCTGAGCTCCTGTGGTAACAGCCAGGGCTAGTGCCAGTGTCGCGGGCGGGGAGGAGGGTGTCGGCACACCGCGCTCACCCCTTCTGCTCGGGTCCGGCAGCTGCTCCTGGTGGCTCGAGCTGTGGGCCGGATCCCGGGGTTTCTCGAGCGACACTCCTCGCCCGTGAGTGAAAGGGGGTGTTTGTGGTTGGGTGTGGGGATTGTTATAGTTCGTGACGCCACCCACGGTTGTGGTGATTGCACCACCGCTGCTCAGTATGGGGGTCCCGGGGATGGTGATGCGGAGCAGCCAGGTGTTGTGTTGCCCCTCCGTGGGTAGGAGTTGGTGATCCCGGGGCCCAGTGATGAGATGTAAAGTGTAGGGCCCGGTGGGCGCAGGGACGCGGGGGCAGCGCTGTGCCTTGCGGCACTGTGGTACTCACTCAGCCTGAGACGTGGACACAGTTTGTACGGTAAACCAAACGGCTGGTAGGACGGTCCCACAGACGGCTGCACCTGCACTCCCGGTAGGTGACGGTGATGTCCCTCTTCCTTGCACCTATGGTTGACTTGTGGTAGCGGTGGATTCCCTCCGGTTACCCGCTCCCCGACTGCAATCTGGGCCGGAGGAGCTCTACACTTTGCCCGCAGGCGCTGGCCCTGAGAAACTGGTGCCGTGGCGGTGGCGGTGTCTCTCTGCTTCAGGTTGGGCTGTTGCCTTCAATCGGGACTTGGTTGTTGGGGGATCTGCGTCCCCGTCACTGACGGATTTGGCAAATCTGGCGACTCCTAGCCTTGCCGGGGTCCGAGAGGCCCCTGCCCTGGTGCTGACTGTCCTTCGGAACACTGCTCCAGACCACCGGGCACACAGCCAACGGGGTCCTTCCAGGAACTTCCAAACGGTCCCCCTCCAGACAGTCACCGCCGTTGCTGACCTTGCTGTTCTGGCCCTCCACAAAGCTGGACCCTTCAGGCTGTCTTTCTCTTCTGTCACTTCACTTGCTTTCCTCCTTTTTCCACTTCTCTACTTTCACTTTCACTTTCTTAACTCCTAAACTGAACTCTGTGTTTACTCAAGCTCGTCCCTGAGCTATCTGCCTGGTTACTTCCTGCCTCTAGAGTTGTGAGCTCCTCGGTGGGCGGAGCCAACCGCCTGGCCCACCCCCTGGTGTGCATCATCAGACTCCTGGAGGAAGGCAACAAGGATTTCTGGTTAGCTGTGATGTGCCTACCTGGAGTGTGGGGTGTGGTGGTGTTGTGACCTGTGTCCCCTGGCTTGCCCAGGGCGACACATTCCCCCTTAGCAAAATGCAGACCGTCCGCGGGCTGCCGTCCTACACCGGTTTTATTTTTCTGAAAAAGGGGTAACAGGGTTAAGAAAACATAAATACATTTTTAATCAAAAACTCTTCCCAAGACGGGAGACACATTTACTTTAACGTTGCAACGGTATACGGTCACGGTTTCCGCTCTCTCCCACCCAAGCAACCTGGCCCTGATGCTGCCCCTAAAACCCAGGCAGCACCCCTTGACCCACAGTCCAGCACAAGTTACCCGAGCGGGATCTGTCCTTCCCTCCAGAGGGTGGCCACCGGTTCCTTTGGTGGCTGGGCCCTGGCCTGCTCTGCTCAGGGCCCTCCCTCCAACCTGCCTCTCCGGAGACGGTATTGCGGAAACGGTAACGGTAACCAACATATTTACAAGCCACTTAACGTTTGTGGTGCCCTGCAAGTTCACGGGCTTGTCCATAAGGAGTCCCTTATGCAAAAACTTTTAAACAGTCCCCACGGGGACAACGGTGCCGGCTCCTGCCGGTTCTAATCACAAAGCAAATCTGGTTACTGTTCGGTAATCATTTTTCATCATTTTCTTATCATTCTTTTTCAAACTTTCAAACAAACAACAACACTCTTTTACATTTGCGGACCCCTTTTACTCATAGAACGGTCTCCCGGTACCTAAGTGGGGGCCTACCTAGGTTAGAACGGGTGGACCTTCGGGGCCCGGTGTCAGTGGTGCTAGACAGTGGGGTAGAGGGAACAATCGGTTCCTCCTCCCTGCTACAGTGTGGGGCAGGCGGAGGTGCAGGGGAGCTGGGTACAGGTTCGTCCCTGGGCACTGGCACTGGTTCTGGCTCACGGTTAACCGCTTCCACTACTTCTTCATCCACGGGTTGTGGGAACAGTATCACTGGAAGAATCACCGCGCCGTTCTGTGTAGGCCAGTTTGCTGGGAAGTCACCCATGACAGTGTGGATTACCTCGGCTGCCTTTTCCACTGGTGGAGGAACCGGTACTTCAGCCTCTGCCTTCAACGCTGGGGGGCATTTTTTTTAGATGGTCCCGAGAAACTGTGGCTAGGGTGCCCCCTTGGTCACGACTGATCTGATAGGTCTTCCCATCTCCCCATTCTGTGGGTTGTATGACGTAAGGGACTGGCTCCCACTGATCATCCAGCTTGTGGGCTTTTCTCTTCCGTTTCAGCACCACATCTTTTGGCTGGAAAGGACCTGCGGGCGCCTTCTGATTGAACCGATGTTCTTGCTGCTCTCGACTTCGGCTGAGGTTTTTCTCCACATACTCCTGGATTTGCCGGTATTGTGCCCTCCTCCGACTTTCCCACTCCGCCGTTGAAGGGAGTGCTTCCGGGGCTTCCAATCCCATCTCCAGATCCACCGGCAGGCGGCCAGGCCGAGCCCTCATCAGATACGCTGGGGTGCACTTCGTCGAGCTAGACGGGATATTATTGTACATGTCGACCAAGTCAGGTAGCTTTTCCGGCCACATGTTCCGTTCTTCTAGTGGTAGTGTCTTGAGGAGCCCCAGGACCAAGTGGTTCATTTTCTCGCACATGCCGTTGGTTTGGGCATGGTACGGAGTGGTCCGGATCTTCTTGCAGCCGTACAACTGGCAGAATTCGTGAAACACCTCTGCTTCAAAAGCCGGGCCTTGGTCAGTCAGCACCTTCTCGGGATACCCATGGGGTCGGCAGAAATAAGCCTGGAACGCTCGAGCAGCGGTTCGACCAGTTAGGTCCTTAACGGGGACTACTACCATAAATCTTGAGTAGTGGTCTACCATGGTCAAGGCGTAGGTGTACCCACTTCGGCTAGGGGTGAGCTTGACATGGTCCAGGGCGACCAGCTCCAGCGGCTGATGGGTGACTATGGGATGTAACGGTGCCCTCTGGCTAGTCTCGTCCTTTCTCCTCAGTGTACAAGGACTGCACTCTCGGCACCCACCGATTCACGCATCCCACTCCAATAGAACCGCTCCCTCAACAGCATCTCCAGCTTCTTCCACCCGAAGTGGCCAGCACCATCATGGTATGCCTGCAGGACAGTAGCGACATCAGCTTGAGGAACGATTAACTGGCATATTTTCTCATGGGTCTTTGGGTTGATCAGCTCACGGTACAGCCTCCCTTGGTGTAGGTAAATCCGTTTCCGTTCTTTCCACAAGCGTTGGGCTTCGGCTGGAGTGGCAGGGTCTATTCCCATAGCACCTTGTTCCACTAGAGTCTTGACAAGGCGGACAGTCGGCGCTTGATCCTGGGCGTCTTGCCACTCTTGACTGGGCCGCGGGTCCAGATCCACCCTTTGCTGACAGACTTGTACCCTCTCAGTAGGCAGCTGGTGAAACGCAGGCAACTCGATCTCCTCGAGGTCGTCATCCTCGCACCCCTCTTCTGACAAATGGGGCATCCGGGAGAGTGCATCAGCATTTATGTTGACACGACCAGCTCGGTACTTTATGGTGAAATCATAGTTGGCTAGCCGGGCTACCCACCGCTGCTCCAGCGCGCCCAACTTGGCCGTGTTCAGGTGAGTCAGCGGATTGTTGTCCGTAAACGCGGTGAATTTGGCTGCTGCCAAGTAGTGGCGGAACCGCTCCGTGATAGCCCACACCAACGCCAATAGCTCGAGCTTGAAGGAGCTATAGTTCTCAGGGTTCCTTTCGGTCGGCCGGAGTTTTCGGCTAGCGTAGGCAATCACCTTCTCCTTTCCATCCTGGACCTGGGATAGGACCGCTCCTAGCCCCACGTTACTGGCGTCCGTGTGGAGGATGAACGGGCTCCCATAGTCAGGGTACGCCAGGACCTCTTCTCCGGTCAAGGTCGCCTTCAACTGGCAAAAGGACTCCTCATGCTTGTCCTCCCACGACAGTGGGGCCCCAATGGGTCTACCACCTTTGGTCTGTCCCACGAGGAGATCTTGCATGGGGGCAGCCATCTTCGTGTACCCCTTTATAAAGCGCCGATAGTACCCCACCAGACCCAGGAACTGCCTTACTTCCCTCACTGTAGTTGGTCTCGGCCAGCTCTGGATGGCAGTGATCTTCTCAGGGTCGGGGGCGACACCATCCGCACTCACCACATGCCCTAGATACTGCACCCTGGGTTTCAGCAGGTGGCATTTTGAGGGCTTCAACTTCATCCCGTACTTGGCAAGGGGCGCGAACACCTCGGCCAGGTGCTCCAGATGGGCTTCATACGTCTGGGAATAAACAATCACATCATCCAAATACAGCAGGACGGTCTCGAAGTTTAAATGTCCCAGACAGCACTCCATCAACCGTTGGAAGGTCCCGGGGGCATTGCACAGCCCAAATGGCATGCTATTGAATTCGCAGAGCCCCATCGGGGTGGTGAAGGCGATCTTCTCCCGGTCCTCTGGGGCCACGGCCACTTGCCAGTATCCGCTGGTGAGGTCAAGGGTCGAGAAGTAGTTTGCAGTTCTCAGTGCAGCCAAAGACTCTTCAATACGAGGTAATGGATAGGCATCTTTATGGGTTATCTGGTTGATCTTCCGGTAGTCCACACACATTCGCATGGTACCATCCTTCTTCTTGACCAGTACCAACGGAGCGGCCCAGGGACTACAGCTGTCCCGAATAACCCCTGCCTCCTTCATATTCCTCAACATATCTTTGGCACACTGGTAATGTGCAGGGGGAATAGGTCTATACCTCTCTTTGATAGGGGGATGTTCACCCGTGGGAATGTGGTGTTGGACCCCCTTGATCTGCCCAAAGTCTAGGGGGTGCTTACTGAAGACCTGTTCGTACTCCTGCACCACCCTGTGTACCCCTGCCTTGTGATGTGTAGGGGTATCATCAGTGCCTACATGTAACTGTTGGTGCCACTCCTTTGCGTCCCCCTGGGGTGGGGGAGTGCTGACGGTAGGTGGGAGTGTGGATGGACTGGCTTCATGGATAGTGTGAGGGTCCAGGGTGAGCAGCTTGGCAATGGTGGCATACCGGGGGGAGCCTGACTTCTTCCTCCCCACAGTTCAACACTCTCACGGGCACTCTCCCTTTCTTCACATCTACCACCCCGCGGGCGGCCACTACAGTGGGCCAGTGCTCGGAAGGCATGGGCTCCATCATCGCAGGGTAGTCACGCCCCTGAGGCCCTACTGCTGCCCTACACCAGATCATCATCTCACGCCTAGGGGGCACAGTCAATGGAGCAACATCCATCACTCTCACTCCACCAATCTCCCCTCCTGTTGAGCTCACATGCTGGCGGTACATCAGGGCGCGGATCTCACGCTGCACAGCCCTCTGCCGGCTCCCCGCCGCTGTAGCGGCTAGCTGTTGCAATAAGTTCAACACATCAGCCATGCAGTGTTCCATCACATTGGTTCCCAGCACTATTTTCGGGTTATGATCACTGGGTTCATTCATGATCACAATCATACCCTGGTGTTGCAGTTCAGCTTGCCCCACTGTCATAGCCACTTGTTTATACCCCACCTGGGTCAATGGGAGTCCATTAGCGGCAATCAAATTTATACTATTGTCTGGAGGCGCCAGCTCGTCTGTGGCCCAATACTGCTGATACAACGTGTACGGTATGGTAGTTACCTGTGATCCAGTGTCCAAGAGAGCCATCACCGGTATGCCGTCCACAGCCACGGGGATGATAGGGTGGGCCCCGACATATCGGTCTCGCCAGTCCGGGGGGCCACGGTGTTCTACTCCTGAGGATTGGCCCGGGGCCCCAGGGGTTGCTCGTTTAACGGGCACTGTCGGTAGTAATGGCCCGGCTTACGGCACTTGTAGCAGATCGGAGGTCTGCTCCGCGGGTTGTTAGCGCTTCTCCGCTGCATCCAGGGAACATCTTCGGGACTGTCAGCAAGCTGTATCTGCGCTGGGGGTTGAGGTCTGGTCAGAGGTTGCAGTGCAGCTAGGATTTTGGCAAGGTCTCCGTCCATGCGACGGACCTGGGCTGCCAGCTCTTCTACTGTGTTGCTCGGGGCTGCAGATATTAGGGAGGTTGGTTTGGCTGAGGCCGCCACAACGGGGGCCGTCTCGATGGGCCACAGGACAGGTTCCAGAGCTTCAACAGCTGGGGGCTGTAGTGCTTTGATAGCCCGCTCCTTTAACACAGCAAAGTCCACATCAGGGTGTTCCAGGGCCCAGAGCCGGAGTTGTTTACGATCCTCAGGGGACCTCATCCCCTGCGCAAATTGCTCCACTAACATCTTGTTGCTATCCGCCTCATTAATAGAGTGCACCCGCTTCAGCGTGCGGAGGGCGGTCTGCAGACGTAGAGCATAGTCCCGAATGCTATCCCCAGCTCGTTGCCGGCACTGGTAAAACTGCATCCTCAGCTCCGCTTCAGTCCGGGTCTCGAAGGCAGTCTGTAGCTTCTCGAAGATGGTGGCTACAGAGAGCCGGTCCCCCTCGGTCCAGGTCTCCGCTTCCTGCTCCGCCGCACCGGTTAGCTGGCCTAGCACTATCGCTGCACGTTGCTTATCAGTCAGGGGGTACAGCTCTAGCAACGGGTTAAGCTTTTTCCGGAAGGCCTGTAGGGCATCCGGTTTCCCGTCATACTGCGGTAGCCAGGCAGCTCCGGGCGCATAGGGCAAGGAAAATGGCATGACCTGAGCAAGCGCGGGGGCCGCGGCACCTCCCGCCGGTACGGCCGGGACCTGGGCAGGCCCATTCCCATCCGCGGGTGCCGCTGCGGCTGCGACCACCGCTCCTCCAGCGGCTCCGTCGGGCGCAGACATCTTGTTTCCGTCCCCCTTATCTCTTTCCGGCCCCTCCTCTCTCGGGGCGGGGTTTTAGCCTTCGCGCCTCTACTGCTCGAGAAGACGCTCGAGCGGGAACTTTTCGGCGGCTTCTGAAATTTTCCTGCCGGATACCTCCGGCGGTAACAAGGCGCACCTCTACCAGACGGCAGAGCGGTAAGATCCTGTTCGTGACGCCAAGTTGTCGCGGGCGGGGAGGAGGGTGTCGGCACACCGCGCTCACCCCTTCTGCTCGGGTCCGGCAGCTGCTCCTGGTGGCTCGAGCTGTGGGCCAGATCCCGGGGTTTCTCGAGCGACACTCCTCGCCCGTGAGTGAAAGGGGGTGTTTGTGGTTGGGTGTGGGGATTGTTATAGTTCGTGACGCCACCCACGGTTGTGGTGATTGCACCACCGCTGCTCAGTATGGGGGTCCCGGGGATGGTGATGCGGAGCAGCCAGGTGTTGTGTTGCCCCTCCGTGGGTAGGGGTTGGTGATCCCGGGGCCCAGTGATGAGATGTAAAGTGTAGGGCCCGGTGGGCGCAGGGACGCGGGGGCAGCGCTGTGCCTTGCGGCACTGGTACTCACTCAGCCTGAGACGTGGACACAGTTTGTACGGTAAACCAAACGGCTGGTAGGACGGTCCCACAGACGGCTGCACCTGCACTCCCGGTAGGTGGCGGTGATGTCCCTCTTCCTTGCACCTATGGTTGACTTGTGGTAGCGGTGGATTCCCTCCGGTTACCTGCTCCCCGACTGCAATCTGGGCCGGAGGAGCTCTACACTTTGCCCGCAGGCGCTGGCCCTGAGAAACTGGTGCCGTGGCGGTGGCGGTGTCTCTCTGCTTCAGGTTGGGCTGTTGCCTTCAATCGGGACTTGGTTGTTGGGGGATCTGCGTCCCCGTCACTGACGGATTTGGCAAATCTGGCGACTCCTAGCCTTGCCGGGGTCCGAGAGGCCCCTGCCCTGGTGCTGACTGTCCTTCGGAACACTGCTCCAGACCACCGGGCACACAGCCAACGGGGTCCTTCCAGGAACTTCCAAACGGTCCCCCTCCAGACAGTCACCGCCGTTGCTGACCTTGCTGTTCTGGCCCTCCACAAAGCTGGACCCTTCAGGCTGTCTTTCTCTTCTGTCACTTCACTTGCTTTCCTCCTTTTTCCACTTCTCTACTTAACTCCACTTCACTCTTGCCCTGCCTGGGCTAATCTCTGTTGTTACTCCTTCCACTTCCTCCTCCTGGACTCATCTGCCTGGTTTCTCCCGCCTCCAGAGTTGTGAGCTCCTCGGTGGGCGGAGCCAACCGCCTGGCCCACCCCCTGGTGTGCATCATCAGACTCCTGGAGGAAGGCAACAAGGATTTCTGGTTAGCTGTGATGTGCCTACCTGGAGTGTGGGGTGTGGTGGTGTTGTGACCTGTGTCCCCTGGCTTGCCCAGGGCGACACACCAGCAACGACCTGACTGATTAGACCTTTAAATGTCACAATTGATATCCCTCACAATGTTCCCCACACAGCCCCCTCTCTGTTTCCCCTAGACTGCCGAGTCTCTATACTGTGTTCCCTCAAACTACCCCACATACTGTACCTTTGCACTATTTCTCCCCACCTTGCATAAAAACTCCTGTTTCTTTGGCTCCATTGGTGCTCTTACTTTTCTGGCGTCTTTCCTCTTCTACAATGCAGGAGTGATGTTAGCAGCATGATCTAGTAACCTACTCATGCTCCTGAATGTTGTCTTGCCCTCAGAATTGCCGGCGGTCAGGGATTTAATTGTACAGTAGGGACCCAGCAATTTACATGTTTTCTGAGTCGGCTGCCAGTTTAACTGACTTGGATATTGGCCAAATTCCACTCAGGTGGCAAAATGCCACCTCCATGGGAGCCACCTCAGACCACTCCATGACATGGCACTATAGTGCCCCAATGATGGCTACGGCCAAGGCATGTACCCCACCTGACTTTCCCCCTAGTTTTGCCCTTGCTATAGGATTCGTGTCCACAGGTGGTCTGTAGCTACAGTGTTTAGATTTGGACATGTCTCCTTTGTGTTTACCGAACAGAACATGTTTTATTACAGTGAACAATACGATCTCCATGTTTATGACTAGAGTCTAGTGGCTAATAATGGTTGTAAGAACTGCAAGATAACTGTACTATATCAACTTTATTAATCACATCAAATCGCTCCTACATCACACCAGTGAGACACTGGAAGAATTTCATTACCCTAATTATTCCACACAAGCGATGGCAGTACTTTTATGTCCAAATTGCTCCCTGTAATAGTGATATATTGCAAGGTGACCATAATAAAAAAAAATTGTTGCAGTTCTAAAGATACACACATTGAATGCTTGCTATGAATAGTCACCAAGTACATAATCGAAGATACACAGCATTTAATATTACAAGTTCAATTAATATAAGATTGGATTCTTACTAAAACATATACTTCCAAAGTTAGCTCTTGAGGAGCAAAAATATATAGATTGATAATGAAAAGAGTAGACATGGCAAATCCACAATGCCTGCATTGCTGAGACAAATAATGTGGTGAGTACAAAAGCTGCCTAGCATCCGAGTGTGGGACTGGGAGCAAAATTAACAAATTAACCCCTTCAACCCTGGGCGATTTTTTTCCATTGTTCATTTTCATTTTTGCTCCCCTTCTTCAGCGAGCCCTAACTTTTTATTTGCCCATCAATTTTGCCATATGAGGGCTTTTTTTGCAGAATGAGTTGCACTCTTGAAAGAAATCATTACTTTTACCATATAGTCTACTAGAAAATGGGAAAAAAATTCCAAGTGTAGTGAAATTGCAAAAAAAGTGCAATTGCATGATTGTTTGTTTAATATTTTATTCACCGTGTTCACTATATGGTAAAACTGATGTGTCCATATGATTCCTCAGGTTGGTACAAGTTCATAGATACTAAACATGTATATTTTTACTTTTATCTAGGAAGTTAAAAAAAATCCAGAAGTTTGTCCAAAAAATTAATTGTGCTTTTGGCGCTATATTCTGAGACCCATAGCATTTTAATTTTTCGAGATCTGGGGCTCAGTGACAGTTTATTTTTTGCATATTGAGCTGCCATTTTTAATGATACCATTTTTTTGCAGCTGCTATGGTTTGATCGCATGTTATTGTCTTTTTAAAAATTTTGCAACAACCAAAAAAACTTAAATTTGTCATTTGGAATTTTTTTCTCAACACGCCGTGTACCGATCAGATTGATTGATTTTATGTTTTGATAGATCAGGCAATTCTGAAGGCGGCGATACCAAATATGTGCAAATTTGTGCATACTTTTTGTTTTTTTAACTTTTATTTTCAATGGGGCGAATGGGGGGGTGATTGAACTAATAGGTTTTTTATTTTTTCATATTTTTAAAAACTTTTTTTTTACTTTTTTTCTTTATTTTACCAGTCTCCCTTGGAGACTTTATCACTGCAGTGTCTGATCGCTTGTTCATGTCTGCTGATCAGAGCTGCACAGCTCTGAACAGGCAGAGACATGGATCCATCTGGTATGGATGGATGGATGAAGTAGCAGCTACGGGCATGGATACTTGTAGCAGTGGCTATCGTGATAGTTAACTGGCATGGATGGTAGAAATCACAGGTGGACAAGGAGTATAGCATGCAAATATTTTTATTGCTATGAAGTTTAATCAAATTATTTTCTATAAAAAATGTTTTTATCAAAGTCAAAAGTACAATATAGAACAAGAGGACAGTGAACATGCAGAATTCATAAGAGAAGTGTATAATAGGCAATATAGAGGGTGGACAAAAATCACATAAAGAGTAAAGTGTAAAGGCCGCTTTACACGCTGCGATCTTGCTAGCGAGATCGCTAGCGAGCGTACCCACCCCCGTTGGTTGTGCGTCATGGGCAAATCGCTGCCCATGGCACACAGCCGCACAACATCGCTCGAACCCGTCACACGTACTTACCTGCCTTGCGACGTCGCTGTTGCCGGCGAACCACCTCCTTTCTAAGGGGGCGTTTCGTTCGGCGTCACAGCAACGTCACTAACTGGGCGCCCAATAGAAGCGGAGGGGCGGAGATGAGCAGGACGAACCTTCCGCCCACCTCCTTGCTTCCTCATTGCGGGCGGCCGCAGGTAAGGTGAAGTTCCTCGTTCCTGCGGTGTCACATAGCGATGTGTGCTGCCGCAGGAACGACGAACAACATCGTACCTGCAGCAGCAACAATATTTGGGAATGGAGGAGGGTGTCAACGAGCAACGATAAGGTGAGTATTTTTGCTCGTTAGCGGTCGCTCGTACGTTTCACTCGCAACGACATCGCTAACGAGGCCGGATGTGCGTCACAAATTTTGTGACCCCAACGACATCACTTGTAAAGCGGCCTTAAGTGTATGTGAAATTTCCACAATTATAGCAGCAGGGGAAATGTATGCTACATAAAGATAGTGTTAAGGGGGCTTTACACGCAACGACATCACTAACGAGATGTCGTTGGGGTCACGAAATTCGTGACGCACATCCGGCCTCGTTAGCGACGTTGTTGCGTGTGACACATACGAGCGACCACTAACGATGTAAAATACTCACCAAATCGTTGATTGTTGACACGTTGTTCCTTTCCCAAATGTCGTTCCTTGTTCTGGACGCAAGTTGTTCGTCATTCCTGAGGCAGCACACATCGCAACATGTGACACCCCAGGAATGATGAACAGCACCGTACGTGTGTCCTCGGGCAATGAGGTGGGCGTGTCTTATATGCGGCTGCTCTCCGCCCCTCCGTTTCTATTGGACGCCTGCTGTGTGATGTCGCTGTGACGCCGCACGAACCGCCCCCTTAGAAAAGAGGCTGTTCGCCGGCCACAGCGACGTCGCTAGGAAGGTAAGTCCATGTGATGGGGCCTAGCGATATTGTGCGCCACGGGCAGCGATTTGCCCGTGATGCAAAAATGTCGGGGGCGGGTGCGATCGGCAGCAACATCGCTAGTGATGGCGCTGTGTGTAAAGTGGTCTTTAGTCAAAATTAGTCAAACAATATTAATACACTATTAAGAGTAAAAATTGTGACCTGCACTATGATAAGGGAATAAAGCTGTAAATGTACAGGAATCAACCACCACCCCTCATAATGAGAAACCCTAACATATGTTTCGCTTTCTTACTGAATTGCCATGAAAATGAACCAGCTTCCCCCCTACCCCAACATATGTTTCGCTTTCTTACCGAATTGCCATGAAAATGAACCAGCTTCCTCAGGGAGGGGTCATTTTCATGGCAATTTGGTGAGAAAGTGAAACATATGTTGGGGTTTCTTATTATGAAGGGTGGTGGTTGATTCCTGTACATTTACAGCTTTATTCCCCCATCATAGTGCAGGTCAGAATTTTAATTAATAGTGTTTTAATATTGTTTGACTACTTTTGACTAACTGTATCTTTTATGTAGCATACATTTCCCCTGCTGCTATAATTGGAGAATATGCACATGCACTTGCACTTTACTCTTTATGTGATCTTTGTCCACCCTCTACCCTCTATATTGCCTATTATACACTGATCTTCTGAATTCTGCATGTTCACTGTCCTCTTGTTCGATATTGTACTTTTGACTTTGATAAAAAAAATTTTTATAGAAAACAATTTGATTAAACTTCATAGTAATAAAAATATTTGCATGCTATACTCCTTGTCCGCCTGTGATTTCCACCTGTGATGGAGTTTGTGCATATGTCCTTTGGCGCATGTAGACATGAGCCCGAATGGACCACTTAAAATGGTAATTTTTGGAATTTGGTTAATAATGGCATGGATGGTAGCATCAGCAGGTCAGCAAACTAGTAGAGCACAGAAACACAGATACAAGTCAGCAGCAGAACTCAGCAAAATGACAACAGCAGCATAATGGGACCTGAGAACAAGAAATGTTAGAAGCTCATTGCCCAGACGCCTCCCTTAAAAGGAAGCCTTAAATACCTGAAACCTCTCAGCTAACCAGAGAGGCACCTCCAAGTCAGGGTGCACTGGCCCTTTATGAAAAGGGTCGTGGCCACGTATGTGCCCTACGGGCATTTCCAGGAGGCATGTGTGGCGTCGGCAGGCCCCGGGAGATGGCAGCATGAACTGCAGACAGGGAAGTCACTGTAGGATGACCAGGAAGGTGAGAGAACCGACGTCCCCGCATGGGGATAGTCGCAGGACCACGAGGGGATGCAGGTGGCGGAGTATGGTTACAATTGCCGGTCACAGTGACTGAAAATGCGTTGGCTGTGCCCCTAAGACTGATAGCTCGAGGCTGCTGAGAGGAATAAAGTTTATTTCCACCCGGCAATGAGGCTATCTGTGCAGTGACCGCACAGCATCAGAATGCTTATTAACCTGCAGGTTAACCCATATCTGCAGGTTAATAGTGTTTTTTTTACATGGCAGGTTACCTTTAAGCCACAAACTGTTTCCTATATACATCTGGAATGACATAGAGTGATTTGCCATCAACTCTGTCATAAGAATTAAGGTCCCACTTCTAAAGAGAAGCGGTCAGTGTCTTATAAGACAATTTAGTGCTTCATTAAACTGAAGGTCAGAAGTTAATGGAGAGCTCTCTCTCTGGTGAGCAGTCATCATGAGAATGTGAGCATCATTTTATTTCTTCAAGCACAGGATTCTGGTCCAGCCTGCTCTCCATTGAGAACTCTATGCTGTGCTTGTTTTTTGTTAGTGTTAGGCAGAGGCAAACATAGAAATCATGGGGCCATAGCAGAAGTTCTAATTGGGCCCCCAGCCTCCCAAAAAACAATATTCAGCTGTGTCACATAATAGCATGATGATATCATAATTGCATAGGGTTTTTTAGCCATTTCAAAGTAATTCTCCTCCTATTGCATCCCCTAGATTCCTCTTTCATTACACACATAAAGTATGATGCCAACAAAAGTGAACTACAAATATTGTATGATACACCCAAAGTGAATTCCTTCACAGCATCCTCCACAATCACAATATGATGACCCTACTGTACCCCCCTCAACCACCCCAACAAAGTATGATGACTCCAACACAGTACAATTCCAAACTTTGGCCCCCACACAGCTCTCCATGCACTATAATGGGCCTCTATACAGTATAATGACCTCCTTACCACTCCACACTGTATAAATGCTCCCACTAGCCCTCCAAACAAAAACATCAGATCTCATAAGGGTCATCCGTATAGCATCTGATTTCCTACAAATACATTAAAATTCTTAATATAAGAAACTGTATTTGGTTTTGTAAATCTTATTGACGCTTATGTATGAAAACATATGGAGGACCATAAAGTTTGTTTTTTCTGGAAAAATTCAAATTACTTTTTTATACACTACTGTGAACTAATTTTTATGATAAAATGTTTATCTAGAATTATATTTTAAAGACTTATAGGATGGTCACTGATATGTTTCACTGAGATTATTAGCCTGAGTGGTGTGAACCCGGAAAAATGCTCCAAAATGTTAGATGTTGAGAGGGCCATGTTTAGGCCGGTTTTACACATCCGGCTTTTCTCCACTTTGTCGGATCCGGCGTGCTCCCGTACAGTGTATACAGTACAATGGCCGCCCAACAAGCTCCGGTCACATCCTGTCATGTGACCGGAGTATGTGACCAGGAAGTTGCAGCACGGCGATTGTAATGTATACACTGTACGGGAGCGCGCCGGATCCGATAAAGTGGAGAAAAGCTGGATGCGTGAAACCAGCCTAAGGGTCGGGATTTTTGTGAACAGTTAAAGAAATGGGTAGGACGTCTGTTCACCATATCTTCACCTTTAGGGTGTGGTCCAACAGGTAAAATGAAGGCCTTTGTAATTACTATGTGTATGGAGGTAACAGAGCTCCCCTGCTCTGCTCTGATTTTCAGAAGAGTGGAACCCTGTACCTGAGAGGGTAGATCCCACAGAGATATGAACTTGTTATTGTCATATTTGTGCCTTTGTGCCAGAAAAGGCTTTCTTAAGTTTGTTCCTCTGGAGTAGAGTTGAGCGCGGTTCGTGGTTCGTGGTTCTCCAGTTCTAGGCTCGAGTGATTTTGGGGCATGTTCTAGATCGAACTAGAACTCGAGCTTTTTTGCAAAAGCTCGATAGTTCTAGAAACGTTCGAGAACGGTTCTAGCAGCAAAAAACCAGCTAAATCCTAGCTTGGTTTCTGCTGTAATAGTGTAAGTCACTCTGTGAATCACACTATTATGACATTTCAGTGTATAGTGTGCGTGAACAGCGCCTTCAGATCACTGCTGTTTCTATAATGGCGATCGCCATTTTTTTTTTTTTTTTGTCTTCCTTCCCTAAGCGCGCGCGTGTAGTGGGGCGGGCCAGCATGTCAGCCAATCCCAGACACACACACAGCTAAGTGGACTTTGAGCCAGAGAAGCAACGGCATGTGTGATAGGATGTCCATGTCACATGTCCCTGCATTATAAAAACGGACATTTTCCTCCCAGGACGCCATTATCTGCCTTCTGCGTCTTTGTTGTCAGACATCAGTGTCGCAGCTCCGTCCTCCTGAGTCCTATCGCCGATACAGCTGTATGCGCTGCATACACAGCGTTAGACAGCTTAGGGAGAGCACTTTCTAGCAGTCCTTTTAAGGGCTCAAACCGGCAGGGTCAGAGAGCCATAGGTGACAGGTCCTGAAAACAGCAACAGCGTCTGTGTAGCCAAGGTCAGGGATTTCCTCCCTGCATTTCACCATTAGGAGGGAATAGAAAGGCAGGCTTCCATTCCTCTACCCAGAGCCCCACAATCCTGCCACTGTACCCTCTTGTCCTCTGCACACTCCAACTCATTATAACTAAGCCATTATACTAGCAAACACTCAGTGTACCTAGTGGCATCCTAAACGTGGCTATTGGACTTTGCTATAGTCCCACTAGTGCAAAGACATTTGCAGAGCACGTCTGCCTGCATTGCACACTCCAACTTTTTTAAACTAAGCAATTTTACTAGCAAACACTCAGTGTACCTAGTGGCATCCTAAACGTGGCTATTGGACTTTGCTATAGTCCCACTAGTGCAAAGACATTTGCAGAGCACGTCTGCCTGCATTGCACACTCCAACTTTTTTAAACTAAGCCATTATACTAGCAAACAGTCAGTGTACCTAGTGGCATCCTAAACGTGGCTATTGGACTTTGCTATAGTCCCACTAGTGCAAAGACATTTGCAGATCACGTCTGCCTGCATTGCACACTCCAACTTTTTTAAACTAAGCCATTTTACTAGCAAACACTCAGTGTACCTAGTGGCATCCTAAACGTGGCTATTGGACTTTGCTATAGTCCCACTAGTGCAAAGACATTTGCAGAGCACGTCTGCCTGCATTGCACACTCCAACTTTTTTAAACTAAGCCATTATACTAGCAAACACTCAGTGTACCTAGTGGCATCCTAAACGTGGCTATTGGACTTTGCTATAGTCCCACTAGTGCAAAGACATTTGCAGAGCACGTCTGCCTGCATTGCAGACTCCAACTCTTTTTAACTAAGCCATTATACTAGCAAACAGTCAGTGTACCTAGTGGCATCCTAAACGTGGCTATTGGACTTTGCTATAGTCCCACTAGTGCAAAGACATTTGCAGAGCACGTCTGCCTGCATTGCACACTCCAACTTTTTTAAACTAAGCCATTTTACTAGCAAACACTCAGTGTACCTAGTGGCATCCTAAACGTGGCTATTGGACTTTGCTATAGTCCCACTAGTGCAAAGACATTTGCAGAGCACGTCTGCCTGCATTGCACACTCCAACTTTTTTAAACTAAGCCATTTTACTAGCAAACACTCAGTGTACCTAGTGGCATCCTAAACGTGGCTATTGTACTTTTGTCTATTCACACTATTGTAACGATATTTGCAGCACGTCTGCCTGCATTGCACACTCAAACTTTTTTAAACTCAGCCATTATACTAGCAAACACTCAGTGTACCTAATGGCATCCTAAACGTGGCTATTGTACTTTTGTCTATTCACACTATTGTAACGATATTTGCAGCACGTCTGCCTGCATTGCACACTCAAACTTTTTTAAACTCAGCCATTATACTAGCAAACACTCAGTGTACCTAGTGGCATCCTAAACGTGGCTATTGTACTTTTGTCTATTCACACTATTGTAACGATATTTGCAGCACGTCTGCCTGCATTGCACACTCAAACTTTTTTAAACTCAGCCATTATACTAGCAAACACTCAGTGTACCTAGTGGCATCCTAAACGTGGCTATTGTACTTTTGTCTATTCACACTATTGTAAACATATTTGCAGCACGTCTGCCTGCATTGCACACTCAAACTTTTTTAAACTCAGCCATTATACTAGCAAACACTCAGTGTACCTAGTGGCATCCTAAACGTGGCTATTGTACTTTTGTCTATTCACACTATTGTAAACATATTTGCAGCACGTCTGCCTGCATTGCACACTCAAACTTTTTTTAACTCAGCCATTATACTAGCAAACACTCAGTGTACCTAGTGGCATCCTAAACGTGGCTATTGGACTTTGCTATAGTCCCACTAGTGCAAAGACATTTGCAGAGCACGTCTGCCTGCATTGCACACTCCAACTTTTTTAAACTAAGCCATTTTACTAGCAAACACTCAGTGTACCTAGTGGCATCCTAAACGTGGCTATTGTACTTTTGTCTATTCACACTATTGTAACGATATTTGCAGCACGTCTGCCTGCATTGCACACTCAAACTTTTTTAAACTCAGCCATTATACTAGCAAACACTCAGTGTACCTAGTGGCATCCTAAACGTGGCTATTGGACTTTGCTATAGTCCCACTAGTGCAAAGACATTTGCAGAGCACGTCTGCCTGCATTGCACACTCCAACTTTTTTAAACTAAGCCATTTTACTAGCAAACACTCAGTGTACCTAGTGGCATCCTAAACGTGGCTATTGTACTTTTGTCTATTCACACTATTGTAACGATATTTGCAGCACGTCTGCCTGCATTGCACACTCAAACTTTTTTAAACTCAGCCATTATACTAGCAAACACTCAGTGTACCTAGTGGCATCCTAAACGTGGCTATTGTACTTTTGTCTATTCACACTATTGTAAACATATTTGCAGCACGTCTGCCTGCATTGCACACTCAAACTTTTTTTAACTCAGCCATTATACTAGCAAACACTCAGTGTACCTAGTGGCATCCTAAACGTGGCTATTGGACTTTGCTATAGTCCCACTAGTGCAAAGACATTTGCAGAGCACGTCTGCCTGCATTGCACACTCCAACTTTTTTAAACTAAGCCATTTTACTAGCAAACACTCAGTGTACCTAGTGGCATCCTAAACGTGGCTATTGTACTTTTGTCTATTCACACTATTGTAACGATATTTGCAGCACGTCTGCCTGCATTGCACACTCAAACTTTTTTAAACTCAGCCATTATACTAGCAAACACTCAGTGTACCTAGTGGCATCCTAAACGTGGCTATTGTACTTTTGTCTATTCACACTATTGTAAACATATTTGCAGCACGTCTGCCTGCATTGCACACTCAAACTTTTTTTAACTCAGCCATTATACTAGCAAACACTCAGTGTACCTAGTGGCATCCTAAACGTGGCTATTGGACTTTGCTATAGTCCCACTAGTGCAAAGACATTTGCAGAGCACGTCTGCCTGCATTGCACACTCCAACTTTTTTAAACTAAGCCATTTTACTAGCAAACACTCAGTGTACCTAGTGGCATCCTAAACGTGGCTATTGTACTTTTGTCTATCCACACTATTGTAACGATATTTGCAGAACGTCTGCCTGCATTGCACACTCAAACTTTTTTAAACTCAGCCATTATACTAGCAAACACTCAGTGTACCTAGTGGCATCCTAAACGTGGCTATTGTACTTTTGTCTATTCACACTATTGTAAACATATTTGCAGCACGTCTGCCTGCATTGCACACTCAAACTTTTTTAAACTCAGCCATTATACTAGCAAACACTCAGTGTACCTAGTGGCATCCTAAACGTGGCTATTGTACTTTTGTCTATTCACACTATTGTAAACATATTTGCAGCACGTCTGCCTGCATTGCACACTCAAACTTTTTTTAACTCAGCCATTATACTAGCAAACACTCAGTGTACCTAGTGGCATCCTAAACGTGGCTATTGGACTTTGCTATAGTCCCACTAGTGCAAAGACATTTGCAGAGCACGTCTGCCTGCATTGCACACTCCAACTTTTTTAAACTAAGCCATTTTACTAGCAAACACTCAGTGTACCTAGTGGCATCCTAAACGTGGCTATTGGACTTTGCTATAGTCCCACTAGTGCAAAGACATTTGCAGAGCACGTCTGCCTGCATTGCACACTCCAACTTTTTTAAACTAAGCCATTTTACTAGCAAACACTCAGTGTACCTAGTGGCATCCTAAACGTGGCTATTGGACTTTGCTATAGTCCCACTAGTGCAAAGACATTTGCAGAGCACGTCTGCCTGCATTGCACACTCCAACTTTTTTAAACTAAGCCATTTTACTAGCAAACACTCAGTGTACCTAGTGGCATCCTAAACGTGGCTATTGTACTTTTGTCTATTCACACTATTGTAACGATATTTGCAGCACGTCTGCCTGCATTGCACACTCAAACTTTTTTAAACTCAGCCATTATACTAGCAAACACTCAGTGTACCTAGTGGCATCCTAAACGTGGCTATTGTACTTTTGTCTATTCACACTATTGTAAACATATTTGCAGCACGTCTGCCTGCATTGCACACTCAAACTTTTTTAAACTCAGCCATTATACTAGCAAACACTCAGTGTACCTAGTGGCATCCTAAACGTGGCTATTGTACTTTTGTCTATTCACACTATTGTAAACATATTTGCAGCACGTCTGCCTGCATTGCACACTCAAACTTTTTTAAACTCAGCCATTATACTAGCAAACACTCAGTGTACCTAGTGGCATCCTAAACGTGGCTATTGGACTTTGCTATAGTCCCACTAGTGCAAAGACATTTGCAGAGCACGTCTGCCTGCATTGCACACTCCAACTTTTTTAAACTAAGCCATTTTACTAGCAAACACTCAGTGTACCTAGTGGCATCCTAAACGTGGCTATTGTACTTTTGTCTATTCACACTATTGTAACGATATTTGCAGCACGTCTGCCTGCATTGCACACTCAAACTTTTTTCAACTCAGCCATTATACTAGCAAACACTCAGTGTACCTAGTGGCATCCTAAACGTGGCTATTGTACTTTTGTCTATTCACACTATTGTAAACATATTTGCAGCACGTCTGCCTGCATTGCACACTCAAACTTTTTTTAACTCAGCCATTATACTAGCAAACACTCAGTGTACCTAGTGGCATCCTAAACGTGGCTATTGGACTTTGCTATAGTCCCACTAGTGCAAAGACATTTGCAGAGCACGTCTGCCTGCATTGCACACTCCAACTTTTTTAAACTAAGCCATTTTACTAGCAAACACTCAGTGTACCTAGTGGCATCCTAAACGTGGCTATTGTACTTTTGTCTATCCACACTATTGTAACGATATTTGCAGAACGTCTGCCTGCATTGCACACTCAAACTTTTTTAAACTCAGCCATTATACTAGCAAACACTCAGTGTACCTAGTGGCATCCTAAACGTGGCTATTGTACTTTTGTCTATTCACACTATTGTAAACATATTTGCAGCACGTCTGCCTGCATTGCACACTCAAACTTTTTTAAACTCAGCCATTATACTAGCAAACACTCAGTGTACCTAGTGGCATCCTAAACGTGGCTATTGTACTTTTGTCTATTCACACTATTGTAAACATATTTGCAGCACGTCTGCCTGCATTGCACACTCAAACTTTTTTTAACTCAGCCATTATACTAGCAAACACTCAGTGTACCTAGTGGCATCCTAAACGTGGCTATTGGACTTTGCTATAGTCCCACTAGTGCAAAGACATTTGCAGAGCACGTCTGCCTGCATTGCACACTCCAACTTTTTTAAACTAAGCCATTTTACTAGCAAACACTCAGTGTACCTAGTGGCATCCTAAACGTGGCTATTGGACTTTGCTATAGTCCCACTAGTGCAAAGACATTTGCAGAGCACGTCTGCCTGCATTGCACACTCCAACTTTTTTAAACTAAGCCATTTTACTAGCAAACACTCAGTGTACCTAGTGGCATCCTAAACGTGGCTATTGGACTTTGCTATAGTCCCACTAGTGCAAAGACATTTGCAGAGCACGTCTGCCTGCATTGCACACTCCAACTTTTTTAAACTAAGCCATTTTACTAGCAAACACTCAGTGTACCTAGTGGCATCCTAAACGTGGCTATTGTACTTTTGTCTATTCACACTATTGTAACGATATTTGCAGCACGTCTGCCTGCATTGCACACTCAAACTTTTTTAAACTCAGCCATTATACTAGCAAACACTCAGTGTACCTAGTGGCATCCTAAACGTGGCTATTGTACTTTTGTCTATTCACACTATTGTAAACATATTTGCAGCACGTCTGCCTGCATTGCACACTCAAACTTTTTTTAACTCAGCCATTATACTAGCAAACACTCAGTGTACCTAGTGGCATCCTAAACGTGGCTATTGGACTTTGCTATAGTCCCACTAGTGCAAAGACATTTGCAGAGCACGTCTGCCTGCATTGCACACTCCAACTTTTTTAAACTAAGCCATTTTACTAGCAAACACTCAGTGTACCTAGTGGCATCCTAAACGTGGCTATTGTACTTTTGTCTATCCACACTATTGTAACGATATTTGCAGAACGTCTGCCTGCATTGCACACTCAAACTTTTTTAAACTCAGCCATTATACTAGCAAACACTCAGTGTACCTAGTGGCATCCTAAACGTGGCTATTGTACTTTTGTCTATTCACACTATTGTAAACATATTTGCAGCACGTCTGCCTGCATTGCACACTCAAACTTTTTTAAACTCAGCCATTATACTAGCAAACACTCAGTGTACCTAGTGGCATCCTAAACGTGGCTATTGTACTTTTGTCTATTCACACTATTGTAAACATATTTGCAGCACGTCTGCCTGCATTGCACACTCAAACTTTTTTTAACTCAGCCATTATACTAGCAAACACTCAGTGTACCTAGTGGCATCCTAAACGTGGCTATTGGACTTTGCTATAGTCCCACTAGTGCAAAGACATTTGCAGAGCACGTCTGCCTGCATTGCACACTCCAACTTTTTTAAACTAAGCCATTTTACTAGCAAACACTCAGTGTACCTAGTGGCATCCTAAACGTGGCTATTGGACTTTGCTATAGTCCCACTAGTGCAAAGACATTTGCAGAGCACGTCTGCCTGCATTGCACACTCCAACTTTTTTAAACTAAGCCATTTTACTAGCAAACACTCAGTGTACCTAGTGGCATCCTAAACGTGGCTATTGGACTTTGCTATAGTCCCACTAGTGCAAAGACATTTGCAGAGCACGTCTGCCTGCATTGCACACTCCAACTTTTTTAAACTAAGCCATTTTACTAGCAAACACTCAGTGTACCTAGTGGCATCCTAAACGTGGCTATTGTACTTTTGTCTATTCACACTATTGTAACGATATTTGCAGCACGTCTGCCTGCATTGCACACTCAAACTTTTTTAAACTCAGCCATTATACTAGCAAACACTCAGTGTACCTAGTGGCATCCTAAACGTGGCTATTGGACTTTGCTATAGTCCCACTAGTGCAAAGACATTTGCAGAGCACGTCTGCCTGCATTGCACACTCCAACTTTTTTAAACTAAGCCATTTTACTAGCAAACACTCAGTGTACCTAGTGGCATCCTAAACGTGGCTATTGTACTTTTGTCTATTCACACTATTGTAACGATATTTGCAGCACGTCTGCCTGCATTGCACACTCAAACTTTTTTAAACTCAGCCATTATACTAGCAAACACTCAGTGTACCTAGTGGCATCCTAAACGTGGCTATTGGACTTTGCTATAGTCCCACTAGTGCAAAGACATTTGCAGAGCACGTCTGCCTGCATTGCACACTCCAACTTTTTTAAACTAAGCCATTTTACTAGCAAACACTCAGTGTACCTAGTGGCATCCTAAACGTGGCTATTGGACTTTGCTATAGTCCCACTAGTGCAAAGACATTTGCAGAGCACGTCTGCCTGCATTGCACACTCCAACTTTTTTAAACTAAGCCATTTTACTAGCAAACACTCAGTGTACCTAGTGGCATCCTAAACGTGGCTATTGTACTTTTGTCTATTCACACTATTGTAACGATATTTGCAGCACGTCTGCCTGCATTGCACACTCAAACTTTTTTAAACTCAGCCATTATACTAGCAAACACTCAGTGTACCTAGTGGCATCCTAAACGTGGCTATTGTACTTTTGTCTATTCACACTATTGTAAACATATTTGCAGCACGTCTGCCTGCATTGCACACTCAAACTTTTTTTAACTCAGCCATTATACTAGCAAACACTCAGTGTACCTAGTGGCATCCTAAACGTGGCTATTGGACTTTGCTATAGTCCCACTAGTGCAAAGACATTTGCAGAGCACGTCTGCCTGCATTGCACACTCCAACTTTTTTAAACTAAGCCATTTTACTAGCAAACACTCAGTGTACCTAGTGGCATCCTAAACGTGGCTATTGTACTTTTGTCTATCCACACTATTGTAACGATATTTGCAGAACGTCTGCCTGCATTGCACACTCAAACTTTTTTAAACTCAGCCATTATACTAGCAAACACTCAGTGTACCTAGTGGCATCCTAAACGTGGCTATTGTACTTTTGTCTATTCACACTATTGTAAACATATTTGCAGCACGTCTGCCTGCATTGCACACTCAAACTTTTTTAAACTCAGCCATTATACTAGCAAACACTCAGTGTACCTAGTGGCATCCTAAACGTGGCTATTGTACTTTTGTCTATTCACACTATTGTAAACATATTTGCAGCACGTCTGCCTGCATTGCACACTCAAACTTTTTTTAACTCAGCCATTATACTAGCAAACACTCAGTGTACCTAGTGGCATCCTAAACGTGGCTATTGGACTTTGCTATAGTCCCACTAGTGCAAAGACATTTGCAGAGCACGTCTGCCTGCATTGCACACTCCAACTTTTTTAAACTAAGCCATTTTACTAGCAAACACTCAGTGTACCTAGTGGCATCCTAAACGTGGCTATTGGACTTTGCTATAGTCCCACTAGTGCAAAGACATTTGCAGAGCACGTCTGCCTGCATTGCACACTCCAACTTTTTTAAACTAAGCCATTTTACTAGCAAACACTCAGTGTACCTAGTGGCATCCTAAACGTGGCTATTGGACTTTGCTATAGTCCCACTAGTGCAAAGACATTTGCAGAGCACGTCTGCCTGCATTGCACACTCCAACTTTTTTAAACTAAGCCATTTTACTAGCAAACACTCAGTGTACCTAGTGGCATCCTAAACGTGGCTATTGTACTTTTGTCTATTCACACTATTGTAACGATATTTGCAGCACGTCTGCCTGCATTGCACACTCAAACTTTTTTAAACTCAGCCATTATACTAGCAAACACTCAGTGTACCTAGTGGCATCCTAAACGTGGCTATTGGACTTTGCTATAGTCCCACTAGTGCAAAGACATTTGCAGAGCACGTCTGCCTGCATTGCACACTCCAACTTTTTTAAACTAAGCCATTTTACTAGCAAACACTCAGTGTACCTAGTGGCATCCTAAACGTGGCTATTGTACTTTTGTCTATTCACACTATTGTAACGATATTTGCAGCACGTCTGCCTGCATTGCACACTCAAACTTTTTTAAACTCAGCCATTATACTAGCAAACACTCAGTGTACCTAGTGGCATCCTAAACGTGGCTATTGTACTTTTGTCTATTCACACTATTGTAAACATATTTGCAGCACGTCTGCCTGCATTGCACACTCAAACTTTTTTTAACTCAGCCATTATACTAGCAAACACTCAGTGTACCTAGTGGCATCCTAAACGTGGCTATTGGACTTTGCTATAGTCCCACTAGTGCAAAGACATTTGCAGAGCACGTCTGCCTGCATTGCACACTCCAACTTTTTTAAACTAAGCCATTATACTAGCAAACACTCAGTGTACCTAGTGGCATCCTAAACGTGGCTATTGGACTTTGCTATAGTCCCACTAGTGCAAAGACATTTGCAGAGCACGTCTGCCTGCATTGCACACTCCAACTTTTTTAAACTAAGCCATTTTACTAGCAAACACTCAGTGTACCTAGTGGCATCCTAAACGTGGCTATTGTACTTTTGTCTATTCACACTATTGTAACGATATTTGCAGCACGTCTTCCTGCATTGCACACTCAAACTTTTTTAAACTCAGCCATTATACTAGCAAACACTCAGTGTACCTAGTGGCATCCTAAACGTGGCTATGGGACTTTGCTATAGTCCCACTAGTGCAAAGACATTTGCAGAGCACGTCTGCCTGCATTGCACACTCCAACTTTTTTAAACTAAGCCATTTTACTAGCAAACACTCAGTGTACCTAGTGGCATCCTAAACGTGGCTATTGTACTTTTGTCTATTCACACTATTGTAACGATATTTGCAGCACGTCTGCCTGCATTGCACACTCAAACTTTTTTAAACTCAGCCATTATACTAGCAAACACTCAGTGTACCTAGTGGCATCCTAAACGTGGCTATTGTACTTTTGTCTATTCACACTATTGTAAACATATTTGCAGCACGTCTGCCTGCATTGCACACTCAAACTTTTTTTAACTCAGCCATTATACTAGCAAACACTCAGTGTACCTAGTGGCATCCTAAACGTGGCTATTGGACTTTGCTATAGTCCCACTAGTGCAAAGACATTTGCAGAGCACGTCTGCCTGCATTGCACACTCCAACTTTTTTAAACTAAGCCATTTTACTAGCAAACACTCAGTGTACCTAGTGGCATCCTAAACGTGGCTATTGTACTTTTGTCTATTCACACTATTGTAACGATATTTGCAGCACGTCTGCCTGCATTGCACACTCAAACTTTTTTAAACTCAGCCATTATACTAGCAAACACTCAGTGTACCTAGTGGCATCCTAAACGTGGCTATGGGACTTTGCTATAGTCCCACTAGTGCAAAGACATTTGCAGAGCACGTCTGCCTGCATTGCACACTCCAACTTTTTTAAACTAAGCCATTTTACTAGCAAACACTCAGTGTACCTAGTGGCATCCTAAACGTGGCTATTGTACTTTTGTCTATTCACACTACTGCAAATCTATGTGCAGCACCTCTGCATGACAACCTCCTGCTCTGTTTTTAATAAGCTATAATGATAGCACAAAATACTGCCATTTAGTGGCATCATAGAACTGGCTGTTGTATTCCATTAGTGCCCCACTGGTGACAAGCTATTTCTAGCACCTCTACATGACACCCTCATGCACATTTTGCTACGCTAATGTTATAGCAAACTCATGGAATTCATTGCTGCATTTCATAATTCGGAGGGATAGAAAGTCAGGCTTCCTTTAGCTTTTCCTTCTGTTCATAGACAGCATCTCCAAGAGCAATTTCCCCTCCACGTGTAAGTGTGGAGAGGCAGCTAGTGCGCATGCGTGTGCCGATGTACCCCAGCTGCAGCATAATTACAGTGTTTCGCGTAGTGAGTATGCTCAGCCTGACTGTGTTATTCCTGACGCTAAGTCTTCTTTTCGGGATACAGCGCATGCTCCCAAACTAAGTGTGAAAAGCCTCTTTGCACAGGTGCTTGCATTCCGTGCCGGGTCTAAGTCCTGTTTTGTGCCCAGACACCATGCTAAAGCTGATAGTCTTTTTTCAGAGACTGTATTTCATGCTACTGAGCATGCTCAGGCACTTCCTGCATCAGAGACTAGGTCCGGTAATGAACTCTTTGGCCCTGGCCCTGATGTGGGGGTCCCATATAGACCACAGGGCATCAGGTGTCCTCCCAAATGGCTTGCAGAGGCCCACACCTATGACTTGTCACCGCATTATTGATGGTCAGACGATGACTGGTGAGGTGTTTGGGTCATGGCAGCCATGAGGTCATCATTGAAGTTGCGTTTCCAAATAGGACGCTAGTTATGCCACTCATGACGTGTCACTCTACTTTTGTCTCCAGGAGGTGCATTGTGGTTCACCCTGGTTTGGGGCGGACCCAGGTTATAAAAGGGGCTGGAGCCAACAAGGAGGTGCGCAGTCTTCTATTATGCTCCGAAAGAGCACACCTCCATGTGTTGAACCCATTGCGGCTTTAGGCCAGAGGTAGGCAGGGATAGGGTGTCGATGCAGGCCACCACCACAGTTGGTAACGCAGAACGGTTAAGACCAGCTCCTGTCCTACCAGTCCTGCTTGTGCAGCCCAGTGGCATTAACATGCCTGCTGCTGCTGATGCGCCTGCTGTCCACAGGTGTGCCCCTACGCACACGGTCAGCGTACTCAATGGTCCCTGTGTTGTTAACAGGGAGTTCCTGGGCTGGGTGGGCATGTGGACCCTGTGACGCTAACAGGGCTCCCAGTCTCCAGATCCGAATGGCGTCTAACTCGGTTCAGGCTACTATTAGTTTCATAGCCACACAGCTCTGTATCCTCCACCAAACCTTCCAGTTGCCAACCTCTCCTTTTCCAACTGGGAGCACGGTGGACACTGACTGCTGATGGGGATATATACCTTTCTCTTTCTTTTCTTATTAATTTTCGTTATATAGCGGTCACAGATTATATAACACTTTATCCAAATCTGCCAGTCCCACTGTAACAGATGGTGTTTCTTCAGCAAATGTTACAGTTGCTTAACCACCAAATCCACGGACCAAAACTTTTTTCCCCTTTCCAACACACCTGTTCCCCTTTCCAACAGCATCTGTCCTTTTTCAACTCATTTTGGGATATGACCAAAAGTGCAACTGTGCAGGGACACCGTACTCAACGCCATCTCAGCACAGCAGCCATCCCTCGGTCCCTCCGATGTGGACAAGTAAAAGACCATTTCCTCCTATCCATGACAAAGCGTTGAGATTCACTCTGTGCAGCACTGGTGTTTAGTGGAAAAGTAGATCTAAGATTGCGTACCACATTCTGCAGATACTCCTGTATACGTGCGTCCATTTCTATGGCAGGAATTAGTTCGCCAAATTTTGTCTTGTACCGGGGATCTAACAGTGTGGCAACCCAGTATTCAGGATTAGTTCAAATTCATACAATCCGAGGGTCATGTAGGTAGTGCAGCAAGAAGGCGCTCATGTGTCTTGTGCATCCAGGAGGACCAAGTCCTTGGTGTGTTGGTGGCAGAGAGGTGAGAATCGTGCATCCTTCCTCTGCCCTCTCCCCACAACCTCGCACAACCGAAATGTGAGCAAGCTCTCACTCATCTGCTGAGTCTTCCATGCCCATCGCCAGTTCGTCCTCCATTTCTTCATGGGCTCCTGCACTTTCATCAAAACTTTTTGCTGATACTATGCGCCCTTGTTAATCCCTCTCCCTCACCATGACTGCCGCATAGGTGCCGCTGACCATCTGGACCTCGTAGATCTTGTTATCCTTTCCGCATATGACTCCTCCTGTACTTCCTCCCCTTCCTCTTGTCCCAACACCTGACTCCGAATAATAATTACAGTGTGCTCCATCATGTAGATGACCAGAATTGTCACGCTGAGAATGACATTGCCAGTGCTAAACATCTTCGTCGACATTTGTCAACTGTGTAGCAGGGTGCATAGGTCCTTGATCTGACACCACTCCAGCAGCGTGATCTGCACCACCTCTTGATCAAGTTATCCCAGGATATATGTCATACCGTATTTCAGCAGGGCTCTGCGGTGCTGCCACACACGCTGCAACATGTGCAGATTCCAATTCCTGCGTGTCGGAACATCGCATTTCCGGCGTTTAACTGCCAGACCCTAAGACTTCCGGAGTGATGAAAGTTGTTGAGCTGCTGTGTGCGCACGATGGAAGTGAGCACACAGCGAGCCTGCCCGCTGCACAAGGCCATGTAGGCCGTGATGGTGTTTTAAAAATTGCTGGAGAATTCGGTTCAACACGTGAGCCATACAAGGCACGTGTGTCACATTGCCCTGAGGATGGCCCGCAGCCAGGTTTGCATCATTGCCGCACACGGCTGTTAAGTCACCAACGGAGTCCGCTCCGTCAATTTGTACTCCGGTCGCCAGGTGACAACGTGTTCCTTTCATGAATAGTGCTGATGATGGGAGAGTAGTCGATGCCAGCGGCGCAGGTGGACGCAGGTTATGCTCACCCACTGGGCTGCATTACCTTGACAGATGCAGAATCTCTGGCTGAATGTAGCTGTTGGGTATCTCACAGATGAAATACCATCATTCAGCTACAACCAATGGGAAGACACCACACCCTTTTTTATGCCCATCCTGTCTGCAGACCACTGCCAGACATAGCTATGAACCTCTGGTTAATTTTACCCCCAGTTCAGTTTTATGATTTTGTGTGCTTGTTACCTGACTACTTTTCCTGCTTGCTGTTTATGTACCTTGTTGGCCGATCCGCATTTCACCTCTGCTTGTTTTCTGATTAAGTCCTGGCCGTCCCATTCTGTTCCTGTTCCTCAATTAATGTTTTGACCCTGCCTGACTACTATTCTCTGGAATAGCGGTGTGACTCACATTTCCCATACATTTCAAAGTAAAACTTTGACCGCCTGATGGCATTGAGCTCTGCTGCCAGCATAGTAAGGAGGTGTGTGGTAGTCCTTGTGCGCAGTTGCAAGGAAGGGTGGCCTGACCACACAGGGTTTGCGCCAAGGTGGAGGACCCACACGAGGTTGAAGAGGCAGAAGCAGTGTATTAACTTCTACATACAGAAGAAGGATTGAAACAACTCGTGGGGACGGCAAGACTTGTACAGCAGACCCTTCTCCATCTCTCACCATAGTTTGCCAGTGCCCAGTCAGTGACATGTAATGACCCTGTCTATGCTTACTGGTCCAAGTATCTGTGTTGAAATGCACCCTGTCGCACACAGATTTTCTCAAGGAAGTGGTGATGTTGTGTGCGACATGCTGGTGTAGCGCGGGCATGCTTTTCTTGAAGAAGCAGTGGTGATTGGGCATCTGGTACTGGGGCACAGCGACAGACATAAGGTCTGTAAAATCCTGTGTGTCCACTAGGCGTAAAGGCAGCATTTCGGTAGCCAACAGCTTACAGAGGGATAGAGTCAACCACTTAGCTTTGTCATGGGTCGCAGGAAGTGGCCTTTTATTTGACCACATCTGAGGGACAGAGATCTGGCTGCTGTCTGTAGACGGTGTTGAGTAGGGTGTCCCTGGAAAAATGCAGGTTTGTGAGGAAAGTGCAGGCGGAGACATGATGTTGCCTTCATCTTGCCTTCAGATCTGTTCATCTTGTATCATTTTTAAAAAACACAGCAAGCAAGGGTTACTCCAAGCGGAGTCTACCTTTTTTCCAAAAATTGGGCACACAGACACCCCATCAGTGGCAGCACTTGTGCCCTAGTTGCAAACAGGATGTTTTGATTTGCATCAAGCACATTCAAAAATACGCCATAATTAACCGTCCCCAGCATGACACCGGGGTAGGTAGATAAAGTCTTTGCTGAACCATGACTTGTTCATCTTGGCTCCTTTTAAAAACAATGTAAGCAAGGGTTACTCCAAGCGGAGCCTCCCTTTTTTCCAAAAATTGTGCCCCACACACACCCACCCATTCAGTGGCAGCACTTGTGCCATAGTTGGACACTTCACAGCTAGATTTGCATCAAGCACATTCCAAATCCACAAGCATTTACTCTCCCCAGGATGACACAGGGGTTGTAAATTCCTTCTGGATCCATGACTTGTTAATTTTGATGAACGTCAGTCTGTCCACATTGTCACTGGACAGACGCGTGCGCTTATCTGTCAGCACACACCCAGTAGCACTGAAGACACGTTCAGAGACAACGCTGGCAGCTGGACACGCCAAAATCTCCAAGGCGTAACTGGATAGCTCTGGCCATTTTTCTAGATTTGAAGCCCAAAATGAGCAAGGCTCTATTTGCAAAGTCATGGCATCGATGTTCATTTGTAGATACTCCTGTATCATCCTCTCCAGCCGTTGACTATGTGTCAGACTTGTTGTCTCTGGTGGCCTTGCAAAGGAGGGTCTAAAAAAATTATGAAAAGATTCCATTAAATTGCTGTTACCAGCACCAGATACGGTCCTACTGGTACGTGTAGACTGTTGAAGATGACGAGACCGTCCCATGTTTGTCTAGTTACAACTGGGAGATTCACTCCCTGCACCTGCACGGTTGTTTGGTGGAAAAGCGGATCTAAGATCGAGTAACAGCTTCTGCTGATACTCCTGCATAAGTGCGTCCCTTTCTATGGCTGGAATTATGTCACAAAATTTGGACTTGTACCGGGGATCTAATAGTGTGGCAAGCCAGTAGTCATCATCACTTCTAATTTTGACAATACGAGGGTCATGTTGGAGGTAGTGCAACAAGAAGGCACTCATGTGTCTTGCGCAGCCATGCGGACCAAGTCCACGCTGTGTTTGTGGCATAGAGGTGCTAACCGTTCTTTCTTCCTCTGACATCTCCCCCCAACCTCTTTCAACTGAAATTTGACCAAGGTCCCCCTCATCTGCTGAGTCTTCCATGTCCATGGACAGTTCGTCCTCCATATCTTCATGTCCTCCTGCACCTTCCTCAACATCTCGCCTGCTACCATGCGCCCTTGTTGATCCCTGTCCCCCATGGTCCCATGCCTGGCGCCTTGGTGATGATGAACGTCTGGACCTTGGTGATGTTGTTGTGTCTTGCGCATATGAATCCTCCTGTAGTTCCTCCCCTTCCTGTTGTCCCACCCCCTGACTCCGAATAGTGTTTAGCGTGTGCTCCAGCATGTAAATGACTGGAATCGTCATGCTGATAATGGCATTGTCAGCGCTAAACATATTCGTCGCCATGTCGAAACTGTGCAGAAGGGTGCATAGGTCCTTGATCTGAGACCACTCTAGCAGTGTAATCTGCCCCACCTCTGCATCTCATTGGCCTAGGCTATACGTCATGACGTAATGCACCAGGGCTCGGTGGTGCTGTCTCTGTATCATGTGGAGAGTCGAATTCCAGCGTGTCGATACATCGCATTTCAGGTGATGAACCGGCAGGCTGAAAGACTTCTGGAGCAATGCAAGTCAAGTCAGCTGCGGCGTTTAAACGGCAGAAGTGAGCAGAGAGTGACCATGCCCTGTGCAGAAGCCCATCTAGGCCGTGATAGTGGGTTAAAATTGCTGGACAACAAGGTTAAACACGTGAGCCATACAAGGCACGTGTGCCAGCTTGCCCAGGCGAAGGGCCGCACCCAGGTTTGCAGCATTGTCGCACGCGGCCTTACCAGGCTGCAGGTTGAGTGGAGACAACCATTTATTAAACTCGGACCGCAGAGCTGACCACAACTCCTCAGCTGTGTGACTCTTATTCCCAAGACATGTCAAGCTAAAGACCGCCTGATGCCGTTGCGCTCTGCTGCCAGCATAGTAATGAGGGGTGCGTGATTCCTTCTGCGCAGTGAGAACGCTGGTGGCCTGACCAGGCAGGCTTGGGGCGGAGGTGGAGGACCCAGATGAGGTGGAGGATGCAGAAGCAGTGGCGGAACTTGGACAGACAGAGGATTGACACACAAGTCGTGGGGACGGCAAGACTTGTGCAGCAGACCCTTCACCATCTATCACCGTAGTTACCCAGTGGCCAGTCAGCGACATGTAACGTCCCTGTCCATGCTTACTGGTCCAAGTATCGGTGGTGAAATGCACCCGTTCACACACAGAGTTTCTCAAGGAAGCGGTGATGTTGTGTGTGACATGCTGGTGTAGCGCGGGCACACCTTTCTTAGAGAAGTAGTGGCGACTAGGCATCTGGTACTGGGGCACAGCGACAGACATAAGGTCTCTAAAATCCTGTGTGTCCACTAGGCGGAAAGGCAGCATTTCGGTAGCCAACAGCTTACAGAGGGATAGAGTCAACCTCTTAGCTTTGTCATGGGTCGCAGGAAGTGGCCTTTTATTTGACCACATCTGAGGGACAGAGATCTGGCTGCTGTGTGTAGACGGTGTTGAGTAGGGTGTCCCTGGAAAAATGCAGGTTTGTGAGGAAAGTGCAGGCGGAGACATGATGTTGCCTTCATCCAACGTTGGTGCTATCGATGTTTGAGAGAGCTGTACACAATCACTTGTTTCCCCTTCCAAACCAACTGACGACCTACCAAGCAAACTGCCTGTTGCGGTTACAGTGGTGGAAGTTGTGGGTGGAAAAACAGGTGTGACAGCTGTCCCCACAGTCCTAGAAGATGACGAGCGCGCGGATGCACTGGAAGGGGCAGGCGGTGGATGGTTGGCTCCGCTAGGCCGCATTGCAGCACGGTGAGCTTCCCACCAGGCCATATGATATTTATTCATGTAACGATTCATGGAAGAAGTTGTCAAACTGCTGAGGTTTTGACCTCTACTAAGATAACCATGCCAAATGTTACAGATCACATAATTTGGGCGATCTTTTTTTATGTCAAAAAAGGACCAGGCTAGGCAAGGCTTAGAGGCCATGCGACCTGTTGATCCACCCCGAATAATGCTCAGAGGCAGAGTGGTGGCTGAGGATGCAGTTGTAGACGTGCTACCAGTGCTCCGACTGTGTCCAGGAAGGCGCAAGGTTACTTCGACGTCGGTTGCATCCTCCTCCACCGCCTCTGTTGACCTCCTCGAGTGTCTGACTGTGGGTTGACAGTAGGTGGGATCTAGAACTTCATCATCAATTGTTGTGTTTGCACTCCCCTCCCCCTCAGACCGAGCCTCTTCTTGCCCTGACCGAATATTTAAGTTGTCATCCCAATCGGGTATCTGCGTCTCATCTTCATCAGTATGTTCCTCATTGTCTATAACCACAGTTGTTGTAAAGGCAGCATTTTGGTAGCCAACAGTTTGCAGATGATGAAAGTCAACCTCCAAGCCATGTCATGCCCTTCTAAAAGCATGTAAAACACAGCGAGGGGACTCCAACCACAGTCTCCCTCGTTTCCACTAACTGGGCCACACACACCCCACTTGACTGGCATCGGTTGAGCCCCCTTTTGAAAAAGAAAAAGATGCTTTGCATGAAGCACTCTCAAAAATACGCGTGCCTTTCCCGTCCCCTGGCTGACCCAGGGGAAGAAAAGTCCTCTGAGAGCCATGACTTGTTCATCTTGGTTCTTTTAGAGACACAGCGAGGGGACTCCAACCACAGTCTCCCTCGTTTCCACTAACTGGGCCACACACACCCCACTTGACTGGCATCGGTTGAACCCCCTTTTGAAAAAGAAAAAGATGCTTTGCATGAAGCACTCTCAAAAATACGCGTGCCTTTCCCGTCCCCTGGCTGACCCAGGGGAAGAAAAGTCCTCGGAGAGCCATGACTTGTTCATCTTGGTTCTTTTAGAGACACAGCGAGGGGACTCCAACCACAGTCTCCCTCGTTTCCACTAACTGGGCCACACACACCCCACTTGACTGGCATCGGTTGAGCCCCCTTTTGAAAAAGAAAAAGATGCTTTGCATGAAGCACTCTCAAAAATACGCGTGCCTTTCCCGTCCCCTGGCTGACCCAGGGGAAGAAAAGTCCTCGGAGAGCCATGACTTGTTCATCTTGGTTCTTTTAGAGACACAGCGAGGGGACTCCAACCACAGTCTCCCTCGTTTCCACTAACTGGGCCACACACACCCCACTTGACTGGCATCGGTTGAACCCCCTTTTGAAAAAGAAAAAGATGCTTTGCATGAAGCACTCTCAAAAATACGCGTGCCTTTCCCGTCCCCTGGCTGACCCAGGGGAAGAAAAGTCCTCTGAGAGCCATGACTTGTTCATCTTGGTTCTTTTAGAGACACAGCGAGGGGACTCCAACCACAGTCTCCCTCGTTTCCACTAACTGGGCCACACACACCCCACTTGACTGGCATCGGTTGAGCCCCCTTTTGAAAAAGAAAAAGATGCTTTGCATGAAGCACTCTCAAAAATACGCGTGCCTTTCCCGTCCCCTGGCTGACCCAGGGGAAGAAAAGTCCTCTGAGAGCCATGACTTGTTCATCTTGGTTCTTTTAGAGACACAGCGAGGGGACTCCAACCACAGTCTCCCTCGTTGCCACTAATTGGGCCACACACACCCCACTTGACTGGCATCGGTTGAGCCCCCTTTTGAAAAAGAAAAAGATGCTTTGCATGAAGCACTCTCAAAAATACGCGTGCCTTTCCCGTCCCCTGGCTGACCCAGGGGAAGAAAAGTCCTCTGAGAGCCATGATTTGTTCATCTTGGTTCTTTTAGAGACACAGCGAGGGGACTCCAACCACAGTCTCCCTCGTTTCCACTAACTGGGCCACACACACCCCACTTGACTGGCATCGGTTGAGCCCCCTTTTGAAAAAGAAAAAGATGCTTTGCATGAAGCACTCTCAAAAATACGCGTGCCTTTCCCGTCCCCTGGCTGACCCAGGGGAAGAAAAGTCCTCGGAGAGCCATGATTTGTTCATTTTGGTTCTTTTAGAAACACAGCGAGGGGACTCCAACCACAGTCTCCCTCGTTGCCACTAATTGGGCCACACACACCCCACTTGACTGACATCAGTTGATGCCCCTTTTCAAAATGAAAAAGATGCTTTGCATGAAGCACTCTCAAAAATACGCGTGCCTTTCCCGTCCCCTGGCTGACCCAGGGGAAGAAACGTCCTCTGAGAGCCATGACTTGTTCATCTTGGTTCTTTTCGGAAACACAGCGAGGGGACTCCAACCACAGTCTCCCTCATTGCCACTAATTGGGCCACACACACCCCACTTGACTGGCATCGGTTGAGCCCCCTTTTGAAAAAGAAAAAGATGCTTTGCATGAAGCACTCTCAAAAATACGTGTGCCTTTCCCGTCCCCTGGCTGACCCAGGGGAAGAAAAGTCCTCTGAGAGCCATGACTTGTTCATCTTGGTTCTTTTCGGAAACACAGCGAGGGGACTCCAACCACAGTCTCCCTCATTGCCACTAATTGGGCCACACACACCCCACTTGACTGGCATCGGTTGAGCCCCCTTTTGAAAAAGAAAAAGATGCTTTGCATGAAGCACTCTCAAAAATACGTGTGCCTTTCCCGTCCCCTGGCTGACCCAGGGGAAGAAAAGTCCTCTGAGAGCCATGTTAACATTGTCAGTGGACAGACACGTGTGCTTATCTGCCAGCAGACCCCCAGAAGCACTGAAGACAGGTTCCGAGAGAACGCTGGCTGCAGGACACGACAAGATCCCCAAGGCGTACGTGGCGAGCTCAGGCAATTTATCCAGATTGGAAGCCTAAAATGAGCAGGGCTCAAGTTGCACAATAATGGAATCGATGTTTCCTTGCATATACTCATATATCTGTGTGTCCTCCTCTTTTTCCTTGTCCAGCTGTTTTGTTTTCGCATGAGTATATGTCCTTGTCACTTTCCCATGTGTTTGTGTTGTGTTGTGAGTTGTTTGTCACCTTTTGGACACCTTTGAGGGTGTTTTCTAGGTGTTTTTCTGCGTTTGTGATTGCCTGCCATTGTTTCCTATGCAGTTCGAGTTCGGTTCGTCGAACGTTCGACGAGCCGAACTCGAACGGGACCTCCGTTCGGCGAACCGGCCTCGAGCTGAACCGGGACCGGTTCGCTCATCTCTACTCTGGAGCTGTTTATGAGGAGTGAATAAACCAACTTGAGATTTAAACAAAAAGGCTTTCTGAGACTACCTCAACCAGCAAACGAGTTGCAATACTATAGATAACTATACAACATTTTTTGACTATTTTGTATTGTTTCAGTTTATCTAAATGCTCCTGAATAAAAAATATCTGCCCTATGCTGTGCGCCTGAATTGCTCCTCACTGTGTTCCCTGCACAAAATTTTGAACCAATAATATCCATCTTATGGTACATATTTAGGAGGCGGCAGCGCCACATCCACTACTATGGAGAAGAGCAACTCCCATAGAAGTGTACAGAGTAATATATTGAATGTAAATTGTTGGGTAAGTACATTGCTGTGCCAGTGATGTAACAGAGCTGGATGGGCTTGTCAGCCAGCGCCCTCTAGTGTCTGTGTATTTATAGTCTTATTACAGGGTATTGTTACAGAGAACAGACACCTCCAATATATAGGTGTATTCCCCATGTGTATGTATGTAAGTTATGTGTATATTATAATGCAAACAATGTGTAATGTGGAGTACTGGCCCTTCGTGCTGTGGTATTCAGGAGGCAGAGTACAGGGTCAGGAGTGTTACAGATATAGGGTTAGAGATAGCAAGTAGGGTTAAGCTGGAAGTTGGGAAACAAGCAGAGCAGGAGGTGGATGATAGGAGTGGTTAGCAAGTTGCTTAGATTAGTGTAGGACAGGTGCAGACAGTTCAGTGGTTGCCAGGGAGACGGAGCTAAGGTGGGTGGAGCAAGGAGTTTAGCAAGAGGAGACCGGGAGAAGTTAGTCAGTGAAGCTGCAGATGTCCTACTAAGAGGACGGGAGGTACCCTCCCTAGTGCTAAGACCTCTCCCTGCAGGCGTCTAGAGGATCTCCGGAGGCTGGTGGGACGTCAGGGTATGGAGACTCCCAACGGTACCTTGAACCAGCGAGGGGCTAGTACTTCATCCGAGGGTCCGCTTTAGGCATGGTAGCCACCAGGAAAGAATATGTAGAGGAAACCAGTATTAGAAACAAGCACCAGAAGCCAGAAACTCAGAGCAAGGGTGGAACATCAGCTACCCCGAGAGAGAGGCGCAGCACGAGGATTGTCTGTCCAAAGTAAGAAGGACCTGGTGTACCACAATAAAGTTGGTTCCTGAGTTGTTCATAAAACGGACTAGTGTGTAATTGTATCACCCTCCACGTCGGCGGCGAGGATCGGAATCCGAGATGAAGATCACCGTGGATAGTGGATATTGTTGTAAGTGTTGCACATTCCATCGGGTGCACAACACGGACACACACAATTGCAGTAGCAGGAGAGTCAGTAACCCTCAGCCGAGGAAGGGCTTCCCACTTCACATACCCTCCACGATGACCTCTCCTTTAGATACTGGGCCCACTCTTCACGTGATCCCCACTGTTCCCCCATACTGCCCTCTCTGTATACTTCTTCCAACACTAACCAATTTTTATTCTGTGCCACCTCACATTTTTCTCATCCCATACTGTCTCCTCACCACCTCCACACTCATCCCCTTAGCTCCCCATATTGTGTCCTCAAATATACTGTACCTACTTGCTTCCCATACTGTCCTCAAGTTCCCGTCCCTCAGTTTCCATACTGTGTCCTCAAATTCCCCCTCCCCTTGCTCCCCATACTGTCCTCAAATTTATCCCCTCGTTTGCTTCCCATACTGTGTCCGCATGCATTCCCCTCACCTCCTCTCTTCATGCTGTGCACTTAAATTTCTTCCTCGCTTCCCCTAATTACAATAACTCTTCCACCAGAGCACTTATCACACCAAATTTCTGCCTTCTGTGCAGCACCAAGGAGTGATGTCAGCAGTGTGATCAGCTGACCTGATTATGCTGCTGATGTTGCCCTGACCCGGATGTGCCGGGAGTCAGAGCTTCAATTGTACTCGTGCCTGAAAGATATAGTACAATTGATGACTGGGAGCACCTTCAGCTTTGACAGCCAGCTCAGAGAAAGGCCGACTACCACTACAGGGGGGGGGGGGGGTGGCGGCAAAACACAGCCCCAGGAAGACACCTTGAACCTCCGCATCAGGTAGCCCTACGGCGCCCTTCTGCTGGCTGCACCAGAGGTAAATGCCCCATCTGCCCCTCTAGATACTCTGCTGCTCTGGTTAAGATATAACAATAAAATTATTTAGAAACAGTTCTGATTAAGCGTATTTCCATTGTATAAGTATTCCACCATCTCCTTCGTAATGTTTAAGCTGAAGAATTTAACAATAGATGTGACTCTTCTGTATGACCGGATACAGAACATCCATTCCGAGAGAGAATGGTTGTAAAATGCTTTATACATAATCATTCACGTTATGTGTTGTTTGACATCTTAGTAGTTTATGTTTGGCAACCTAATGAAAAAGCTGTGTTTGTCGTCCAGGAGAACAGTATGTTTCGTGAATGGTAGATAGCGCTCATTCCTGCCTGCCTCCTCGGTGTTATTTATTGCACAATAATCTTTCCTCCTACCCTTTCCACTCGTTTCTCAAAGTGGTTTACAGAGCCAGGAGCAGTGGAGCATCAATCAACGGAAGGCTGAGAATTACAGGTTAAGAACTGCTAAAAGGGCATCTCAAAGTCAATTGGGCCAGCTGCCACTTCAAGAAGGGACGTATTGAACTTTGTCTCAACGATCCATAGGCCTTGTTTTTAATTTTAGTGGTTTTGCAAAGGGCAGGTAACTTGGAATAGAAATGAGCTGAAGACCTTGCCGTGACATTCCTGTCTAATCATACTGAATATAATAAAACTCTTTGAAGATAAACCTATTATCCCAAACTCCATGCGCTTGTCAAATAGATTATTTTGTGATCAAAAGAAGTTTTAGTACAGGGGCATAAACATGATGTTTGTTATATGAATTTATGGAGACCTCTAGGAGCATCTGGCAAGAAGAAGCTGTAAAGAAGCCACCGAGAAGTTATTTGATGTCAGCGTCACCCTTGATATTCCTTGTTGTACAGTCAACCATGAAGACTTCTTAGTGCTCCTAGTTACATTAGCTGAGAGAAATGCAAGACAGTGGGAAAAATGATGTAACCATATATTCCCTTAAAGAAGCAAACTCAACAAATGGATAGACATAAAATAACTTCAGCACATTGCAATAGTAGAAGATGTTTATCTGAAATTATAGGGAAAATTGATGCTTTTCCTAACATCTGATGATGATCTAGATGTACAGCGCATGTGCATGAGATATTGAAATATCACCCTCCCCCACCGGTTTTGGATACCTCTAGAAACATGGTGGACTTGGTCAATTTTGACTGTGTGGAAGAATATAGACTTTTGCCTCCTTAATTTGAGGGTGAGGGTGTGGGGTTGAGGCCTTGGAGGGATGAACAAATATGAACAAAACTGAGAATCTTATAAAGCTTAACCATAGAACGCATGGCAGCATCTGTATATATAATTTTTAGATTCATGTTACATCATAGATCCACACAAAATGAGACAGACTTATGAAAAGCACTACTAACTCTGCTTGTCCAGTTACCCTTCATACATTCCGCTGTTATTCATTATTTTAGTATCTCCCACTAATTCACTAATACTTACAAACTAGTGAATAACTGGACTAATGGACATCCCACAAGTTGACATTTGTGCAGGGGTAATGTCCTTAGGAGGGTTGGTGAGAATTGATATACAGGGCCCAGTCCACCAGTCAGGTACAGTACGAAATCTGTTGGACAGTAACCTGTGATCCAACTCCTGCCTGCCAGCATCCAAGTCTCTCCATTTTATTAGCGGGCCTGGCGTTACATCATCATTGTGGAGTGGCACACCTGTAACCTCACGCCAGGTAGTTTCTCAAAAGAGGAGTCACAAATGCCAGCAGGTGGAAGATGTTTCTCAGGAGTCTTGGTTACTGGCCTCGCTGTTGGACTGGGTTTTGCAAATCAATTTGCTCCAACTCTAGTTCTAAGGCCTCGGTTCCAGGTGTGATTAACACAGGCAAGTGCAATCCGATAAAACATTGTTTTGCTCTCTTACCAGTATTAAACAATGGGACAGTGGCCATCTGCTATTTTTTTTTAATGCCAGAGCAGCATGAGAAAGAATCGCAGCAAGCTGCATTTGGCAATGAGTCTCACATCACACACACTCATACAAGTCTATGAGTGCGTATGCAATATTGCACTGCACTCGGATGTGATCAGAGTACAGTCCAATATATGCAGAGACAACCAGTGGAGAATATGGAGGAAGTACTCCCTCCCTCTCCTTCACACCTGTGATCCGATCGCAAAGTCTGATCACAATCGCTTGACACTCAGATCACACTCGCAGCAGAGCCTAAGCTGAGTTTGATTGGCATATCGCATCTGATACTTTTGCATCAGATACCATATGCTAGTCGAACTGAGGCCTAGGGCTATAAACTAGCTATACATTTCTGCAACCATTTTAGTATTGTAAGTGCTGCCCTAATGACCCAAACTGACAGCAACCTGGAATGGTTAACGATAACCGATAACGGATTTGTTATCTCATTCACCAATTTATTAAAAGAAAAAAAAATCCTTTCAGGTCCGCCTTGGGCACTGACCTGAGGTGAACTCATGACGTCACTGCAGATCAATGCTCGTGGCTTTTTTTCGCTACTGTGTGACCCGCTGCTGGACCTGGGGTGACCTCATGAGGTTATCACAGTTCACAGCTGTGGTTCTCACAGTAGCGTGTGAGAGTTGAGTCCATGTCAGAAAGAAGACGGTACTCACCAAAATCCAGTAGATTATTAGAAAAGGTGCAGTAAAAGCGGCAGGAGTAGAACTGTCAGCAGGCCCCCTCACAGATGACAACCGCTTCGCATATGAATACGCTTCCTCGGGTCCAACAAGTGCGTGAGAGTTGTCATTGGCTGCTGTTCCAGGCTATATGGAACATTCTATTGATTGAGTATGTCGTGGGACCCCCTTTTAATGTATTACGACAGACCTGTATTAGGGCTTAGAAGGGTATTAAATTGGTGACTGAGAGTGCTTATTGTCTTGCTTCTTTAATATTTCTCTCTTTCTATGTCTTTTAGATATACTTTGGAGGAACAACATGGGACCTAGCTATCGATACAGTGGGCCTCAAAGGACTTTTTTTTCTAATAAATTGGTGAATGAGAACTTGTGGTGGCGGGGTTTTATTATAAATAAAATATTATTGGTGGGTTTTTTTTTCAATTTTCAAACACTGGATTAATAATGGGGGTGTCTGATAGACGCCCACTCATTACTAATACCAGGGCTTGATGCCAGCTGCAATTAACAGGTGGCATCAATCCCATATATTATCCCATTTGCCACTTAACCAGTGCAACTGGATGAGCCAAGGCAAAGCCCCAGGATTGGCACATCTAAAATATGCACCATTTCTGGAGCGGCTGCAGCCACCGATTTTTAGGCTAGGGAGGGCCCAATTACCATGGACCTCCCCAGCCTGAAAATATCAGACTCCAGCTTTCCGCTTTACCTTGGCTGGTGATCCAAATTTAAAAAAAAATGTTTTTTGTAATTATTTATTTATAATTATATAAACAGTGTGGGGTGGCCTTTGATTTGGATTATCAGTAAAGGTAAAGCTGCCAGCTGCCAGTTGCCAGCTGCGAGCTGCAGGCTTCAGGTGTCTGCTGTACCTTAGCTGGCTACCAAAAAATAAGGTGGACCCCACATCATTTTTTTCTACATTAAAAAAAAAAAGCACTAAAGGGTGCAAGCTTACAATATGCAACATTATATATCTGTTGCACATCTATTGAGTTATCTACCTATCTTATGTTATCCTGTCCTATTCTAATCTAACTACTATTTATGGGCAGCTGAACTGCTAAAGCATAATGGGAGTCTATGGATCCATTTAATTGGTAGGTGAATGGATGCTTTACTAACGGATCCGTTCCCCTTTGAGTGCCATTATGCTTTAACGGATCCATTAGCGATCCGTATTTGGATCTGCACAAGAAAACGTCTGCACACAGAACGTTTTGTCCGTCCAAAACAATGGATGGCTGATGGATTGCACCTGACGGATGACAAGCTTTGACTGATCCATTAACCGATCCGTCACCGTTATAGTCAAATGGATTTGTTAGTGGATCCATTTTTGCATTTTTTAAAGGATGCAAAAACAGAAATGATTACCATACAGGACATGTGAACATAGCCTGCTCACCCTGTAATTGTGCACCCCGTGTGTTCTCTATTCTTCGTATATTATGTCTGAACAGCAGGTGGCAGCAGAGAGACGCTTTGTGTATGATATAAGAAGAAGTACGGTCAGTGTTAGGCTATGTGCGCACTTTGCCTAATTACATGCAGTTACGCTGCGCTTTGTAGCCGTGCGCACGTGGCGTCTTAGAGCGCAGCGCCTCGGCTGCTGCCCGAAGCGCGCGTTCTAAGAAGTGACATGTCACTTCTTCCGTGCGCTTTGCCTGCAGCCCCTGCTCTGTCTATGGGAGGAGCTGCAGTCAAAGCGCATGGAATCAGCTTTTTTTTTTCACTACGGACATTTTCTGCAGCGATTAGAAGCGCACATGTGCTCTTCAGATCGCTGCAGAATTTTCTGCAGTGACTGTACACAACGTGCGCACATAGCCTGAGGGGTACTTTGCACGCTGCGACATCGCTAGCATCGGCTAGCGATGCCGAGCACGATAGTACCCGCCCCCGCCACACATGTGATATCTTGTGATAGCTGCCGTAGCGAACATTATCGCTATGGCAGCTTCACACGCACTTACCTGCCCTGCGACGTCGCTCTGGCCGGCGACCCGCCTCCTTCCTAAGTCACATGGCAGGCAGCCAATAGAAGCGGAGGGGTGGAGATGAGCGGGACGTAAACATCCCGCCCACCTCCTTCCTTCCGCATAGCCGGTGGAGGCAGGTAAGGAGATGTTCCTCGCTCCTGCGGCTTAACACACAGTGATGTGTGCTGCCGCAGGAACGAGGAACAACATCGTATCTCCTATTGGTGCGACATTATGAAAATGATCGATACTACACAGATCACCGCTTTTCGACGCTTTTGCGATCGTTTATCGGCGCATCTAGTCTTTACACGTTGTGACGTCATTACCGGTGCCGGATGTGCGTCACTTTCGATTTGACCCCGACGATATCGCAGTAGCGATGACGCAGCGTGCAAAGTACCCCTTAGTATGCACAGCGAGTGGGTGAGCTGGCAGAGTGCAGATATGGTAGAGGTTGTGTAGGGTAACCTGTGCTATGGTCGCTCATGTTATGTATGGAAAATGTTATATTACTCTGGTGCTACTTAGCCTGCATTGCAAGGCATTGTCTGTTTGTGTTTGATGACTAGTGTTAATAAAGCTATTTCCAATAAGTGGTTGTGCAGAGGAGCCTCCAGTTACTTAGCCCTAAGCCTACATTACAAAGCTTTGAAGAGGAGTTTGAAGTGAATCCCCTCTAAAACCCTCCACAAATACCACTTGAAAATACTTTAAATACTGTTTCAATTCATTGCAATTCAAAATCCACTTTGCTGTTCTTACCAGTTTATCAAGCTTTGTTTTTTTACCAAAAAGGTTTTTGAAAACTTTATTGCAAAAAAAAATAATCAGCATGTCATTTCTTTAAAGCAGTAGTAGAGCTGTAAATGTAAGGGCCCCACCCCGTCTTATACTCCCCTTCCGGTGTTTCCATACTGTACCACACCGCTCTGCTCCCTCGGCGCCAACTTGTGACTTTCCGGACGTCAGAAGCTACATCACAGGCACTCAATGCATTTCTATGGGAGCAAGAACAAGGCTAGAACGAGGCTCTCATAGACTTACATTGATTTGTGACCTCCAGTGTGGTCCATGAAACACTGTAGCTGTCGGCTAGTCACTTTTCAGCGACGCCCAACCGGCAACTGGAAAAGGATGAACACGGCGGAAGGGGAGTATATGACAGGGGCACGGGACTTAGATTTAAAAGGAATCTGTCACCAGGTTTTTGCTACCCCATCTAAGAGCATAATATAAAAAAAGCAAAAAAGAAAATATCATTACTTACAGCAAGATGGAATTGCAGCTGTATATTGCTCAGGCCAAAAGACTACTACTACTACTCCAGCAGGATACAGCTCTTTCTTTTTCTTTTTTGCTTTTTTTATATTATATATAGTGTAGGGACCTACAAGCATGAGGTTCCCGTGACGAGGGTTGTAGGCTTACGTCTTATGGCCATAATGCTAACAAAAAACCTCAAAAACTTTTTTTGGACAGGATACAGCCAGGCCCCTTTTTGTTAGGCCTTGCTATCAGAGTTTCTGTCCCTACGTAGCGCGCAGTGGGGGTACGGCTTGGCAGCCCGCCTGATCTAACAGTATGGGTGTGAAGCCCCACGGGTGTAGTGTCAGTGTCGGTGCATTACCTTCAGGGACTCCACGTTGCTGGATCTCCGTCACTGGTAGGAAATCTTCTTGTTTGATCGTGACGCCACTCTCAGTATTGCGGTCAGTGGGGACCGCCACTGCAGGTTAGGGGACGCCTGGGGCTGATGGTGGGTGCAGTCGGATGTAGTAGCCTCCTGAGAGTGAGGCAAGCCCCAGGGCCCTGTGTAGGTTTGTAGTACCACAAGTCGCAGAATAACCACACAGGCAGGAATGTCTTTCAAGGGCTTTACTCACATTTGATGGCAGGGTGAGTAGCCCGGGCGTAGCTGGGATGAACCAGGTGGGAACCAGGTATCCTTCAGGCTGACTTTATGAGGGTGACTACTGACTCGCCTTCCTTAGCCCTTGGTGGTTTGGGGTGACCCCGACTTTGAGTCCCTATGGGGGTCACCCAGGGAAGATGCTGCAGCCTCTCTCTCCCCTTCGTTCGCCGTATGCTTGTTCCCCGGACCAGGCCACTCCAGCTGCTTGCCTCCTGTGACCTATGGGCCCTCACTGTGGTTACGTGGCTGCGGCTTTTGTGGTGTTGTGGTGTGGGCTTTGAGAGCCCCACACCGGCAGGTTTAGCAGAAGAAAGCTGGATCTATCTTCGCTCCGGGATCTGCCGCCCGGTTGGGCCTAGTGCTCTCTAGCAGTCTCCTTACTTCCCACTCCGTTGCACTCTCTAGCTCAAGCTGGCTTTCAGGTAGCACTCCTAGTTGACCGTTCTCCCCCGTCAGTAGCCACTGCGCGGGCGCTGTTAGACAGCATCAACCCCACAGGTCTGCTCCTCTCTGAGCCCTCTGGAGTTCTCTGCTCTAACTGACTCACTGCTCCTCCTCTCCTGTTCTTGCCTACGCCACCTAGCAACCAGATTCTCCTACCACACCCCTTGAGAGGAGATGGAGGCTTTTGGCCCCCTCCACTATTCCAGTGAAGGTCAAGGCTTTTCCCCCTCCTGGGATCCCCAGGGGTCCTCTCATGGGTACATGTGTGAGACCTGATCACTATGCGCCTGTGTTCCACACCCCGGTCAGCCTTCTGGATTACCTGTATTGTACTGTCCCCAGCATGGGTGCAGTACTCAGTGGTGCCTGACCAGGTCAGGGGCGCCACATGGGCGTCACCTAATAGGCTGCGGGTTTGTGACTGCGCGTCTGCTAGTGTGAACAGTGCTCTATGCAAGTCACCAGTGTGCAGTTTTACCATCCAGCCATCACCTCCTCTATATTTGGAAGTGAGTGTGAATGGCTCCACCTGCACCTGTGTTGCCTCCTCCTAGTGGGGGTTTAGCTGTATCCTGCTGGAGTAGTAGTAGTAGTCTTTTGGCCTGAGCAATATACACCATCTAAGAGCAGCATAATGTAGAGACAGAGACCCTGATTCCAGCGATGTGTCACTTACTGAGCTGTTTGCTGTCATTTTGATAAAATCACTGTTTTCCGCTGCAGATCTAGCAGTTATACAGAACTCATAAATATACTGGAATACCTGACAACAGGCCAAATAGTCCTCTAATGATAATCTACTACTGATTAAACAGTGATTTTATCAAAACTACACTGAGCAGCCCAGTAAGTGACACATCACTGGAATCAGGGTCTCTGTCTCTACATTATGCTGCTCTCAGATTAGATGGCAAAAATCTGGTGACACATTCTCTTTAAAGCATCATTACAGCGGTGCAATAAAAAAAAAAAATGCAGCAGTGGTGCTTTGAGATGGACTCTGAACTTGACAGTCCCATAGGTGTATATAAGGCTGTCAAGTTCCGGTCTGGAGCCCCGAAGTCAGTCCGTACATTGCAGTCCATACTCAGACCAAGTTTCATGGACGTGTGAATGAGGCTTCATACATAGCATCAGTTATCTTATGAAGATATAACCACCTGCTATTTTTTGCACTGCTTTCCAAATAAAGACGCCCTTGGGTCACCTACACATTGAATAGCAACGATTGCCTCCATAGCTATATCACAACACCGCAGTGATTGGCTTATTACCAGCAAACTGTATCTGGAGGACCATTTCACGACAATGGAGCTTTTTCTTTTTGGCTTCAATTGACATTAGCAAAATGAAGTGTAAAAATCTGAAAACTCAGAGTGACAGGAATTGCACATCTCCATATCCACTGAGGAACATTTGGCCTCGGCTAACGCTCCACTTATATTCTAATTTTATGTATATTGTCTAAATTTGGAAAATGATTATCTAAAAGGCGCATATAGTCATATTTCTTAACATGCCCCTGAGATACTCAGGCGATGCGGATTCTCTTCTATGTGCCAAGCTGCTTGATTCCACTCAGGTTGGTGATTTTCATCTGTAGCCAAATGACATTTCCAGACCATCACAAGGGGAACGCGTCTGGCATTATAATCATTGGTATCATTGTTGCCGTGCTAATTAGCACACTACTATCAGCCAAGTTCTTCCAATGCACTTACATTCATTAAACCTCTCGTGGCAGATGCGCTGTTTACTCCGAGTGTTCCCAGAATTGTTCCTTGATTATAGCACTATACGAGAAGTCCCAAAATTGTTCCTTGATTATTGCGCTATACGAGAAGCCCCCAAATTGTTCCTTGATTATTGCACTATATCAGTAGTCCCCAATGAAAAGCCACTAGCGTATCCAGTGATAAACAAAAAGCTTTATTCTCTTTAAACCTTACTTTGCTAGCCTCAGGATAAAATATGTGGTTACACATAACAGGTGTTTACTGCTGGATTCTGCGGATGGATTGGATCTGGAAAGTCTGTGCATGGGATCCCCACTCCCTCCAGTGTTTGTACTCTCCTGAGTGACGGTCACATTCCAGGATGTACTGGAAGCCACGATAACCGGGATACTGGTAGCACACCCAGCTGTTGATATGGAAGAAGATATATATATTTTAGTACATGGCTATAACTGGATTTGTAATATAATTGCACTATAGTGAAGTGCAATAAAATCGGAAAACATAAAATTGTTTCAATAACTACACAGTATCTAATAATCTGCAATGAATACCATCTGTTAAGACTTGTCTAGCCCTATGTTAGGGCGTTCTGAGTCGGGGTATGTGCATATGAAGTCTTTGTTCTGCCGGCGAAGCCACCAACTTTTTATAGGCAAAGCCAATACAGGAAAATCCTGAAGCAGCTTTACCATCGATGTTTTTGCAGCGGCCCCACTAATGGTGTCTTTTCTCTGCATTCTACACTTTAATAGCTAATGGCTCCTAATTAATGAGCATTCTACCTTTTTTACCCTGTTTCACAGTTTCTGAACCCCGAAGAAGTAACTAAAGGCAGCACATGTGTTTTTACATAGAAATTAAGGGTACGTGCCGACGATCAGTGTTTGCAGGGTTTTGGATGTAGAGTGTTTTCGCTGCGTCCAAAATGCTGCATTGTACAGTACAAGCATAGTGGATAAAAGTTCTAGAAATGCCCACTGTGCTTGTACGGCCCGCAAGCATTCATTGCTGCGGAATCGCAAGCATTCTCCGCAGGGGAAACACAAGCGAGAGACCCCAAACCCTGATAATGGGCATGGGCAGCTGTGGTCTGCTGCAAAGGAAACTCACAGCTCCGCAGATCAGAACCCGCCATGTCCAGGATGTAGCCAGTCCTGATCGTGGGCACGTACCCTTAAAGAGCTTTTTGGTACTTTTACAGGTAGGTTGCAGGTAGACTATGCCTGAAAAAGACATTATGTGTATACAATGTGTCCACCCATATCCTGTCCACCACCAAGAATGGCGGCAGCTATAGGAATAGAAGTATAGAAGTGGTGTCTAGGTATAGTAAAGTAGCCATGCGCTACGCAATGAAACCACCTATAGCACCACCTGGTGGAAAACAACGGAGTTATAATTTTTATCTCAAAAACGGAACGAGATAGAGAAAAAAAGTGAATTAAAAAATTGTAGGGCATCATCAATTCAATACAAATTGACACCTTGCATACAGAAATCATAGCATTTCTGTATGCAAGGTGTCGATTCATTTTGAATTGATGATGCCCTACAACTTTGTACTTCACTTTTTTTCTCTATCTTGTTCCATTTTCGAGATAAAAATGCTAACTCCATTGTTTTCCACCAGATGGCGCTATAGGCGGTTTCATTGCGTAGCGCCTGGCTACTTATTACTACTATACCTAGACACCACTTCTATGCCTATAGCTGCCGCCGTTTTCATGTTAATGGCGGTGGACAGGATATGGGTGGACACTCTGTATACAGCAAACCAGAGGCTGAATTTTAAAGACGCTCCATGACGATAGGCACAGAAATCTTCAACAAAAATCCGTCTGTCATTGAAACTCATTGGTGTCCCGCAATCACGTCATGGGGTCATCGATGGGCACATTGAATGATACGTCCCCATCCCGATGTGCTGTAAATGCTGCTGTCAGAGTTTGACAGGTTGTTACAGGCTGTAAATTTTATTGACACAAAATTTATTAACATTTTATTGAGCCATCCCATTGCCATGTATTGTAAAATATAGAGCATCTTCTGGACATAAATTCCCATAGAATAGATAGCTCCCTTCTGTTTTTTGCTTAGCATCCTTGGAAGCAGTTAAAAGACCCTCAAAAGGTCTGAACATATGAACAGCGGTCAGTGAGTCATTTTTACATAGAAATTAAAATATTAGTTCAATTAGGCTCTGCTCCACCCACAGCTGTTAGAAGTAGATCCTGGCTGTATGGGAAGAGTCACACGACCATATAAGTCGAATAAGGACCGCAACGTAGTGCTCAGACTGGCTGTCAGCTCTCCTTACCTGAGCTTCACAAAATGTAGACTATGCAGCTGTCATGCTCAGGTTGGGAGAGACAAAGGACAGTCTGAGCATTGCGCTATGATCCTCTTCTGAGGTATATAGTAGTAAATGTTAGAAGGAAACAACAGGGCACTACTGCAACAAGATAACCTGCCAAGTTGCTCACAGCAGTCGGTCGCAATCAGCGTTACATACGCTTTCAATCTCAGCGACCATGTGGGAACCTCAGGTAGGATAAAAACAGAGTTGCAGCTTTGGGGTGCTTATTTCTAAAGTTCAACACATAAAACTTTAGATAAAGAGGAAAAATTGAAACCAGCACTCACCATTATGATGTTATGCTGTTTCGCCCCTAGGGGTGGGGCTTCTACAGGTCTTCTGTACCTGTAGACCTGTAGAAGCCCCACCCCTAGGGGCGAAACAGCTGTCGTCTTCATGTGCTGACCATCTGTTTTCCCTCCCTGTAACGCCACAGCATGTATCCACGTTTTTTGAAATAAAAAACACCAGAGTGTTGCACAGCATAATATGGTGAGTGCTGGTTTCAATTTTTTCTCTTTATCTAAAATCTTCTGAGGTATATGGCTGTGTGACTCTTCCCTAACACACAGCCAATATATTATGTATGGGGTGAGCCCGCACCAGACACCCACTACTGACCTGTGCCATATATGTATGTATGTATGTCAGTAAGGGGTTAAAAGAAGAGTGGAGTCCCTAATTTAGGACTTAACTCTATTAGCTAGAGCACCAACCAGCTACAAAAAAGCTTATCACACCCTTGAGACTTTTATACACCTAAGCCAAACCCACTGATAGCAGTAGGATCTGATGTGTATAACAGCCTTACGATTATTCCCCGACAGATGATTTTTGGTAGAGACGGATCTGACCTGCTGAATTTCAACAGCTGATTTATTTTGTTCAGCACTGAGGTAAGTGACTCTCTCACAGAGAATAAAGGAGCACATTGCCAAATCAAGTGTTCACATGGATGGGAAAATCAAGAGCGATGGCTTTTGGTTGAAAAATCATGCAGCCTACAATTATCTAATGTGTATGGAGGTCTCTAGAGTTGAGAGCTCGCTAATTAACTCTTCATTTTCTGTTGCTGCCACATTCCTGCCGATTAGAGCTGAGGGATTCAAACAGCAGGTTATTCTTTGGAAAAATGGATAATTAAAGTATTTTCCAATAGACGTGGGAAAACTCCTTGAAAATCATGTATATGTCTCTGATTTTTTGAGCTTATGATCAACCTACAAACATTTATGAAATTAAAGTGAACCTGTCACCAGATTTGGCGACAATAAGCTGCGGCCACCACCAGTGAGCTTTTATAATCAGTATTCCAGAATACTTTATATAAGTTCCCAGGCCACTCTGTGTAACATAAAAATCACTTTTATTATACTCACCTAGGGGGTGGTCCAGTCCAATGGGTGTTGTTGCTCTCCGAAAATTTTAATCAGCCCAATTCCAGCCTTGCTGAAGCATCCCCAGATTATCACCGATCCTACACCAAATTTCACAGTTGGTGCAAGACACCATGGTCTCCAGGTCTCCGTCTAACCATTAGATGACCAGGTGTTGGACAAAGCTCAAAATTAGACTCATCAGAGAAGATTACCTTACTTTATAAATTGGACAGGAATTGGGCAGATTAAACTTTGCAAAGGACGTATGAATCAAGCCGCATACAAGGTTATCTTGGAAAAATAGTTGCTTCCTTCTGCTCAGGCAATGTTCTCCAACTCTGAGGACTGTTTTTTCCAGCAGGACAATGAGCCATGCCGCACAACTAGGTCAATCATTGTGTGGATGAAGGACCACCACATCAAAACCCTGTCATTGCGAGCCCAATCTCCAGACCTGAACCCCATTAAAAACCTCTGGAATGTAATCAAGAGGAAGATAGTCGCAAGCCATCAAACAAATAAGAACTGCTTACATTTTTTGCACCAGGAGTGGCATAAGTTCACCCAAAAGCAGTGTGAAAGACTGGTGGAAAGTATGCCAAGGTGCATGACAGCTGTGATTAAAAATCATGGTTATTCCACAAAATATTGATTTTTGAACTCTTTCCAATTTAAAACATTATTAGTATTGTTGTTTCTAAATTATTATGAACTTGTTTTCTTTGCACTATTTGAAGTCTGAAAGCAATGCATTTTTTTGTTATTTTGACCATTTCTCATTTTCAGAAAATAAATATAAAATTTATTGCTTGGAAATTCAGAGACATGTTGTCAGTAGTTTATAGAATAAAGGAACAAATTACATTTTACTCAAAAATATACCTATAGAGAGAAAAATCAGAAAACCTAAAAATTTTGCAGTGGTCTCTAAATTTAATATAGCTTGCCTATATGTGTGTTTGTATGTGTGTGTATATATATATATATATATATATATATATATATATATATATATATGGCCCAGACAATTATTGCTAAAACTGCATAAACAATTTATATTTCCGTTCCTTGTCATAGCTATATAGTAAGCTTAGTTCTGTTACTGTATGTTTTTAGTATGCTTGGTTCTCTACCCATATCTATATATTATGGTTGGTACTGTTCCATATCTATCTAGTAATCTTGGTTCTGTTACTGTATCTATGTAGTAACCTTGGTTTTGTTCCCATATCTATGTAGTAATCTCAGACTTAAATTTGTCCGTCAGCCCCTGATATAGATTAATAGATAGATAGTCTCTTACGCTCCAGACTGGACACGAAAAGAGCCAACTTCATTGTTACACCAGCCCATGGCCTGAAGAGAAGGGTAATCATCACTCAGTTCTCCTTTTTTTCCAAGGAAGTTTTCCCTCTCAAAGATGGTCATCTTACAGTCACGGTGGTTCTATAGGAGGGACAAATAAAAGGATACAGTAGCACTCTGTAAGCTTTAAGATATAAGCAACATAGCATTTATTACACTTAAACTGCATTACTACTATATGGAATATATTTAGAAAAATGAAGGTACTTAGCGCAAGAATTGGCCAATTCATGTGAGACTGTAAACTATGCAAGGACCCTTCTTTTATGGGACCCTAAACCTAAAATTTCTCAAACATGCCTTTAATGGGCTCAAACCCTACAAATTTAAAGGTCAGGTAGGATGCAGCACTAATTAAAGATATCCATGGGCTGATGGGAGGAGTGCTCAGTCAGAAAAGCAGTCTGCAACACCTCGAATAGTATACCCTAAAAAAAAACCAAAAAGTGATCAACACCTCCAAAGAGAATAAAGCAAGTGTGAACGGGTGCAAGTTGCTATGACACTACATAATATAGAAACAAAAGAATAAAACAGCACTCTGTAAGCGCTAGTAAGCAAACCCAGCATATATACAATTATAACTGCATTACTGCTATATGGAACATACTTAGAAAAATGAAGGTACTTAGCACATAAATTAGCCAATTTATATGAGCCCATCAACAACGGCAAGGTGGGCTTTCTTTGATGGGATGCTATACCTAATATTTATCAAACATGCCTCTTGACCATTATATGTGCTAAGTACATTCATTTTTCTATTATTTCTGAAAACATGTATAACCCCTTTAACATTATATATATACATATATACATATATACATATACAGTGCTGGCCAAAAGTATTGGCACCCTTGCAATTCTGTCAGATAATACTCAGTTTCTTCTTGAAAATGATTGCAATCACAAATTCTTTGGTATTATTATCTTCATTTATTTTGCTTGCAATGAAAAAACACAAAAGAAAATGAAACAAAAATCAAATCATTGATCATTTCACACAAAACTCAAAAAATGGACCAGACAAAAGTATTGGCACCCTTAGCCTAATACTTGGTTGCACAACCTTTAGCCAAAATAACTGTGAACAACCGCTTCCGGTAACCATCAATGGCTTTCTTACAATGCTCTGATGGAATTTTAGACCATTCTTCTTTAGCAAACTGCTCCAGGTCCCTGAGATTTGAAGGGTGCCTTCTCCAAACTGCCATTTTGAGACATCTCCACAGGTGTTCTATGGGATTCAGGTCTGGACTCATTGCTGGCCACTTTAGTAGTCTCCAGTGCTTTCTATCAAACCATTTTCTAGTGCTTTGTGAAGTGTGTTTTGGGTTGTTGTCCTGCTGGAAGACCCATGACCTCTGAGGAAGACCCAGCTTTCTCACACTGGGCCCTACATTATGCTGAAAAATTTGTTGGTAGTTTTCAGACTTCATAAGCCATGCACACTGTCAAGTAATCCAGTGCCAGAGGCAGCAAAGCAACCCCAAAACATCAAGGAACCTCCACCATGTTTGACTGTAGGGACCGTGTTCTTTTCTTTGAATGCCTCTTTTTTTTTTCCTGTAAACTCTATGTTGATGGCTTTTCCCAAAAAGCTCTACTTTTGTCTCATCTGACCAGAGAACATTCTTCCAAAACGTTTTAGGCTTTCTCAGGTAAGTTTTGGCAAACTCCAGCCTGGCTTTTTTATGTCTCGGGGTAAGAAGTGGGGTCTTCTTGGGTATCCTACCATACAGTCCCTTTTCATTCAGACGCTGATGGATAGTACGGGTTGACACTGTTGTAACATTGGACTGCAGGGCAGCTTGAACTTGTTTGGATGTTAGTCAAGGTTCTTTATCCACCATCTGCACAATCTTGTGTTGAAATCTCTCGTCAATTTTTCTTTTCCTTCCACATCTAGGGAGGTTAGCCACAGTGCCATGGGCTTTAAACTTCTTGATGACACTGCGCACCGTAGACACAGGAACTTTCAGGTCTTTGGAGATGGACTTGTAGCCTTGAGATTGCTCATGCTTCCTCACAATTTGGATTCTCAAGTCCTCAGACAGTTCTTTGGTCTTCTTTCTTTTCTCCATGCTCAATGTGGTACACACAAGGACATAGGACAGAGGTTGACTCAACTTTAATCAATGTCAACTGGCTGCAAGTATGATTTAGTTATTGCCAACACCTGTTAGGTGCCACAGGTAAGTTACAGGTGCTGTTAATTACACAAATTAGAGAAGCATCACATGATTTTTCAAAGAGTGCCAATAATTTTGTCCACCTCCTTTTCTATGTTTGGTGTGGAATTATATCCAATTTGGCTTTATGACAATTTTTTTTTTTTTCAATGAAGACAAATTAAATGAAGATAATAATACCAAAGAATTTGTGATTGCAATCATTTTCAAGAAGAAACTGAGTATTATCTGACAGAATTGCAGGGGTGCCAATTCTTTTGGCCAGCACTGTATATATATATATATATATATATATATATATATATATATATATATATATATATATATATACAGTTAGGTCCAGAAATATTTGGACAGTGACACAAGTTTTGTTATTTTAGCTGTTTACAAAAACATGTTCAGAAATACAATTATATATATAATATGGGCTGAAAGTGCACACTCCCAGCTGCAATATGAGAGTTTTCACATCCAAATCGGAGAAAGGGTTTAGGAATCATAGCTCTGTAATGCATAGCCTCCTCTTTTTAAAGGGACCAAAAGTAATTGGACAAGGGACTCTAAGGGCTGCAATTAACTCTGAAGGCGTCTCCCTCGTTAACCTGTAATCAATGAAGTAGTTAAAAGGTCTGGGGTTGATTACAGGTGTGTCATTTTGCATTTGGAAGCTGTTGCTGTGACCAGACAACATGCGGTCTAAGGAACTCTCAATTGAGGTGAAGCAGAACATCCTGAGGCTGAAAAAAAAGAAAAAATCCATCAGAGAGATAGCAGACATGCTTGGAGTAGCAAAATCAACAGTCGGGTACATTCTGAGAAAAAAGGAATTGACTGGTGAGCTTGGGAACTCAAAAAGGCCTGGGCGTCCACGGATGACAACAGTGGTGGATGATCGCCGCATACTTTCTTTGGTGAAGAAGAACCCGTTCACAACATCAACTGAAGTCCAGAACACTCTCAGTGAAGTAGGTGTATCTGTCTCTAAGTCCACAGTAAAGAGAAGACTCCATGAAAGTAAATACAAAGGGTTCACATCTAGATGCAAACCATTCATCCATTCCAAAAATAGACAGGCCAGAGTTAAATTTTCTGAAAAACACCTCATGAAGCCAGCTCAGTTCTGGAAAAGTATTCTATGGACAGATGAGACAAAGATCAACCTGTACCAGAATGATGGGAAGAAAAAAGTTTGGAGAAGAAAGGGAACGGCACATGATCCAAGGCACATCACATCCTCTGTAAAACATGGTGGAGGCAACGTGATGGCATGGGCATGCATGGCTTTCAATGGCACTGGGTCACTTGTGTTTATTGATGACATAACAGCAGACAAGAGTAGCCGGATGAATTCTGAAGTGTACCGGGATATACTTTCAGCCCAGATTCAGCCAAATGCCGCAAAGTTGATCAGACGGCGCTTCATAGTACAGATGGACAATGACCCCAAGCATACAGCCAAAGCTACCCAGGAGTTCATGAGTGCAAAAAAGTGGAACATTCTGCAATGGCCAAGTCAATCACCAGATCTTAACCCAATTGAGCATGCATTTCACTTGCTCAAATCCAGACTTAAGACGGAAAGACCCACAAACAAGCAAGACCTGAAGGCTGCGGCTGTAAAGGCCTGGCAAAGCATTAAGAAGGAGGAAACCCAGCGTTTGGTGATGTCCATGGGTTCCAGACTTAAGGCAGTGATTGCCTCCAAAGGATTCACAAAAAAATATTGAAAATAAAAATATTTTGTTTGGGTTTGGTTTATTTGTCCAATTACTTTTGACCTCCTAAAATGTGGAGTGTTTGTAAAGAAATGTGTACAATTCCTACAATTTCTATCAGATATTTTTGTTCAAACCTTCAAATTAAACGTTACAATCTGCACTTGAATTCTGTTGTAGAGGTTTCATTTCAAATCCAATGTGGTGGCATGCAGAGCCCAACTCGCGAAAATTGTGTCACTGTCCAAATATTTCTGGACCTAACTGTATATATATAATATATATATATATATATATATATATATATATATATATATATATATATATATTTATTTTTTCTCTTTTGTATTTTTTTTATTTTTTTTGTCCTGTGATGTCTTTATGCAGTACTAGTATTTTAATTTGCCTTGGTGATAACGTGATTACCAGGATACTGGTCACAGTACTTATCTGGGTCCAACCAGAATCAATATGTCCCGACTGCCAGGACAGATCCAGTTTCAGGTGAAATATGTACAAAACAACATAAAAAAAATATATATTTATATATTTATTTATTTTTTTTACCTTGACAGATACTTACCTTATAAAAATATGTCATATAATATTTATGTAATGTATGTCAAATAGAAAAAAAATACTATAAAAAGATAAAAGCTCTGTGGTTTCACCATTTTATCTATGGTGAGTTTGGTCTTTGCTGCAGGAGCATCTCAGGCCACAATTAAAGCAACAGGCTGGTATTAAAATACAACAACCAACAGAAGTGTCAGGAAACTGGGGGTTTAAATACAGTCAATGATCACTAATTGACCATCAGACCAGCCCTCTGGCTAGTCTGCTTATTAGATTGCGGTCAAACGAGGGTACAGAATCCAATGGCAATGGCACTCAGCTCAAACTCTGTTGCGAGCGTGAGCCAAGTGTCATTCTACTGTAATCTGATTCTCCCACATGCGAGAATAGGAGCACAGGTGTGGAGAAGATGGAGAGATTAATTTCTCCAACTTCTCCATTGTCTGCCTCTGCGTATATATCAGACTGCACCTGGATGTCATCCGAGTGCAGTCCAATGTTTTACACCTTCCCATTGACTTGTATGCGTGTGCATGATCCAGTATACGGATATTGTGATTTCTTCGCCCAGCCCGATTACAGCAGGGGAAAAACTCCAGTAAGGAAAGAAAATAATTCTTTACAAATGGTAAAAAAATCAGATGGCTAAATAGCCACCACTGAAAGGTTAATAATGAATACATGGTAACTTCTATTGGGAATTTCCATTGTGCTATGTGCACCCAGAGGGGATTTTTTAGGAGTTTTTCGGGCAGAAACTGGGTGAAATATTTCGAAATTTCTAATTTTCTGAAAAACTTTGAGATTCTGATTAGTGTCTATGTACACATGGTAGGGACGTTTCAGAGCTGAAACTGAGGGGAAACGCTCAAATTCCTCTTCAAAAAGTAAAAACTCTTTAAAAACATGAAGGTTTTGCTCAATTTCTTCTCTGAAAAAAAAGACTTTTTACTGATGCTGGACTTTATTGAATTAACTTTTATTAGAGGCACAACTGTAAACACACACTTTAACATTTTGTTCTTATGAATGTTTACCTACGCTGGCAGACATTAGTGACAGAACAATAATACTTTAATTAAAATACATCATTATGTCTCTCATTTCCTAAGGCACAATGAGCCTCTGGATTAGATACGTTTTAATAGTAAGCTCTCATATGTTGTAAATATTTGCAGTGTTTCCATATAAAAGTGAGGAGCGCATTGGGCCCATCTATGAATAGTCTGGAATTAGATGGGCTGCAACCACAATTTATCATTTCTATTGTCTTTACTATGATAGATCATTAGCCAATACTCCAATCTAAAAAATAACCTTTAATAAAGCATCTAAAAATTACAATTCAGTGATATAAAAGTATTTAAATATAGAACGTGCAATCATGGTGCAGAGGATTATACACATACTGTATATGTATATATCAAGATGTATGGTGATGTATGGTGATTAATATGTGTCGCACAGGGCTATGGGGTACTCGGTCCCAGGCAATGTATTGCTGGGGAGATGTCATTGGGTGGCCGTTGCCCGGTTCCATGACCCCAGCTTTTAAAAGGGGGAATATTTACAGGGGAAATGAAATAAAGGTTTTTGTCGTGACCCCACTTGCGGTTTGCGGCTATGTGGATGGAGCCTCCTCTGCAAAGTTCTCATTACTGGGGCTGGTGTTGGTGGCAGCCTGGATGTTGGGCCACCGCAAGTAGGGCCAGGCCCCAGGGGCTAGATGATGTTGTTGGGCACGGAAAGAAGGTAGGCCACACAAGGGATTGTAGGGTAACTGGTTCCTTTACTCACAGCGGGATGACGATGACTGGTAACCCTAGGAAGGGTGGTCTTGACCGCTGGTCCCCTTAGTCCCAGTGCCGGTGTGGTGACCTGGTGACTTCTTTCCCCTGCACCTGTCTCTGGTTGGTGGGTCCCCGTGGCTTGGAGCGTCTGGGGGTCCCCTCGTGTTAGTCTCTCAGTCTTAGTCTGTATAACAGGTAGCTTGAACCCTGTGGGGTCGGTTTCTCTTGCCCTGTTCCCCGTTCTCCCATTGCTACTGTGTCCCGAACTTTATGGTCAGTGAGGTCCTGGATGGTCCCCTCACTGTGTAGATTTTATCAGGTCTGCCTGGAGCATTTGCCTGACCTAGAATTCTGTACCCCATTGGTGCTATGGTTCCGGGAGTACTTCACCACACTCAACTACACACCTGGGCCTTCAGGTCACCGTTACGCTCTCCTGTCAGTGCGGATGTCTGTCTGATCTCATGTCCACTTACTGACTCCTACTGACTGACTGACTGTCTGACCCCTCCCACCTGGTAGTCATCTAGTGGACTGGATCGGCCATCCACTGGGTCCAACCCTAGCCTGTCACTAGTCTTTGGGAATGGGGAAAAAACGGTATCGGAATGTGTTTTGTTGTTACCGGCACTGGTCTTCTAGGTACCTGGAGTTAGGCTCTGCATCTTTCACAGGATGCAGTACCTTGTAGTTCCTGATGGCTTCAGGGGTGCTACAAATACACATAAGCTTACATCTCCCTAGAAAATTCCTAAGTCAGGATACCTTCCTGTGTGCGGAGGTGACCCTAGGGTTCTTCCCCCCACCCGCTCGAATTGTGGCTGACCCTAATCTCACCCTATTGAGCCCTGTATACCTAACCCAGGTGAAAGGTTTAAAGAGATTTAGTTGTCGACTAGTTGGTTTCCCCAAGTCAACACCAGAGTAGTCTTAAAAATCTCAAGCTATCAGTCAGGGTAAAAATTGTCATATAATGTCTGTAGTCTAGAAATTATAAATATAGGTTGTCAGACTTCTATGAACATTCAATGACAGGCTCACTGCTTCCCATTCAGGGCAACAGAGGAATCATGTCCCTCAAGGAGTTTTGCTAAACAGGTGAGGTTAGAAATAACACAGGGTGAGAGTTTATACATGCATAAATAGCCACAGATAATATATGGCCCCATTCCTAATTCCTTCATATACAAGGACCCACGTTGGGGTCAGAAAAGACAATACGCTACAAATGTCCAGAGATGTTATACTTACAAACTGGGATATCTAGGAAGCATCAGGGGGTATCATTCTATCAATCAAGCTGCATTTTCTATATCCACAGAATGCTTGATATTTCTTGTTGTGGTTTCTATCCTATCATCGTCCTATCCTAGAAAGGAAAATGCCTTGCCTCAACGTATTTCCCCCGTCACGTTAATGGGGTTCCTCAGAAGGCTTCCAATCTCAAGTGAAGTTCAAAATATTAACTTTCATCAGTGGATAAATAAAATACCTTTATACAGATTCCAGAGTCTCCCATAAGTCCTTTAATATGATACACCCTTATACTAAGGCTTGTAGCGATTTCCAGGTGCTATGAGGCTCCATGATGTCCCATAAATCCTTCAGAATTCTGCATCCTTGTGCCAGGGCCTGTGGTGGTATTCTGGTGCTGTGAGATCTCCTAGAAACCGCTACAAGCTTTGGTATAAGGGTGTATCATATTGGAGGATTTATGGGAGACTCTGGAACCTGTATGAAGGGATTTTATTTATCCACTGATGAAAGTTAATATTTTGAACTTCAATTGAGATTGGAAGCCTCCTGAGGAACCCCATAAACTTTAGGGGGGAAATGCGTTGAGGCAAGTCATTTTCCTTTCTGGGATAGAACGATGATGGGAGGATAGAAACCACAACAAGAAATATCAAGCATTCTGTGGATATAGAAAATGCAGCTTGATGATGGAATGATACCCCCTGATGCAACCTAGAAATCCCAGTTTGTAAGGATAACATCTCTGGACATTTGTAGCGTATTGTCTTTTCTGACCCCAACGTGGCTTCTTGTATATGAAGGAATTAGGAATGGGGCCATATATTATCTGTGGCTATTTATGTATATATAACCTTATATATAACCTCTCACCCTGTGTTTTTCCTAACCTCACCTGCTTAGAAAAACTACTTCAGGGACATGGTTCCTCTGTTGCCCTGAATAGGGAGCAGTGAACCTGTCATTGAATGTTCATAGAAGTCTGACAAACTATATTTATAATGTTTAGATTACAGACATTATATGACAATTTGACCCTGACTGATAGCTTAAGATATTTTAGACTACTCCTGTCTTGACTTGGGGAAACCAGACTACTGTAGTCGACAACTAAATCTCTTTAAACCTTTCACCTGGGTTAGGTATACAGTGCTCAATAGGATGAGATTAGGGTCAGCCGCCATTCGAGCGGGGGAGCAAAAAGAGTCACCTCCGCAGACAGGAAGGTAACCTGAATTAGGAATTTTCTAGCGAGAGGTAAGCTTATGTGTATTAATCACCATACATCTTGATATATACATACTGTATATGTGTATAATCCTCTGTGCCATGATTGCACATTCTAAATTTAAATACTTTTATATCACTGAATTGTAATTTTTAGATGCTTTATTAAAGGTTATTTTTTTACATTGGAGTATTGGCTTTTGGTTTATAGATTATGATGACTCCAAGGATGGTTATCATATAAGTAGAGATATAAGATAGATCATTAACAGCATATTATTCTGGACAGATGTACAGCAATTTTTATGCATTTTTAATCTGAATTTCGGGTCAGGGAGCGTGCAGCCAATCCGTGCCATGGGACCATGGTCCATACTGTAATAAATGGACATCTGAAGTCAGTCTAATAAAAACTGCCTCCCCAACTGTGCTTCACTAACAATTTGGGGGTAAACTCACGGTCTGAGAAACAGTGGTGTGTAGAAGTGACAAAAATAGCCGAGTGTTGTACTCAGCTAGCTACCTGCGGCTCCCCCATAAAATCAGTTGTCTGTTTGGAGTAGGAGCTGGGGTGATCAGCTAATAACCCCAGGAGCTTCATTATTTGTCCTTAATGAGATAATCCCTTTAAAGGGAAGGTGCCACGTTTTTAATTTTTCCATTAATAATACTGATTCTGGAATCAATTATTTTTAATACAAAATTAAACTAATTGTTTATTTAGTTTTTTTATTCCATTTTTATTCACATACTGGGGGCTCCCATCTTGGATTTGCTGTGTGTAATGACAGTTACACACCTTAAATACGGCGATCCCTGTGCAGTAGTCGGCATTCGACCCAATCTTTTACACTGTAGCAGCTTCCTGCTGTGACCTGGACACACCCCCTGGGCTATCCAGATCTGTGAGGAGACCGCCGCCAACTTTGTGGAGATCACAGCGTATGGTGTGTATTCCACTTTCCCCCTGAGCACGGTGGTGAGCTGCAGAGTGAGGCATGTATTGTACTATAGATGTCACATTGCGATCATTGCTCCCCCCCACTTCCTCCATGTAATGCACCTCAGTCCTTCCGCTCCTGGCAGCTCCTCCTTCCTGTCTGTGTGCTGACAGTGGAGTGGTGATCACACCCTCCCATCTATGGCACAATATCAGACTCATGGCTGCAGATCACCGCGCTCGGACTTCTGCTCCCGGTAGTTCCTCCTGTCAGTTCTATGTGCTTAGCACAGGGGGCACAGAGCACTAGGGAATGTTGGGGCACAGAGCACTGGGGAGTGTTGGGGCACTGACAGCACTGAGAGACACTGGGTGCATATCACTGGGGGAATAGTGATACCTAGGGTAAGCTGGGTGCACAAAGAGCGCTGGGAGCACAGGGGGATGCAGTAATATGGAGGCACAGTAGTATGAGGCACAGTGTATCGGGGACACAGTAATATGGTGGCAGAGTACATGTGGCACAGTATACAATGGGGCCCATCATACAGTGGAGCACTAGGCCAGCCGTCCTCTGTGACACTTTCCACATATTAGGATCATTTTGCAGTCACCAAAAAAATGGCTCCACACTGTAATCCTAAGCTTCATCCTCCCTTATCCTTTTGCAAACACCTAGAAGGGGAGGGGGAGGTGTGACATCACACACATGAGAGCAGATTACACCCACTTTTACTGCAGTTGTAATGGAGTTATATACTAGGTTTTCAGCAGCTGCTCCCCCTAGTGTTTAAAAGTGGAAAATATCAAACTTTTAAAAAAAATATATATATATATATATTTTGCTTAATTAAAAACAAATGACAATATAAACAAAGCATTAAAACATGAATCTAATATATAAAGCTGAATGTGTGTATGTATGTATGTATGTATGTCCGAGATTGGCATCCGCACCGTCGCAGCTATAGCCACAAAATTTTGCACACTCACAATTCTGGAACCCGAGAGCGTCATAGGCTATGTTTTGAGGTGAAATTTTAACCCTGCTCGTTATTCACCAAAATACCTGCCTTCATTAAAGCGAATGGAGCTGGGAGCCACAGTGCAGCCAGAACTTCGGAAGAATGCACAACCACGCCCTTATATGGAATGTTGGCGTGTCACAATGCAGCCAGGGAAAGAGACAGACACAGACAGGGTAAGAAACAGACATAGACAGGGTAAGAGACAGACACAAAGAGACAGACACAGACAAAGAGACAGACTGACAGGGAAAGAGACAGACAGGGAAAGAGAGGGAAAGAGAGAGACAGGTTAAGAGACAGACACAGACAAAGAGACAGACAGACAAAGAGACAGACAGACAAAGAGACAGAGAGGGAAAGAGACAGACAGGGAAAGAGACAGACAGAGAAAGAGACAGACAGAGAAAGAGACAGACAGGGGAAGAGACAGACAGGGGAAGAGACAGACAGGGAAAGAGACAGACATAGACAGACAAGGAAAGAGACAGACATAGATAGACAGACAAGGAAAGAGACAGACAGACAAAGAGATAGAGAGAGAGAGACAGAGAGATATATACAGAGGGGGAGACAGACAGAGAATGGGAGAGAAACAGAGAGAGCGTTACCATCCCGGGCGTTAATACATTCTATCCCAGGAATGTTAATACATTCTATTTTGTTAACAACAGTTATTAACCCGGGCGAAGCCGGGTAGTACAGCTAGTAGTTAATATTTTTTCAGTTATTGAAAAAAAATTTTTGGATGGCATCTTCCCTAATTTTGCTATATTATTAGTATGGTTTTATTGCTAGAACATAATCTTCTGCCATGTCAGGTTAGCACGCTGTGTTTCTAACATGGGTTTTACTTTTCTTTTTCTTGATCTATGCAATAATCTGTTTATCTATACTGCATACAGAGATATTGTTGCTTAAAAATTCCTATGAAGTCAAAATGAAACAGATTGTAATGATTGTCACTCGAATAGGAATTCCACACGCCGACTGGACAAATACAAAATATTACTTAAAATTTACCTCTAAAGCAAAGAAATCCAAGACTTTACAGGGTAAATAAGAACATTTTTACCAGCGTCCTTTAAATGTAACATTATTCATAGCTCATTATAATTGGGCGTCTTGAACAGTAATCTCGTAAGTGAAAACAATTATCACAAGCTCCCCGTGGACCGCTATGTAATGCATACTCACAGCACAAGCAATTGGTCGGAAGGAGGTCATTCGCTCAACGTGGTAAGCATTGCTGCCACTCCAGGCCTCCCAGCGGGGGTACTCTCCTCTCTCCAGTACAAACTGCTGACCTTGGAATCCTAAGTGCTCGTATCCAACCCAGCTGTGGGGAATACAACAAACACTGCAGGTTTACTGCAAGTTTAAGGCAAATTGAAAGCCAACAGCAAGGGCATGACATCCAACCGACACCTGCTTTTATCACTTCTCTTACTTTTATAGTTTGCCTATGTCTCAGAATAATTGAAATGAAAACATAAAAGTGTATACGCATTTATACCATCTTATCTATACACAGTAGTTACATGGTTATGTAGGTTGACATAAGACATAGATCTATCAAGTTCATTTTTTCTCCACCAGTTATACATCCTCTATCTCCAGATTATTTATGACCCATGATACCATTTGTTGTGAGAGAAAACCACCCAGCTCTTTTTTAAAGAGGTTGTCCACTACCTTTACATTGATGGCCTATCCTTTGAATAGGTCATCAGTGTTTGATCAGCTGGAGTCCGATACCCAACACCCCACCGATCTGCTGTTCTCAGCAGGCAGGTGAAAATGCTTAGTTCTGGAGCTGCCCTGTCTTCTGACAGCAGCAATGGCTGGGTACTGCCCATCCGCCTCCTACTGATTTGAATGGTAGGTGAATGTGCAGTACCTATGCAGATGATATCAATTGATGGGGCAGTTCCAGAACTAGCCATTTCCATCTGCCTGCTGCCACTGCAAGCAGGTGTGTGGGGTGTCGGACCTTGGCCGATCAGACATTGATGACCGATCCTAAGGATAGGCCATCAATGTCAATAGTTATATTTGCCCTTACTACCTCTTGCAGTAGGGTATTCAACAGTCATACTGCCAGGCCCGGACTGGCCATAGGGCAATTCTGGCAAATGCCATATGGGCCGGTCCCTGTAGTGGGCCGGTGCCTGTAGTGGGCCGCTCTATCTGCAGTCACCGCCGCTCTGCTTAGCAGTGTGCAGGCCGGGCAGCATTATTTGCCGTGTGCACACTAGCTTTATCAGGATCAGGAGGCAGCGTGCTGCGCTGTACTGTGCCGGCCCTGCTGTGTGATAGTGTGCCCAGCATGCACACACTGCAGAGGAGCGCGGCGGTGGCGGTGACCGCAGCTTCTTCCTTCCTATTGCAATGTATTTGCGTCTCTCAGACGTACAGTAAATACAATTGTACAGTGTGTAGTGCCATGACTAGGCCCCGCCCCCGACGTGCAGCAACGTGATGAGATCAGCACCTTGCCGACGTTATCACAGTGCTGCGGGAGCCACAGACACATCGGGCAGCGGTAAGCGCTCCATGGAGGAGCCGAAGATGACAGGTTTAATTAATGGGGATGAGTGGGGAGAAGCAATGCATTCAATTCAATGCATCCCCCCATCACCACACAAACACACACACACACACAGACACAATACAATGCACCCCCATGATGGGGGGGTGCATTGTATTGTGTGTGTGTGTGGTGATGGGGGGTGCATTGTATTGTGTGTGTGGTGATGGGAAGTGCATTATATTGTGTGTGGTGATGGGTGGTGCATTCTATTTTGTGTGTGTGTGTGGTGATGGTGGGTGCATTGTATTGTGTGTGTGTGTGTGTGTGTGTGTGTGTGTGTGTGTGGTGATGGGGGTGCATTGTATTTGTGTGTGTGTGTGTGTGTGTGTGGTGATGGGGGTGCATTGTATTGTTTGTGGAAGGGGTGATGGGGGTGCATTGTATTGTGTGTGGAGGTGGAATTGGGGGTGCATTGTAGTGTGTGTGTGTGTGTGTGTGTGTGTGTGTGTGTGGTGATGGGGGTGCATTGTATTGTTTGTGGAAGGGGTGATGGGGGAGCATTGTATTGTGTGTGGAGGTGGAGATGGGGGTGCATTGTAGTGTGTGTGTGTGTATGTGTGTGTGTGTGGGGGGGGGTAATGGGGATGCATTATATTGTGTGTGTGTGTGTTTGGGGAGAGGGTGGTGGGGTGCATTGTATTGTGCGTGTGTGGTGATGGGGGGTGCATTGTATTGTGTGTGTGGTGATGGGGGGTGCATTGTATTGTGTGTGTGGTGATGGGGGGTGCATTATATTGTGTGTGATCATGGGGTGCATTGTGTGTGGCAAGGGGGTGATGGGTGTGTGTGTGTGTGTTTGTGTGTGTGTGTGGAGGGGTGATGGGGGTGCATTGTATTGCGTGTTGGGAGGGGTAATGGGGCTGAATTATATTGTGTGTGTGTGTGTGTGTGTGTGTGTGTGGAGAGGGTGATGGGGTGCATTGTATTGTGCGTGTGTACGGGGGTTACAAAAGAGCAGTTTTGGGGGAATATTTTGGAGAGGGGCGATATGGGGGGATATTATGGAGAGAGGCAGTGTGGGGTATATTACAAAGAGAGCATTGTGGAGGGGACATTATGGAGAGAAGCTGTGTATGGGGACATTATGGAAAGAGGCAGCGGGAGGGTATATTAAGGAGAGAGGCAGTGTGGGAGGTATTTTGGATAGGGGCAGTGTGGAGGGATATTTTGTGAAGGAAGCACAGCAATTATTTATTCAGGGGCACTGCATGGGAGATATTTATATTTATGGGGCAGTATAATGATACTTTTATTTGTAAAGGTGCTGTGTGGGGAAGTGCTGCTAAAGAATACAGAGGGAGGGCTTCAGAGACGAGCGGTGGGCATGAAACCTTATTATGGCGTCTGTACTGCATGGAGACAAAAAGGATGGGAACGACTCAGAAGATGTCACCTATAAAGGTACCTGGATGTAAATGATTATTTGTGATATTGCCTGCATCTTATCAGTATTGTGGTTCCTGTATGGTCCACAGTCTGATAACTCCCAGCATCTCCTTACCATTGTTAAGGACAAGCTGGGAGTTGTAGATTCCGGCATCTTCCGAGCCTTCCCATTGATTTGCATTGTAAATACAGAACGTTTTCCGAGTAGAAAACACCAGAAGAATGGAGCGGTCACTTCTTTTAATCACTTGGTGGTTTTAGAAACATGAAGTGGGTAAAAGATGCTCAAAATCCTGAACCTGTGCACAGCGATAGATGCAGATGGTCATTTAAGTACTTTTCGTAGTGGTTTGGATCTGCCCCCCAAAAATATCATGGCATATTCCCTAAGTGGTATGTGTCCAAAATTATCAAAAATTATGTCCAAAATTATCACCAGTGACAACAACAGCTTCCCTGATCACCTATCTGTAGAATAGGTCATCAATATTAATTCAGGGGAATCAGATTTTGTATCCCTGCCCATCAGCTATGTGACCACAGCATTATATGGAGAGCAGCATCCTCTTCATTATCTGCGAGACCCAGCTCTGTAGCGAAAATAGCGGCTTCACCAGGTCCTGCTACTAAGAGCAATAAATAGGCCTGAGCAGTAATACTGGACGCAGCCGTGACTACATGTTATATGGTCGTGTTACACAACCTACAAGTGCACAAAGATATTACACATTCACCACGCGAAAAGTGGGCCTGTGTACCCCCAAATGCCAGGGCTGAATTTTAGTCCCAGTCCGGCCTTGCATACTGCTCTAGCTATAAAGAACCCTTTCCTACTCAGCTGACAAAATCCCCTTTCCTCCACACAGAAAGAGTGCCCCCAACCCTTAGTATGGTCTTTGGAAGGAATAAGTCATGTGCCAGTCCTTTATATTGACCACACTGTGGGGCACTGCAGCCCGAATGTGGATGCTGCCCCCTGACTGCTGGCCCTCTCCCCCGTGGTAATTAGGTTCGCCCCCTTTAAGAGATCCCTCGACATTGCTACTCCCCTGGACGCGTCATCGGATCCTCCCCCCGCAGCTTACTGCGCAGGAGCCGTGGTTTTTCCAGCCACTCTTACCCAGGACCCGGACCAGTTTCCCGCCCACCCTCCCCTCGGTTTTCGGTTTTTTGGTTTAAGGAGATGTGGATTTCGGTTGTTGGTATTTTCAAGTCACAGCAGGCGGAAGGGGTTGGAAATAAGGAAAATTGGAGGCGAAATACCCGCACCGGACGGCCGGATGGCGGTACTTTACCTAAACCCCTGGTATATGGGCTGATTTTAATGCCTTTTTGGAGAGCTGTGACCATAAGTTTATCCCAAAAGATGAGAGCATTGTTTTACTTTGTCTCTCCAAATACAAAGTTAAATAAAAATGTTTATTTGAAAGAAAAAATTTGTGTCGTGGTTTCTCTTAAAGGGGAGGATTATGTGCTGGGGTCCTGGCAGTCATGTATTTATACATATAAATGACATCTCCTCTGATATGGTTTTTCTGCTTAAGCTAAACAAGACCAAATTTTAGTTGATATTGGTACTTTTAGGGTGCGCTTACACTGGCATATAAAAACAATCGGTCCCATTCTCATCCAGAAAAGTAGATGAATCTTGCCCAATTTACACGTCAACTCACTACGTGCTGCGATTTTTTTCCCCTAGACCGAATACAGCTGAGAAAAAAAAATTGAATAACATTTGTTCCAGTGCAATCCCTTTTTTTCTCGCATTGCACTTGTCCGAGTTATACACTAGTGGGAGCGAACCCTTACTGTGACTGGAATACGTAAGCTGGTTTCACATCAGCGGTATTCTGCCGCATTGCCAGATCCGGCACAAGTACAGTACAGTTCAATACAGTTCACAGACAGTGCGGCAAGCCCCGGTCACATGCTGTCACATGCTCCGGTCACATGACTGCATGTGCCTGGAGCTTGCCAGTGAACTCACTTATGCCGGATCTGGCAGTGCGGCAGGAAAACACTGATGTGAAACCAGCGTTACAAAGGTCAAAAGTGTTCAGTTTTTGCTCTTGAATTATTCCCACTGCTCCCCTGAGTATTCTCTTTATTTATTTCTTTATTTTTATTTGCCATGTTACTCCAGAGCCATGGGCCTTTGTATTTATTGCTACTTTTTATGGTCTTTACCCAGAGGGCATTGCCTACAGGATAATAATACATGAACCTAAAGGAACACCCCAGAGAATCCTTATGAGCTATGCCCCTTTAGTAAACAATATAAAAACAATTAAAAAAGCCATATGGAATCATATTGCGTTTTTGAACAAAAAAAAAACCTAAGTACCAAAATACCCAAGGGAGCAGTAGAAATAAAAATAAGAGCAAAATTTGGTCACTTTTGACTTGGCGAGCCATGACAGGTTCTCATGAAAGTTTTTTTTTTATCTTTTCCGCAAATCCATAAAATGTCCAAGAACATTAAACCAGGGAAAATCACTGTAAAGGGTACTTTACACACTGCGATATCGGTACCGATATCGCTAGCGAGCGTACCCGCCCCCGTCGGTTGTGCGTCATGGGCAAATCGCTGCCCGTGGCGCACAACATCACTTACACCCGTCACACATACTTACCTTCCCTGCGACGTCACTGTGGCCGGTGATCCGCCTCCTTTCTAAGGGGGGCGGTTCATGCGATGTCACAAGGCAGCAGTCCAATGGCATAGGAGGGGCGGAGATGAGCGGCCGGAACATGCCGCCCACTTCCTTCCTTCCTTATTGCTGGTGGACGCAGGAAAGGAGATGTTCGTCGTTCCTGCAGTGTCACACATAGCGATGTGTGCTGCCGCAGGAACGACGAACAACATCGTACCTGCAGCAGCAACGATATTAAGGAAAGGAGCGACATGTCAACGAGCAACGATTTTTCACGTTTTTGCGCTCGTTGATCGTCGTTCCTTGTTGTCACACGCTGCGATGTTGCTAACGGCGCCAGATGTGCGTCACTAACGACGTGACCCCGACAATATATCATTAGCGATGACGCAGCGTGTAAAGCACCCTTAAGGCTATGGGCACACAGAGATTTTCAAGAAGTTTTTGAAGCAGAAATTGAGTATAAAGTCTCCAAATACTCCTCTAAATTTTAAAACATCTAAAAAAAATTGAATTTCTGCTTTAAAAACTCTGTGTGCACTTAGCCTTAGAATGGTTGTCCCTTCAGGAAACTCCTATCCATTTGCCCCAATTTGGGCCCTACGGTGAGTTTCCTAAGGCCGGTTTCACACATCCGGCTTTTTGCCGTTTTGCCGGATGCGGCGCTCTCCCGTACAGTTAATACAGTACAATGACAGCGCAACAAGCGCTGGTCACATGCTGTCATGTGACCGGCGCATGTGACCCGGAAGTTACAGCGCTGTCATTGTACTGTATTAACTGTACGGGAGAGCGCCGCATCCGGCAAAACGGCAAAAAGCCGGATGTGTAAAACCGGCCTAACATGAGCTAACAGCCTTATAGGCATATATTGTCATGGCCGTCTCTCTGCATTTAGAGGCTTGGCTTAGGTCCGGAGTCTAACAGTGCTCTGAGACTCGTATGATTAAATATGTTTTCCTTTCTTTTGGTTTAATTCTGAAACTTGGCCTTGAGGAGGAAGGAGCTTCTGGTGCCCTTGTTGTCTGAAGCTGTGTAGGCTGCAATCCTGTTGCCTGACTGCAGCCGTGAAGTTTATCCTCTTGTTTATTCTCCTGGTTGTCTTCCTCCTCCTCATGTTGTATTAGAGCAGCAGTGGGATTTGTGCTTCTCGCCGGCCATCTCATTAGTGAGCGTGAGTTCAGGGCTTTCCGAGGGCATTTGGTATCCTGCTCGGCGATGGGGTGAAAGCACCCGTATAGGGCTGGCTAGAAAATGTAGGGTACAGCTGGAGGTGAGTGCAGAAGGTGTCCCATCTTCCCTCTCCCTAGCAGCAGGGCCCATCATTGTTAAAGTGTCACCGATGTTCCCTATGAGGTTCACTGTGCGCCTGACAGTTGTTGGTCCGTGTGTGACATATATGTATGTATATATAACACTGTTGTCCTGGGTGAGGAGACTAGCAGTCTGACCAGGAATAGGCAGATATGACACTGCCTTATAGGCATATACAATACAGTATATATGTAGCGCCCCTGAAGCCATCAGGGAGCTACAAGGTACTGCATCCCCACCAAGATACAGGGTCTACTCCCAGGGACCCATAAGACCAGTGCCGGTAACACCAAATCATTCCAGTTAATCCCATTTTTGTTCCCAAATTCCCCAAAGACTGGTAACAGACTAGGGTTGGACCCAATGGATGGCCATCTAGAGGGTGGAGCCGATCCAGTCCACTAGACAACCAGGTGGGAGGGGCAGACAGAGAGAGTGAGTAGTTAGTCGGTGACAGTGAGAGAGTGTTGAAGCACTGACAGGAGTGTGACGGTGACCTGAGGGAGCAGGCGCGTGGTTGCCGTTGGAGTACAGTGGAGTACTCCTGGAACCATAGCACCAACAGGGTACAGAATTCCTAGGTCAGGCAAATGCTCCAGGCAGACCTGATAAAATCTGCACAGTGAGGGGATCATCAAGGACCTCACGGACTTTGAAGTTTGGGACACAGTAGCAACGGGAAAACCGGGGAACAGGACCAGAGACTCCGACCCCACCGGGTTTACACTACCATCATACGGACTACTGTTGAGAGACCACCAGGAGGGGACCCCCAGACGCTCCAAGCCATATGGACCCACCAACCAGAGACAGGTGCAGGGGAAAGACGCCACCAGGTTACTACAGCGGCACTGGGACCAGTGGTCAAGACCAGCCTTCCTCGGTTGACCAGTTATCCATCGACTGTGAGTAAAGGCACCAGTTACACTGCAACGCCTTGTGTGGCCTACCTTCTTTCTGCACCCATCCACATCACCGATCCTCTGGGGCCCGCCCTGCTTGCGGAGGGCCTAACATCCAGGCTGCCACTAATATCAGCCCCAGTAGTGAGAACTGTGCAGCGGCGGCTCCATCTACATAGCTGCAAACCGCATGTGGCATCATGTTAAAAACTTTCATCTAACCTCCCTTGTAAATATATTCCTTTTAAAAAGTGTCCCCAGGGTGACAGAACCGAGCAACGGCCACCAAGTGACATCTCCCCAGCAGTAGACTGCCCAGGACCGAGTACCCCATAGCTCTGGGTGACACATATATATCATATATGATAGTGTTGTCCTCGATCAGGAGACTAGCAGTCTGGCCAGGAATAGGCATATATGACACTGCCTTATAGGCATATACATACAGTATATATATCATATATATCATATATGAAGGTACCGTCACACATAACGAGATCGCTAGCGAGATCGCAGCTGAAGGGGGCTTTACACGCTGCGACATCGCTAATGCGGAGTCGTTGGGGTCACGGAATTTGTGACGCACATCCGGCCGCATTAGCGATGTTGCTGCGTGTGACACCGATGAGCGATTTTGCATCGTTGCAAAAACGTGCAAAATCGCTCATCGGTGACATGGGGGTCCATTCTCGATTATCGTTACTGCAGCAGTAACGATGTAGTTCGTCGCTCCTGCGGCAGCACACATCGCTATGTGTGACGCCGCAGGAACGAAGAACCTCTCCTTACCTGCCTCCCGGCCGCTATGAGGAAGGAAGGAGGTGGGCGGGATGTTCCGGCCACTCATCTCCGCCCCTCCGCTTCTATTGGGCGGCTGCTCAGTGACGTCGCTGTGACGCTGCACGGACCGCCCCCATAGAAAGGAGGCGGTTCGCCGGTCACAGCGACGTCGCCAGGCAGGCAAGTATGTGTGACGGGTCTGCGCGATGTTGTGTGTCACGGGCAGCGATTTGCCCATGTCGCACAACAGATGGGGGCGGGTACCCACGCTAGCGATATCGGGACCGATATCGCAGAGTGTAAAGTAGCCTTGAGTCACGGTTTCTGTGACGCAGTAGCGATCCCGTTAGCAATCTCGTTATGTGTGACATCTACCATCAATCAGGCCCTGCTGTGAGATCTCTAGTCATTGCAAAATGGTCCAGGCCATTTTCTTCAAAGGCGATGTCCTGCTGGGCAGCACACATCGCTGTGTTTGACACTGTGTGACAGGGTCACAGTGACTGCTGAGATCGTTATACAGGTCGCTCCTGCAACCTGTATTGTTCTGCATCGCTGGTAAGATCTGACTGTGTGACATCTCACCTGCGACCTCCCAGCGACTTACCAGCGATCCCTATCAGGTCGCATCGTTTTCGGGATCGCTGGTAAGTCGTTGTGTGTGACTGGGCCTTGACACTGTTGGCCTGGGTCAGAAGACCAGCAGTCTGGCGGGGAATTAAGGCTGTGACATGGACCATAAAATATAGCCACTGTCCAATCATGTGAGAAGGGAAACAAAGATCCTCTTTACATTCAGATAATATGACCTTATAGAGATAACACCAAGTAAACGGCCTTATCTTATTGTATACATTATTATCTCATCTAAAATCCAAAGCTTAAACACTTATTACTAGCAGTGAATTCTCTACTGATAAGATGTGAAACAAGATGTGAAATATGGTGGGACTACTGGATAATGTTTGCTTTAATGTTTTACATATACTATTTGCATTTACAAGACTTTGAGTTATACCATGTAAATATTTTTTCAACGCAATGTATCTGTTCCGATTGCCTTCCCCACATTTATCAATGTCTGATTTCACATGAAAAAAAAATTGTTTAAAAGAACAGAGAGTCCTCAGTGGTTGATACCTTTTAATGGCTTTTCAGTTAGCCATTAAAAGGTATCAACCACTGAGGACTCTCTGTTCTTTTAAACAATTTTTTTATCTCTACTGGCTAACACGGTACAAAGATATATTTTACTGATTTCACATGAAAACACGATTATGTAAATGATGCTATTTGTATATGAATAAAAGCAACGTCAGAGGTTATTTTAGCTTCTTATTTACAGATCGCATGGGACGGTTTTGGACCTGAGTTCACATCTCTCGTATCCTGTGTCATTGTCATATTACTGTTCTAAAGAAATTACAAGCTGCCTGACAAATATGACATTGGCCACACAAACGGATTTGGTCACATGGAGCCTGTACTGTAGTGCACACCTCAAGCAGGCTTTCTAGCTTCAGTTTCCTTACATAATATAGATATATGTCTGGAGATTGTAGGGGCCTGAAAACTAGGGGACCACCAATTCCAAAAAACTCTTTGAACACACATCAGTTGGTCGGGTGTTGCTATAAACTGCAGTTATATACAAGAGTTTATTAAGAGGTTCCAACATTCACTCAACCATGATCCCCAGAACAATGTTATTGGCTGAATGTTCCACTTAACAGAGCCTCACAAGTGTTTAAAGGGAACCAATCATCAGGATTTTCGTGTATAAGCTGCAGCCAGTGCAGCACTGGCACTATCATGCACAGTGTGTACATACCATCAGGGGGCAGCTCGGGTGTTTAGGCAGTGAAATTCATCTTTATAAAGTTTGAAATTTCGTGCACTTTTTGATTGACGTGTGCACCTCTGCAGATAATGTCCGGGCGGGTTATGCAGGAGTTCCCCGCCCCCCCACCAGCCTGTTCCTCCCTCTCTCCTGATGTCCGGGCGGGTTATGCACGTGTTCCCCGCCCCCCCCCGCGCCGCCTGTTCCTCCCTCCCTCCCTCTGGCTGTATGTAAATATCTAATCTTCAGAAACATGGCGCCGGAGTGGGCCTCTGCGCATAGCGCTTATCTCCGGCGCCATGTTTCTGAAGCCCCCGCATTACACAACTTGGTGTCTGAGAGGGCGGCGCCACAGCGATGTCCCACCGGCTGGTGTGTTGGCCCGGTGTCCTGGGGCGGCACGATACAGGAGCAGAAGGTAATCGCGTCCTCCGATCACCTGTTCTGCAGTCCTGTTGTGATCGCGCTCGCTCCTGCGGTCACAACAGGATCTGAAGGAGCGAGGGCGCATGCGCCGCCCTCTAACACCAAGCTGTGTGATAGGGGTTCAGAAACATGGCGCCGGAGATAAGCGCTATGCGCAGAGGCCCACTCCGGCGCCATGTTTCTGAAGATTAGATATTTACATACAGCCAGAGGGAGGGAGGGAGGAACAGGCAGCGCGGGGGGGCGGGGAACACGTGCATAACCCGCCCGGACATCAGGAGAGAGGGAGGAACAGGCTGGTGGGGGGCGGGGAACTCCTGCATAACCCGCCCGGACATTATCTGCAGAGGTGCACACGTCAATCAAAAAGTGCACGAAATTTCAAACTTTATAAAGATGAATTTCACTGCCTAAACACCCGAGCTGCCCCCTGATGGTATGTACACACTGTGCATGATAGTGCCAGTACTGCACTGGCTGCAGCTTATACACGAAAATCCTGATGATTGGTTCCCTTTAATTCTTAAAGCGATTACCCTCTACTGTTACAGTGATAGCCTATCCCTAGAATAGGTCATCAATGTCTGATGGGATGGGGTCCAACATTCCGCACCCTCACTAATAAAACTGCTCTTGGTGTCAGTGGCGGGAGCAGTCTTCTGATAGTGGCTGCTGCTGGGTACTGCACAGCCGCCTCCTATTAATCTGAATGGAAGGCGGATGTGCAGGCCGTGGCCGCTACTAGAAGATGGGGCAGCTCTGGAACTGACCATTTTCGACCACCTGTTGCCGTCGCCAGGACCGAGAATCGCTGATTGGCGGGGGTGCAGGGTGTTGGACCCCGGCCAATTAAACATTGATGACCTATCCTAAGGATAGACCATCAATGTAAAAGTAGTGGACAATCTCTTTAATGTCTCTATCAAGACCTTTTACACTTCAGATTAATGTGTAACATGCTAATTTTGGAAGGATTGGCTGACCATCTGATTGGGGCCTTCAGCTCCGGAGAAAGATCAAGGGCCGGTTCCTTTTATTCTCCTGGGAGGTTAGCTAGTGCCAGATGAGTGACTTACTCCCCTTACTATTGATAACATGGTAACACTCTGCTGAGTGATGCGTTCATGTGTATTGGGAAGTCAAGAGAGAGACCACTGTCACCTGAGCGAGCATTGAGACTGCAGATACCCAATGTGCACAGCCACCATTGCACAGGATGGTGAAATTCTCTTTACGTCTTGAACCCCCAAATTTCTAAACTTATATATAAACGTTATTCTGCAGATAATAATAATGTTTTATACTCTATCCACTTTGTAGTAAGTGAATAGAGTCTTGTAAGAGTTTACTATAAAGATGGAAACCTGGTGTTTCCATATCCAGAGGGACAGAAGATCTGCAATGGTGGAGGTCATGACTACACTATGCCCCCCAATAAAATCCCACTTGATTAGTTATACTTACGCCCCACTCTCTATTTTAAATGAGCGGACAGTTTCAAATCCATATTCCATGATATTGTAACACTCAGATGTAAACTCATGTCTGCGACCCTGGAAACATTCTTCGTCCCAGGCAATAATCTGAAAGTAAAGCAGAAAGCAAAGTGAAATACTTGATAAAGCAAGGACACCGATACAAGCAATAATATGGCCAGATAAATGACTTTGAGAAAGACATGGAAGATTTCCCCATAGATTTTCTAAATGAAAACATATTGGTCCAGCCGAAGACACAACACTATTGCACAGTATCCAAGTCCAATTGTGCTTCATGTCTTCATAGATCTGGAGGGTCATTTGGGCTATCAGCTCCTTTCTAGTGATTGCTCCACATTTTTTGAGCAGAACATTACAGGTATAAATCTGATGCCAACCTCTGGGAATAGATGTCCGCATAAAGTGATGGTCTATAGCAGCTGGCTACTTATCACAATCTTGGAGGCTATAAATTATGGATAATGCCTGCTGATCCACCTCTAATGTATGTCATGTCGATGACCATGCAGTATGTCATCCCCAACACTACATTCAGGACAATATTCTGTTAGTAATATGTATGAAATAAATGACGGCAGGTATTAGCACGCAGAGTGTATGTTATGATTGTACATTTTATGTATACAGGTAGCCTTGTACACACAGTGTGTGATTTATTTTTACAATTCAGGCTGCTATTTGAGTTAGTCGACATTAGTGCCAAAATAAAAATAATTACTGTATAATTCTCATGAAAAAAAATCCACTACATAAAACTCAATTTTTATTAACAACCAAATTATAGAATGAATGAAAGTAAGATACTACATAAAGGGCAGTATTGGATCTCATATCCTGAATATTGTTTTATTTGGAAATTACTAGTAAAATAACATATCTCAATCTCTATGAATCTATATTCTTTTACACAGACATGAATCCTGGATCACAATTTAGCTATTCACCTAAATGTTCATACACGTTTCATCATCCCTTTGAAGGACAACTCATCAGGACTCATCACCATAACTTCTAAACCTGGATTCATATATCATAATCCAAGAGAGGCCAAATAAAATGTACACATAAAACATTTAATTTCTCTTATTCATTTTTTCTTTTAAAATTAAGGTTCCAGTGGATATTCAATCAACCCTAATATAGTCAGGGGGTCCATCAACCACCATTTATGTCTGTCATATGATGGATACAGAGCAAAAGGAATAGAAAAACAAAAATCAGAGCACAGATGTTAATTCAGCCTTAGCTGAGCTCTTTCATCGTGATCTCATCTTCTAAAGGCCCCGTCACACACAGAGATAAATCTTTGGCAGATTTGTGGTTGCAGTGAAATCATGGACATATTGTTCCATTTGTACACAGCCACAAACCTGGCACTGATTGTCCACAATTTCACTGCAACCACAGATCTACCACAGATCTACCACAGATCTACCACAGATCTACCACAGATCTACCACAGATCTACCACAGATCTACCACAGATTTATCTCTGTGTGTGACAGGGCCTTTAGATACGATTACTACATTGCATTCTAGGACAGTATATTTCTCCATAATATTATATTGCAGCGTGTTATATACAGACCCTGTACACCTTAAAGTCATCTGAACTCACTGATCAGTCGAAAATCTAATGTAGATGGTGTCTTCCCAACTCGTCTCAAACAGATACTGTGGTTCAAGTTTAAACACCAAACCTTTTTCTTCTCTGGAAGAAAACCTGAAGTCAGAGCTGTCTGGCTATGTCTTTCACTGTGTTGTCTATTGAAAATAGAAAAAGCACTTGATTTTGTATATGGTGGCCGGCAGTGTTTTCTCTGGCTGGTCTCGTCAAAGAGTTGGAGATTGACTAAAAGAGACACTTTATATGGTGGCTATAGTGGTCTCCTTAAAAAAGAGCCTCTCCTTGGCTAGGTGCTCCCGGAGGGATATCTAGCTATTTTTCTGTGTCGAGACTCCTAACAGAGGCTCCACGGACTTTTTTGATTTGCATAATTCCCAGGGGGCAATGCACCTAGGATTTCACTGTGTTGAGCGCCTTTGCTGGCTGCCGGCAGTGTTTTCTCTAGCTGGTCTCCCCGAGATCAGTGATTGTTTTGTCTTGCTGAACTTCAACTTGGTGGCCCAGTAGTATGGAACTGGCCGGGCCCCGCTCCCCACTATGGCTAAGTGTGGGAGCTTGCTCTCAGGGCTCACGCTTGGGATTTTCTGGACCATTTGGATTAGAAAGTCCTATCCCCCTCGTTGGGCTAATGTCCCCATTCTGGAGCAGGTGGGGACAGATCATAAAGGCTCCGTTCCCCTCAGATGAATTGTCGGGTTGCCTGAAGCTACTCCTCGACCTAGGGTCCATGTACCCCGCCGTGTCTTCGGTCCCAGACCGGTGATAGTGCTAGGCTGACGGCTGTCCTCCTCGACAGATCCAAGCACCTTGCCACAATACCCTGCGACTGGGGGTCCGACTCCTCTAAGCCCAGACCGTCTGCAATAGATAGCTTCTCCAGGAGCCACCGCTCCCGACTTCCTCTGAGCTCCTCACAGTTTGAGGGCTACTCCCCAACTCTCTACTTCGACTAACTGACTACACTCCTCCCCTCCCCTCCCTGACCCCCAGATGGGCGACTCTATTCCACTCAATCCGTTCACTGGTGTGCCTGGTGGGTGTGGTGCAGGGTGTATCTAGGATTAGATTTGCTGTTGGATGCAACACTATTAGATAGGGACCCAGAACCAAGAGGGAGGTGGAATACTGCATGGAAGGGCAGCTTGTACAGTACCCTGTGATGACCTGATAGTCCAGGTGCGTCACAATTGTCTTGTTGGAAGACAAATCTCCGTCCCAGTCTCAGGTCTTTTGCAGACTCCAACAGGTTTTCTTCAAGAATGTTCCTGTATCTGGCTCCATCCATCTTCCCATCAATTTTAACCATCTTCCCTATCCCTGCTGAAGCAAAGCAGGCCCAAACCATGATGCTGCCACCACCATGTTTGACAGTGGGGATGGTGTGTTCAGGGTGATGAGCTGTGTTGCTTGTACGCCAAACATATCGTTTAGCATTGTGCCCAAATAGTTCGATTTAGGTTTCATATGACCAGAGCACCTTCTTCCACATGTTTGGTGTGTCTTCCAGGTGGCTTGTGGCAAGCTTTAAACGACACTTTTTATGGATATCTTTGAGAAATGGCTTTCTCCTTGCCACTCTTCCATAAAGGCCAAATTTGTGCACGACTGCTTGTTGTCCTATGGACAGACTCTCCCACCTCAGATGTAGATCTCTGCAGTTCATCCAGAGTGATCATGGGCCTCTTGGCTGCATCTCTGATCAGTCTTCTCCTTGTTTGAGATGAAAGTTTGGATGGACGGCCGGGTCTTGGTAGATTTGCAGTGGTATGATACTCCTTCCATTTCAATATGATCGCTTGCACAGTGCTTCTTGGGATGTTTAAAGTTTTGAAAATCTTTTTGCAACCAAATCCGGCTTTAAAATTCTCCACAACAGTATCATGGACCTGCCGGTTGTGTTCCTTGGTCTTCATGATGCTCTCTTTGCTTTAAACAGAACACTGAGACTATCACAGAGCAGGTGCATTTATACGGAGACTTCATTACAAACAGGTGGCTTATATTTATTATCATCAGTCATTTAGGACAACATTTGATCATTCAGAGATCCTCAATGAACTTCTGGAGTGAGTTTGCTGCACTGAAAGTAAAGGGGCCGAATAATATTGCACGCCCCAATTTTCAGTTTTTTATTTTTTACAAAATTGTAAAATAAGCAATAAATATCATTCAACTTCACAATTGTGTCCCACTTGTTGTTGATTCTTCACCATAAAATTATTTTTTTTATCTTTATGTTTGAAGCCTGAAATGTGGGAAAAGGTTGAAAAATTCAAGGGGGCCGAATACTTTCGCAAGGCACTGTAGCTGCTGGTCAAAAGCTCAACAACCATTCCTTCAGGCTTCACTCCACACATTATGTTGAGAGGTGATACGCAGTTCATATGTCATTCTATCACGGGAATACTAGGGAAGTATTTTATTGCACAAAAAGTACACCAATTTTAGAAAGGTTTAGAGCAAAACATTATTGATGGGAGTGAACCTTTAATGTGGTAAAAAGGGAACCTGTCACCAGATTTGGGGCCTATAAGCTGCGGCCACCACCACTGGGCTCTTATATACAGCATTCTAACATACTGTATATAAGAGCCCTGGCCGCTGTGTAGAACATAAAAAACACTTTATAATACTCACCTAGGAGGTCGCTCCGGTGCAGACTGGTCAGATGGGTGTCTCCATTCTCCGGTACCAGCACCTCCTCTTTCGGCAATCTTGGTCCTCCTTCTTCTGAAGCCGGCGTGCATGACGCGTCCTATGTCATACACCCTCACCAGCAATGAGGTCCTGGGCAGGGGCACTTTGATCTGCCGTGCTCAGGGCAGATCAAGTATTGTAGAGCGCCTGCACAGGACCTCAGTACCGGCCTGTGTGCATGATGTAGGACGCGTCATGCACGCCGTCTTCAGAAGAAGGAAGGCCAAGATGGCCGAAAGAGGAGTCGGTCCTGGAGAACGGAGACATCCATCTGACCAGTCTGCACCGGAGCGACCTATTAGGTGAGTATTATAAAGTGTTTTTTATGTTCTACACAGTGGCCTGGGCTCTTATATACAGCATGTTAGAATGCTCGATACAAGAGCCCACTGGTGGTGGCTGCAACTTATAGGTCCCAAATCTAGTGACAGGTTCCCTTTACCCTCTAGTTCACTGCTAGGTTTTGATTCATGCCTCACTAAGTACTCAGAGTTATAAAAAAGAGTTGAGCAAAGAGATTCATAGAAACCTGGTCCAGCAGCAATGTCGGCAGTCAGTGGATGCCAGACTAGCCTGGAAAAATTCTTCAAGTTGCCAGAATCCTTGGCACCTCTACTGCTTAGACAGCCTTGGGCTAAATCATGCGTGTGTCCTGCACTAACAGTAACATTGTACCAGCCTACTAATCAGAAGAGGGACAATGGATGGCCACATAGGAGAAGCTTCGCAGGATACCAGTTCGGTGTCCATTGATTATCAAAGTGGCTACTGGACCAGGGCCCTTTGAATCTTTCTGCTCAACTTCTACAAGCTCCTAAATCAATATATAAATCATTTGCCTGGTCCATAAGCATTTAAATAGCTAGCCATCATGGACACACTGTTCTACCCACTGACAATATAGAGATTTATTTCACTAGATATTATATTACAACATACATTTATACTGTCCATAAGTTATATGTCTAAGGTACGATTAAAATTTAACCTTTACAAATACAAATAGTTTAGGACACATTGCTTTGGACATGTTTGATGCATCATAAAAATGTTTACCTTCCAATGTCCAGCGAATTTAGTACAATGTTGAGTCATATTGGCTGTGCCCTGTAGGGATAAAGAGACAACATTTAGAGAGCCTAATAATGTTTTTGATCCAGTGCCATGTAATATATAGCAAGGTATGATGATTGTATCCTGGTAAAGCACCACTCCAGCTTTGTCTTTTTTCAGCACTGGAGGAGCACTTTAAATCTAAGCCCCCTGCCCCGATATTATACTCATCCTCCGGTGTCTTCACTTTTTACAGACACCGCTTCGGTCTGTGGCATCATCTTGTGACTGTAACGTCTGAATGGCAGGAAGTAGAAAGTTATGTCACAAGCTCCCAATGCATCTCTATGAGAGTCAGAATGAGGCTCTCATAGACTTGTAATGAGTTGTGACTTCTGGCGAGCTTCATTAAACACTGGAGTAGCCAGCCGGTCAGAAATCTCCTGAGCCCGATGGAGTGGTGGCGATAGCGGGTGATGCCGCCGGAAGGTGAGTATAAGACGGGGCAGAGGACTTTTAAACACCACTCCAGCAGTGCAATAAAAAAATACTCTGGTGTGGTGCTTTAACAATCATGTTCTCACTTGGTTTTAAATCAATTATATGAATTAATGAATACGAGGATTTTGTTGGCTTTTGGCAGTGCTCGGTTAATGTTGCTTGTATTGAAAAGTATGCAGAGGGTATCCCGGATGACTGCACTTAAGAGCTCACTTAGTATGCCAGCCATTGCATTAAAAAATCAATCTGGCATCACTGCTCCTTCTTGTGTCTCTGAGCAAAAACAACTGGGGACAATTATTCTCAACACAAGAATTTAGCAGAAACCAGATATTTACATTGTTTTTTAACAATATTAGTGGATAGATTAAATAGATGTAATATAATTTAGCACTCTCTATATATCATGACATAATTGCATCTTTTATTATCCCTCACCGCCTCCAACTATGTAAATTGTCAAGGCTTGCTTGTTTAGTTGTCAGGTCAGTCAGTGCTTTCTTACTTTGCAGGTGAGGTAGTGCCTACTTCCCCTTGGCAAGCAAACTCAGTCAATCTATATAATGGGAGGCGGCAAGGGATGTAATTGAGAGTGGTGGCGTGGTGCACTGGGCATTGGAAATTGTGCACTGGGCATTGGGAATGATACAGTGAACATCCCTATTTGCATATTGAATAAAGATCATTTTCTGCACAAATAATGCAGAGAAAAGTACAACATAGGCCTGATTTTTATAGGGGCCAATCCCCTATATAACCATCTCATTAATTTAAATTGATGTTTGGGCGTGACAGACTTCCTTTAAATAGGACTGTGTAAGATAGGACTCTTACAACATACAATCAACAAACAATAGGACTCTGTAAGACAACATCTTTCCATCTTACTAAAATATGTGGATGCCATGGTGTCATGCCGGCATACTAGGGATGCCAGCATCCCTCTGTGCAGTGTACCTGCTTCCCTCTTCTCTGCCGTCCGCATATAAGTGCAGTCCCCGGCTGTTGTTCCCGGTGGATGCCCACCTAATGGTTGGCTCTGCTCCCATCTAGGCTGCAGGCTCTGCACATGTTGTGTGGGGGCTTCCTGCTCTCCGGCCTAGGGGGCGCATGCACACACTTCCTCATCTTTTATAGGAAGATGTGCACACCTTGCTAAGGTGTCCCCAGCCTATTGCTGGGAGGCACCAGCTATTTAAGGCTCCTCCCCCCCAATAGGAGGGGCTGAGCATTTTGTATCATTTTGGTATGTGGTTCCTGAAGTCCAGTTAACTCCCTGAGTCCGGTCATCTGTCTAAAGCTGCTATCCTGTTTGCAGTTCGGTTAACCATTGTCCTGGGTCCTCAGGTATCTGCATATTCAGGGACCGGCATATTTGGTTACTGACAATCCCTCTGGACTCCAGCCTGGTCTTGTGTCCTGTATTTGTGCTCCTACCATGTGATGTAACCTGATATCCCGCCATGTGATGTACCCTGATATCCTGCCGTGTGATGTTCCCAAAGCCCTGCTGTGTTACCAGTTATCCTGCTGTGTGATGTACCCAAAGTCCTTCCGTGTCCTGTGAATAAAGTCATGTTTTATATAACCTGAAGTCTGGATGTACCTGCTGTGCTGACGTCACTCTGCTAAGGACCACGCCTGTGCCTGCACCAATGTCCGGTGTCTGATGACTTCTGCCCGATGTCTGGAGCGTGACCCAATGTCCTTAACCTATGCCTGAGGACCCATGCCTGAGGTCCTACTCTTGGTGTCTCATGCCTGATATCTGCTGGTGCTTACTTTACTTGTTACTGTTCAGGTCCCTGCTCTGTGTTTCTGATTCCCCAATCCAGCTGTCACTCTGGCCCGCTCAGCTGTCATAGTACCGATCACCAGCCCTGGGAGTGGCACCTGGCATTCCGCCTTGCGGCGGGCGCTTAGTCAAGCCCCTCCCTCTGCTAAAGGGTAAGTCCGGGTTTCCCCTGTGGCTCTGTGGGTCCACTGCTACACCCCGGAGGTTCTCAGCCTACCAGGATCTGCTGGTGGTGAGATCGTGATACATGGAGGGGCAGGAATCCCCACTCAGTTTCCCCCAGGGATCCCCACAAAGTTTCCCCCAGGGATCCCCACCAAGTTTTCCCCAGGGATCCCCACCCAGTTTTCCCCACCCAGTTTCCCCTCAATAACCAGCTCTCACTCTGGCTGACCCCACCTACCTAATGCCAGCATGTCCCTTTGATAAAACGGTCTCATGAGAGCTAGAAGACCACCCTTGAACAGGACTTTTGAGATTGTACTTTATCATAGTTTTCTTAACAAATCACCAGTTAGCCTTATTGCTATTCCTTGCCTTTAAGTGCAATGTTAGGGTACAGATTAAAAGGAAATTAAAAGGAGACTAAACAAATCTGTGAACATTGCACGGACTTTAATTATGGGAAGGATCATGGTGTTTCTCCGAGAATACACAAAAGCTGATTGCATTAGGAAATGAAATGGCAATGCACCAGAGATAAATCTACTTGTAAACCATTATTTATTTTCTCATTAAATCATTATATTATGTTTCAAATTCAGGTCATGTCCGTTTTAATGAAACATGATATTAATACAAAAAGATTAATTTGTATTTTTCCAATTTTATTACTTTTTTGTATTTTTATCTGTTATACTTATCTATTTAAATATGTATAGTAGATTAAAGAAATAGCAGCTAGTATTATCAGCTTATTGTATTGTTAATTTTTCCACTACGTTCTGATCCTGCCCAGGCATACATAGCAGAAAGGCAGTCCAGGCAGCTGTTATGAAAAGGAGGGCGCAGCTCTAAACTTCTGGCTCCCAATGAATGATAAGGATGACCTTGCTATTGGAACTGCAGTGTGAGAACAAGAACATCATGAAGAATCAGTCAGGTCACACTGCCTTTTTCTTTAGAAAGGAATAGATTAGTACAAAAAGGCTGCACTTTATTTATGCCTCAGATCAGGGTCGTACATAGAAATCATGGAGTCCCATAGTGAACGTCTTAATTGGGTCCCCCCTCTCCTCTCCCCACACTCTAAGGCTATGTGCGCACGCTGCGTTTTTTTGACGCTGCGTTTTTGTGCGTTTTTGGCCGCTAAAAATGCACAAAAACGCACCTGCGTCGAAAAAACGCGTAAAAAAAAGCATGCGTTTTTACCGCGATTTGGTGCGTTTTTGGCTGCGTTTTGCTACGTTTTTGATCTCTGCGTTTTGCTGCGTTTTTCCAATGCATTGCATGGGCGGAAAACGCAGAAAAACGCAGGAAAGAATTGACATGTCCATTTTTTTTTTTAAGCTCAAAAACGCAGCTTAAAAAAACAGTTGTGTGCGCACATAGCCTAAAAATATTTGGCAGACTAGATGTGCTCGCTGCAGTAATTTTGCTCATACTGATGCCCCATCAATGTTCTCACTCACTATAACACCCCTTTCATGGCTTCCATAAATTTTGATACCCTCCAAAATGCCCTTAACACACAATGTGAAACCCACACACTGAATTTTCTTATACAGTTTGCCCCCACAGTGCCCACATACAAATTATGCAAAATATGATGCCCCGATACAAGGTGATGCTGCCAATGTGACCCTAACACAGTATGATGTCTCTACAGTGACCCTCAACACAGTATAACACAATCTTACAGCCCCAACACAGTATGATATCCCTAAAAGTGCCCCCACACAGTATGATGTCACCATAGTTCCCCACACACAGTATGATACCTTCACATATCACGTATAGTTCCACACACATACCATCATGGCCCCACAGCCCCGCACACACAGTAAAATACCTTCACATACCCTCACATATAGTCCCGCACACATAGCATCATGGCCCCCACAGCCCCCCACACACCGTAAGATACCTTCACAAACCCTCACATATAGTCCGGCACACATAGCATCATGGCCCCCACAGCCCCCCACACACAGTAAGATACCTTCGCATACCCTCACGTATAGTCCCGCACACATAGCATTATGGCCCCCATAGTCCCCCGCTTAGTATGATACCTTCATATACCCTCACGTATAGTCCCGCACACATAGCATCATGGCCCCACAGCTCCCCACACACAGTATGATACCTTCACATATCCTCATATATAGTACGATGGCTCAAATAGCCCTACACACACAGCATCATGGCACCCACAGCCCCCCACATAGAGTATCATGGCCCCCTTAATATGATTGCCCTTGTACAATGTGATGTTCGCCCTAAACATTTTATCACTTCATGCAGCAAGCGTGATCCAGTGATGTCATCGCGCCTACTGTGCTGAGCCTCAGACGCACAGGGTGAGTGGTGCAGCAGTACCGCCCCTGGCTCAGAGTATGTACGGTTGTATAACCAGCTGCAAATTGGGGCCTCACCAAAATACTTGTAATAAGGCCCTTTCTATTTTATACATGCCTCTGATATTGCCCCTTGTGTGCTTTTCTAACACATAAAACTTTTATTCTTGCCCTTCCCGGGAAGGTATCTACTGTATATTAAAGGTTGTCGAATCTAATTGCAATATTGCAAATAATAGTCAGAAAGGTTCCTGCATACGGTAATAATTTTAGGTAAAACGTTGTTATAAATTATATTTACTATATTTAGCATTTTATCCAGTGGTACAAGTTCACATAAAGTACATGTCATCTTATAAACCTTTACTATGGCCTTTTTTAATAGCTTATGGCTAAAACATTTAGCGAACTACTATAAATTGGGGAAAGGTTGATAGTACCATCGCTGAAATCATGTAATAAAAAATAACATAAACCGGAAGCATTACATAAATATCATACACTCATGTAAAACATCGACGACCTTGTAGATGAGATCAATGTTTTCTCCCCATGATGAGAAATATATTATGTAATCATTTATCAGACTCGATCCCGGATTAGATTTTAGATTACATAGCTCTTTCCAATGTTAAATGAGTCCTTGATATACAAGTATCCTGACTGAAGCTATAAAATCATGGAGAAACTCATATTTTAAGCAGTTGACAGATCCTTTGCTGTAAGTACATTCTGTCATCTGTACTCCAGCAAATTTGGCTATTTCTCATGTCAAAATGTTTGTCTGGGCTGTGTAATTTGACTGAATTGAGAACGTGATTGATATACCAATGGATCTGCCACAAAGAACGGACTTAAAATGGATATGGCTGGAAACATTGCCCCGTGCCTGTTTTATCTGTTCAAAGTCATTCTACCAAACTGGTTTGCACATTATTACGGCTAATGATATTTCGGTTATATTGATGGCTAGTCAATAAAATTCTCGGTGGTCAATGCATCATCTAACGTCAAATAAGGATGGGTTCCATGATTGTTATATACAGTATATTCAATTTAGATATTTATCTAAAATAATAATAGCAGTTATTTTTTTTTTATCTTTTTGCTGCTTTTTTATGGACTGATTGCACTATTATTACTTGTCTATGAACTGATTGTACTATTGTTGCTTGCCTATGGACTGATTGTACTATTTCTGCTTCCTTATGGAGTGATTATACTATTGCTGCTTGTTTATAGACTGATTGTACTATATGTTGCTTGCACAATTGTTGCTTGCTTATGAACTGATTGTACTATTGTTGCTTGCCTATGGACTGATTGCACTATAATTAATTGTCTATGGACTGATTTTACTACTGCTTGTTTATCAACTGATTGTACTATTGTTACTTCCTTATAGACTGATTGCACTATTGCTGCTTGTTATGAACAGATTTTACTATTGCTGCTTGCATATGGCCTGATTTTACTATTGCTGCTTGCCTATGGCCTGATTTTACTATTGCTGCTTGCCTATAGCCTGATTATACTATTGCTGCTTGCTTATGGACTGATTGTACTATTGCTTTTTGCATATGGACTGAATGTCCTAATGCTGCTTTCCTATGGGCAGATTGCACTATTGCTGCTTGTTATGGAAAGATTTTACTATTGCTGCTTGCCTATGGCCTGATTATACTATTGTTGCTTGCTTATGGACTGATTATACTATTGCTTTTTGCATATGGACTGAATGTCCTATTGCTGCTTCCCTATGGACAGATTTTACCATTGCTGCTTGCCTATGGCCTTATTATACTTTTGCTCCTTGCCTATGGCCTGATTATACTATTGCTGCTTGCTTACGAACTGATTTGTACTATTGCTTTTTGCATATGGACCGAATGTCCTAATTATGCTTACCTATAGCCGAATTGCACTATTGCAGTTTGTTCTTGACTATGAAGTGATTGTTCTAATGCTGCTTGCTTATGGACTGATTGTACTATTATTACTTGACTATAGACTGACTTCACATACACTACATGCTCAGAATATATATATATATATATTTTGTCTTTCATTATTGAATGGCCCGGTCCAGTGTAAATTGCTCTCCATGGTCCATTTCCGAGTGTGCTCACTTGTTTGCCTCATTATCTTCCCACCTCACTATTACTCACCATGCTCTTATAGATTTGACTATGATCTATTCTACGATATACTTTAATCTAAAGAATATTTGCATAAAAAGTTGATCAATTTCACATTACGTTGTAAAACAACTGAAGGAGGATAGAAGTGAAACGGAGCTACTCGCGTCTTATCAGTAAGAAATAGTACGGCCCATGAGAGGAATATAGTGGATGATTAAGAGTATATAGACCTTACCTTCCGAGATCAAGCAGCAGAGAGTTCAGAGGCAACATGACAAGTGGTATGTCTACTGGGGTTTATATAGCCTTCCGAATGACCACAGACAGAGGCAGCTTTGCTGAAATTCCTCAGTCAGCACATGCAGGGAGGCCCAATTCAGGCGTTTTGTGGCCTGAACAATGAAGGTAATCTATAGAGGAGGTGGTAATGTATAGAAATGCTAGCACATCAGGATTTAGGTTATGGAGAACCTATATATGTTCGCAACAACATAACCGGATATAATTTCAATGTATGAATTATAAATAATGCAGTGTATAAAATATCTGACCAGAAACAGCAGTAAAAATAAAGTATGACATGATCAGTTACTAAGTTATGGAGATTGTATAAAGTGCTCCTAAAAATGGCAACTTCTGATATTTATACCATACATGTAAATGTATGCAAATGCAAGCAGAAAACCAGTCTCGTTTTAAGACCAAATCCCATTTTTCATTTTACATAGGCTAAGATCACACGAGCTTATAAAACAATCATCTTACTTTCATCCAGAAAAAAACAGGCGATTTTCATCTCAATATGCAATCTGTATGGCATCTGTTTTTATACAGCAGCAGTTCTTAAAATTTACAAGACCAAATACAGTTTTCTTTGTTAAAGAATTGCAAAAGTGCTCGTAAAAATCAGATGCTGTACGGTTTATTCGTATGGGATTCGATTTTTTTCATGCACCCATAGACTTGAAGGGGTGAGTCTTATCCATGAAATGGAAGAAGCAAGCTTTCATTGTTTTCAAGGGCAGATTTGGTCAGTGAGAAAAAAACAAACATCTGAGCAACCCAATAGTATAATATTGGTCCGAGTGCTCTCTGTTTTTTCAAGGATAGCACTTAGACCAAAAATATGGCTGTTTGAATTATTCCAAACAGTCAGGCAGGACTTAAAGGGTTGGTTCAGTTGCCTATACTGTCCATCTTTCTAAATATCTATCTTTACACCCTAACCACTTTTGGGATTAGCTATACCCTACACTTCTCTCTATCTAGATAATTCCTAAATGTGTTTGTTACTTCACTTCCTGTGATGTATTGTTTGAGGGGTTTCAAGACATGATGTCACAGGTGGCTGGTGCTGCACTCACTATCCTGCAGCGTCTTTTGACCCTCATTGAACAGGGTGTCATCAAGTCGTGGCACTGCAGTTTACTTACTACAGTTTCTTACATCGCCACCCTCTAAAGATGACCTTGGTCTATGGTGATAGAAGTTGTCATCAATGGGCGGTGATAGAAGCAATGTGAATGACATCAGCAACGCCCCCTGATCCCAATTAATTTCAGGGCGGTGCTAGAAGCTGTGGTGCAGTATTGGTGTCACTCACTGCTTCTATCACTGCTCCCCAATGACGCCTTGTTTCACAGTTAGAAGATAAAAGCAGAGTGTCGGCGCTGCACCCACCTCTCCTGCAGCTTGTATCAGCATAGTGAAACAAAGACTTCTTCAGAGGGCGGGAATGAATTAAATTATAGTAAGGAACTGCTGTCCCACCTCCTGATGATATCCTGATCCAGTAGGACCTACAAACGCTTCAGGATAGTGAGTACAGCCCCAGCCTCCTGGGACATCAAATTTGAGACACATATGAAACAAAACTTCAAAGGAGGTGGAGTAAAAAAACACATAGGGATTAGCTAGATAGGGAGAAGTATAAGGTACTATATTATAAAACTAACTACAAAATTGACTATAGAGTAAGGATAGATATTTAGAAAGGACGTTTTAGGTACCAGAGAAACCCTTTAAATACACAGACATATACACACAGTAACACATGACAAAGTTTCATGTAATATCAAAAAACTGACCCGCACATCCAACAAATGTGAACAGGTGCTAACTGAAAAAACATAGTAACTATAAATGCAAACAGTTGCACACTGAAAAAAGCCAAACATTTACCATGGAAAATATGGCACTGCATTACTGCAAAAGAGAGATATTTAGTTTATGTATTGGCCAATGCATGTAAGCCCGGAGACCAACGGCAAGGTATATCTCTGTATTCCGGGAACCTAACTTAAATGCCACTATCTAGGTTAAAAACATCCTTATCTGGGCAAAATGCCACTATTTGGACTACAAACCTCTCTAAATATCTAAATATCTAAATGACTAAATATCTCTCTTTTGCAGTAATGCAGTGCCATATTTTCCCTGGTAAATTTTTGGCTTTTTTCAGTGTGCAACTGTTTGCATTTATAGTTACTATGTTTTTTCAGTTAGCACCTGTTCACATTTGTTGGATGTGCGGGTCAGTTTTTTGATATTTCTAGTGAGTCTTTTTCTGACTGAGCACTCCGCCCTAAGACCTGGCTGTGTTCATAACCATTGTAGCAGGAGCCTAGCAGCCCATACATGGAGGTTTGTAGTCCAAATAGTGGCATTTTGCCCAGATAAGGATGTTTTTAACCTAGATAGTGGCATTTAAGTTAGGTTCCCGGAATACAGAGATATACCTTGCCGTTGGTCTCCGGGCTTACATGCATTGGCCAATACATAAACTAAATATCTCTCTTTTGCAGTAATGCAGTGCCATATTTTCCCTGGTAAATTTTTGGCTTTTTTCAGTGTGCAACTGTTTGCATTTATAGTTACTATGTTTTTTCAGTTAGCACCTGTTCACATTTGTTGGATGTGCGGGTCAGTTTTTTGATATTTCTAGTGAGTCTTTTTCTGACTGAGCACTCCGCCCTAAGACCTGGCTGTGTTCATAACCATTGTAGCAGGAGCCTAGCAGCCCATACATGGAGGTTTGTAGTCCAAATAGTGGCATTTTGCCCAGATAAGGATGTTTTTAACCTAGATAGTGGCATTTAAGTTAGGTTCCCGGAATACAGAGATATACCTTGCCATTGGTCTCCGGGCTTACATGCATTGGCCAATACATAAACTAAATATCTCTCTTTTGCAGTAATGCAGTGCCATATTTTCCCTGGTAAATTTTTGGCTTTTTTCAGTGTGCAACTGTGAGCATTTATAGTTACTATGTTTTTTCAGTTAGCACCTGTTCACATTTGTTGGATGTGCGGGTCAGTTTTTTGATATTTCTAGTGAGTCTTTTTCTGACTGAGCACTCCGCCCTAAGACCTGGCTGTGTTCATAACCATTGTAGCAGGAGCCTAGCTGCCCATACATGGAGGTTTGTAGTCCAAATAGTGGCATTTTGCCCAGATAAGGATGTTTTTAACCTAGATAGTGGCATTTAAGTTAGGTTCACGGAATACAGAGATATACCTTGCCGTTGGTCTCCGGGCTTACATGCATTGGCCAATACATAAACTAAATATCTCTCTTTTGCAGTAATGCAGTGCCATATTTTCCCTGGTAAATTTTTGGCTTTTTTCAGTGTGCAACTGTTTGCATTTATAGTTACTATGTTTTTTCAGTTAGCACCTGTTCACATTTGTTGGATGTGCGGGTCAGTTTTTTGATATTTCTAGTGAGTCTTTTTCTGACTGAGCACTCCGCCCTAAGACCTGGCTGTGTTCACAACCATTGTAGCAGGAGCCTAGCTGCCCATACATGGAGGTTTGTAGTCCAAATAGTGGCATTTTGCCCAGATAAGGATGTTTTTAACCTAGATAGTGGCATTTAAGTTAGGTTCACGGAATACAGAGATATACCTTGCCGTTGGTCTCCGGGCTTACATGCATTGGCCAATACATAAACTAAATATCTCTCTTTTGCAGTAATGCAGTGCCATATTTTCCCTGGTAAATTTTTGGCTTTTTTCAGTGTGCAACTGTTTGCATTTATAGTTACTATGTTTTTTCAGTTAGCACCTGTTCACATTTGTTGGATGTGCGGGTCAGTTTTTTGATATTTCTAGTGAGTCTTTTTCTGACTGAGCACTCCGCCCTAAGACCTGGCTGTGTTCATAACCATTGTAGCAGGAGCCTAGCAGCCCATACATGGAGGTTTGTAGTCCAAATAGTGGCATTTTGCCCAGATAAGGATGTTTTTAACCTAGATAGTGGCATTTAAGTTAGGTTCCCGGAATACAGAGATATACCTTGCCGTTGGTCTCCGGGCTTACATGCATTGGCCAATACATAAACTAAATATCTCTCTTTTGCAGTAATGCAGTGCCATATTTTCCCTGGTAAATTTTTGGCTTTTTTTCAGTGTGCAACTGTTTGCATTTAAAGTTTCATGTAATAACCTCCTTCCCTGTAAGCATTCCCATCATTTATGAGATGGAGATGCATAGGTGGTACATGGTAAGGTAAGAGCTTATTTTTTGTTTTCCTGCACCACGATCCATTGTACAATAAAAAAAATACAGTATGTTTCTGGAAAACCACTTTTAAATGTCTTTGCTGCATAAGTGTTTTTCAGCTATAGGTTTCTGGCTTTCAATGGTCTACACTCCACTAAGATAATAAACCCAGATGTTACTTACCCTCATGCCTCCCTGGTCTCTGTTTACTGGCTGCAGCAATGACGCCATGACTATAGCGTGCATCACCTCTGCAGCCAATCACTGTCTTCATCAGCTCATGCTGACTACATTAGCAGAGTCACTGAGCTCAGGGATTGGCAACAGCGGTGATGTCACCTGTAGTTGAGATGTCACTGCAGCAGCCAGTACACAGAGACCATAGCAGTAGCGACAAAGCAGCGCTGGAATCGTAAGCTCATGCGTGTTATAATGCTGCTGAACTCAGACTACAGATTCTTCAATTACAAGACGTTTTTCTCAGTGGTGCTGATGGCCCTGGCTGACAGTAAGGGCTCATTCACATGACCATTCTGTTTTTGCAGTCAGCAAAAAACGGTCCTGTTTTTTCACGGATGCATCCGTGGGACATCCATGTGACAACCGCATCCGTCCCGTTCCATTCCAAATACGGTCTGTGTGTCATCCATGTGACTTCCTATTTTTTTGCGGACCGCAAAAATAGGAAGGAGAGTTACATGCAGTCCAGGGTGTCTGGCCAGATGCTGGACCCCATATAAAGTCTATGGGTAACAGAATCTGGGGAAAAGGGGTAGGAGCAAGCGCTACATACTCACGATCACCGGGGCGGCTGTCACACTGCTCCCGTAACAGCTCTTTTATCTTCCCGAGCCATCCACTCATTAGGCTCATACATATTCACTCCTCCCCTGTCTGTGATTGGTTACAGTCAGGTGCGCCCCCACGCTGAGTGACAGCTGTCTGACTGCAACCAATCACAGCCGCCGGTGGGCGGGTCTATATCATACACTACATTAAATAATTAAAAAAACAGCGTGCGGTCCCCTCCCAATTTTGATACCAGCCAAGATAAAGGTGATTACAGCGGCTGGCTGATATTCTCAGGCTGGGGAGACCCACGTAATTGGGAGCCCCACCAGCCTTAAAATATCAACCAGCAGCTAACCGGAATTGCCGCATCCATTAGATGTAGATGCCACAGTCCCGGGACTTTACCTGGCTCATACTGTTGCCCTGGTGCGATGGCAAACAGGGTAATATATGGGGTTGATACCAGATATGTAATATCATCTGACATCGAGCCCAGAGGTTAGGATGTCACGGCGTCTACCAGATACCCAACATCAATAACCCAGTCAGTAATAAAAAAAAATAGACGACAAAAAAAATTGTTTTAGAAAAAACAATCCCCAACCCATTCCCTCTTTCACCAATTTATTGGAAAGAAAAAAAAATCCGGGTCCGGCATAATCCAATAAGGGGGTCCCACGACAATCAATACTCCCTGTCCCAGTCAATGAAGATCAGAATGTTCCCCATTGGCTTGAAGAGCAGTGTACTGACCTGAGCTAACATCATGAGGTCAGCCCAGGTCACTGCAGGGCATGACAAGTGCTGACTTAAGAAGGTTAGCGAGATACATTACTTGCGGTGATGAAGTCTGCTGCACTCCTGACGCCAGCGCTCTTCACTGAGTTCAATGACCACCGTATTTCACAAGGAAGTATAGCAAGCGACACGTGACGTCACTGCTAGTCACAGTCTCGGATCGCCCGCAAGAGGTGATCTGAGAATGTGGTGGGCATAGAAGTCAGTGACAAGCGCTGACGTTAGGATTGCAGGACTTCATCACCCCAGGTAATGAACTTTACTAACCTCCTGACAGCAACGCTCATCAACTCCGCGGCTACTCGCACACTGCTATGTGGGAAACTGCTGACATTGCAGTGTGAGCAGCTGCAGGGCTGGCGTGGGAGCAGAACACAGACAGCAGGGGCACCCGACGAACGTCACACGGAGGTGCTTCCGTGCGGTTTCCGGGGATTTTGCAGACCCATTGCTTTGTATTGAGTCACGGTCCGGACATATGGCATCCGATGCAGTTTTTTTTAGTAAGATTGGATGCACACGAAAGTGCTTCAATGTGCCATCCAATCCTATGCAAAAGACATTGAAAAGATAATCCTGTCAGTAGGTCCACAAAAAACAGGAATTGACCAGGACAAACGGAACGGTCGTCTGAATAAGCCCTAACTACTGCTTTGTAATTGTTTATATTGGGGCCTATGGGAGTGCGTTGGATGCTAGCTTCTTTCGCTCTTCCAGATTTGCTGAACAATTTTCTGAGATGAATCTTGCCCTTCCACTGGCCACTGAGCTTCTAGGAGCCGTAATATAGTTGCTAATAAGGGTTTTGCACTGTCAAGACATGTACTTCGGCCATTTCCGTGTCGAGGTTTGGACACCTAGAGCCGCATTTTCAACAGTCGTTAGGTGAATGATCATCAATTTGTTCAGTGTGCCTTTGGTATTTTGTCATCCAAGTGGCGCACTTTTCAGTCCATTATTTAAATACAACAGGATAATATTCAGGCAGCCATAAAGGCATCTATAATTCTGTATAATTGTAGTGTTCATGATGCATTCTTGGGGGTTTTTACCCAAAAACATTCAATTGTTTTGATTTTTTCTGCAAAACAAAGAGGACACTTGACGTATGTTGCAAGCTTCCTTTCTGGGGGCAAATTTAAGCCTCATTCACACATAATTGTTTTTGGTCAGTATTTTAGCAAGAATAGAATGACAAAAACAGGAGTGTCTTGTAAACCCAGAACAGGCTGCAATCTTTCCATGACATTTTGTCTATGTAATGTCCCTTCCTGGTTTGGCCATACAAACAATGCTGCCAAATACTGACCAAACACTTATGGGTGCCTGAGGCCTAATCACGGCCTTTAGGTCATTTTTTTGTATGCCTAAAAAAAATAATGCATACCTCATTACAATGTCCAACAACACATTTTTCCCTCCACATGTTGGCTGATATGATCAGCCAACGTGCAGTTAGTATTAGTAGGCACGGATGGATCGGAGATCCAAACTCTGACAGCACTGGCGAGGATTGCACCATTCCCCGCCGTCAGCGGACTTGTGAAACAATCACGGGGCGCCGATGAGTGGTCATGACAGCTGGGGGTCAGCTGATGACCCCTGTGTTACATCACTGAGTCGCCCCCGGCGGTCGCCTCCAGGACTCCGCTCCACTTCCAGGGACGCTGCGGGGACTTCTTTTTGTGGAACCTGCTCTGGTCACAGGTATGTCAGGCTTGTTTGTATGGGAGTCGTGACGCCACTCACAGTTTGCGGTCAGAGTATGGGTGACTGCCACTGCAGCTTTTAACGAGCACCTGGGGCTGATGGTGTCTGCAGTCTGGTGGTATGGCCTCCCATGAGTGAGGCTGGCCCCAGGGGCTCGGGGGTGTGTGTGTGTGTGGAACAACAGGTCGCAGAAGAACTCAGTCTCAGTCCAAAGTGTCTTTCAACTTGTTTACTCACATTCAGCTGGTTTTGTGAGGTAAACCGGGTGATACTGAGATAGACCAGGGAGAACCAGGTATCCTTCAGGCTGGTATAAGGGGTGACCGTTGGCTCGCCTTCCTAGCACTTCTTGTTTCGGACAACCCCTGACTTAAAGTACAGTGGGATTTATCCAGGGAAGTCGCAACTGCCTTTTCTCCCCTTTCTGACCCGTTTGCTGGCAGCATGGACCAAGGAAAGATGGCTCCAGGCTCGATCCTCCTTATGGGCCCCATCGTTGCTGCTGATGCTCAGGCTCCGTGATGGTTGGTGAGGATCCTCTAGTCCCTCCACCTACAGGATTTAGCAGACCATGGATGTCTGGCTCTAGGGACCTGTTCCCCGTGCGTGCTTCATTACCAGGAGTCCACGTACTCAACTGCCTGTCCATTCTCTTCTACAGGAGTCTTTCAGTCTGACTGTGTGGCAATGTACTCCCCCGCCAGCGGCCACTACACATACAGGGTCTGACTAGTGTGCTCGCCCTCCTGCGTCTCCACTTCAGACTCGGCTACCTCCAGCTCCTGTTCCCTTGATTGCCACTGCAACAACTCACTTCCAGGCTCTCCACCTCACCCCTTGATTGGATATGGAGGCACGCCCCCTCCTGGGTCTGCCCAGGGGTTTCCTCAATGGTGTGTGTATGACCTGGTTGTAATATGTCTGTGCGTACACACCCTATTCAACCGGAGTCTGCTCCAGCGACTTCTACTCTGATCGCCAGGCAACGCTGTCTTCCTGCCATGGATGGTGCTGGTGATGGGAGAGGATTCGATGCCAGCGGCAGCGGTGGGCGCAGGCTCCGCTCATCCACGGGGCTGGGTTATCTTGGGATCTGCAGTACCACTGGCTGACTATAGGTGGCGTGTGTCTTCCAGCTTAAGTTACCATCATTCAGCTACAGCCAATGGAAAGACACCACACCCTTCTTAATTCCCCTCCTGTCTTCTGACCACTGCCAGAGATAGTTCTGATATTCTGGCTCCTGGTCTGCCCTGTTCTGTTTTGTGATTCTGGTGTTCTGACTTAGAGTAGGGTGGAAACAACAAGACAACAGGTAAACGCCACAATAGCAGCAAGTACAAAACAACTCTTTCTCCAGCAAATCTAGGACACCACAATGCAGAGATAAACACAGCATAAACTATAGTTGGCATGGGTAGAAGATTTCCTCCAGCCTAATAATGAGAGGAACAGATGTGATTGGTGTCCTTGCAACATGTGATCAAGGAAGCCAAACAAGCAGGCATGCAGAGGTTAACTCTTGCTAGCCCGTCTATGAATCAAAAGACAGCAGGTCGATGCCTGGGTGTGCCTGTGTTGATCAGAGACACCAGAGAAACCATGAGACGGAGTGTTAGACGACTCTGCAATGTGAACAGATCTTGACGCCGCAATGACATTCAGCGAATTTTGTGCACAACTCCGTGTGACAGCATGCTGAATCATTGGCTTGAACAGCAGAAGTGATCCGACAGTGTCCAGAGTTCAAGTCCCCTAAGGGGGTAAAATCAATACCAAGTTAAAAAAAAAAGTTTTTAAAAATATGAGAAATTAAAAAAATCTAAAAGTTCAAATCAACCCCTTTTGGCCCCATTGAAAATAAAACAAACAAACAAAAATACACATATCTGGTATATCTGAGTTCAGAAATGCTTGATCTATGAAAATATAAAATAAATTAATCTGATTAGTAAACGGCGTAGCGAGAAACAAAATCAAAATGCCAGAATTACATTTTTTGTTGCTGCAACATTAAAATAAAATGCAATAACAAGTGATCAAAACATCACATCTAGCCAAAAATGTTATAAATAAAAACATCAGCTTATGACACGAAAAACCCATCACATAGATCCCGACAAATGAGAACGCTATGGGTCTCCGAAAATGGCGACAAAAGCGCAATTATTTTTTTGACAAATTTCTGAATTATTTTTCACCATTTAGATAAATGTAAAACTATACATGTTTTGTATCTGCTAACTCGTACTGACCTGGCAAACAATATTGCAAGATCAGTTTTACCATATAGTGAACATGGTATATAAAAAATCCAGAAAACAATTGTGGAATTGCCGTTTTTTTTGCAATTTTACCGCACTTGGAATTTTTTTCCTGTTTTCCAGTACAATATGTGGCAGAATTAATAGTGTCATTCAAAAGTGCAACTAGCCCAACAAAAAAACAAGCCCTCTTATGGGTATATTGAAATTAAAAAAAAAGTTATGTCTGTTGAAAGAATGGAAGGAAAAAACGAAAACGAAAAACGGAGAGTCACCGAGTGGTGAAAGGGTTAAACCTTGTTATGTACGACTTTCCATTTTCCAAAAGTGTACATTAAATAAAAGAAAAGCATTTGAGTAAACATGACACCATTTTTCTGAGTTTAACTTTTTACACTGTTTTATCACGGGTCAACTAATAAGGATGTGTTGACAGAGAATTACACTTGATGTGTGCCAAGTCCATTTTGGAGGACAAAGGAATAACCTGCGTATAGGAAACATACCGGGGGTGGCCAACAACAGTCAGCACGCTAAACTTCGACTTTTCCTGTCACGCATGGATTTATCATTCTGCCGTCATATGTTTTGAAGAACTTTGGTATGTTACTTAAGATTAGTTTGAGGTTTCAATTAGTTAAGAACAAACAAGTCATCAACCATCAATATATGCAAGAAATGGCTAAAGACTTTTGGGGCCAGCACATTCATTGACTCTGACCCTCTCTTGACAGCCCATACATTTGACAAACATGGTGACAAACCTTATTTATATAGAGGATTTTTTTACTAGGCTTGCATCCATCAATACAGTGTGTCTTCATTTTCTTAAACAGTAGTAATCACAGACCTGCATGCAATAAATGCAGATCCAGCCCTGCCTGCTGTTAGTAAGGGACGTCCCAAGAAGTGGGTCACAACAGTTTGGCTAAATATGTGTTAATTCAACTTGCACAACACTTGAGTCAAACGTTTGGCAGCCTTAAGGTCCCTGCATTCTTGTGGTCACTTTGCAAAGTTGGCCCAATCTTGTTTCCCAAGGTGGTTTTGAACACTCATTCTGCCTTTGAAGGCTCAGAACATTAAGATGGCCATTTGTCACTATTGCTTCCAAGAAGTGGATCAAACAACAACAAATGCTCAAAACATGTTGCGCAATGCTCACAGAGGACTGTGGCATTATCTATAAAAAACAATAACCCATAAACCATCATTACTCCTAAACGTAATCCTACTCATATCCCAAAGTGTTGCTTTCAAATATCAAAACTTGCAAGACCTGACATTCCTTTGCCGTAAGGCCCCCCAAAATTTACCAGACCAACAGACAATCTTATACCAATTGAAGAATCCATGTCTTAATGAAGAGCCAACATCAAGGGCCCTCTATCCACCATTAGCCACCATGACTCAAAAACTGTCCCTATTAAACACCTAATCTCCCAATAATCCTACAAATTAGGAAGGGTAGATGGGATTAATGCTGCCCCTCAAAGCGAGATAATGCCGAATCCCCACCCCCAACTACTCTTTATAAACCCCACTGCCCCTGATTTACTCCACCCCCTAATAATGACCACACCTCCCTACAACTCATAGTCATGTTGGCCTCCACCGACAGGGGCTGAGGTCCTTGACTCTGGCAACAATAATAATAAGCCACTATGCCCCCCACCTCCCAAACAAACAATAGAACACTGACACATAAGTTTGGATAATTTGGCTACAGCACGCATTTATTTAACAACATTATAAAAGCTTCAAACATTTATAAATAAGATTGGTAGAGTCTGTGAAGCTACTAAAATTTGGTGATTACCAAAAACACAACCTCATAAACGATAATTACTCCCAGTCATAACCCCACAGGATTGGGAGAACCATAACCCAAAGCATTTCTTTCAAATATCAAAACTTCCAGTGACCCGACACTACTTTGCCACAAGTCCCCATTAAAAATCACCAGAGCAACAGACAATCAGACAATCTTCTACCAATTGAGGAGTCAATGTACTAATGAATCCCCCTGACCAATTTAGAACTTAAAGGACCCCCCAACTAGAGAACTTTGAAACCCTCAAATGCTCGAGACCCCCTTACCGCACAATAACATCGCCCTGTCAAAACCTTCTTGCAATCCCATCAGCCAACCAAAAATCCTTAACCCCTTGTTCTAAATGAAAATGGCGCACTGCAATGGCCCCGTTCCAGTTTACGAAATTGGAAATCACCCTATTCACATTTATGGGAACCTTATTGACCTTTTCCACTGAACTGCCAAGTTATTTACAAAATAATTTTTGAATAAACCATAATGAGCCCTGAGTAGGACTTCCAAAGGCGCAACAAATCATATTTTATATCCCTAATCAATTCTCTGAATGGGCAAATCCCCAAATCATTACTTCCCATGTGTAATACTAAAATGTCTGGCGCCTTGTCTAAACGAGCACAACAATGTAAATATTGCAAAACCCTGTTCCAGTCCATTCACCCGAAACCCAAGCCACCTGATCACCGCCGTACATTTGGAAAAAACGAGCTCGCTACCCTCTTTTCTTACATCTGGCCAATGCACTCCCTAATAAATAAACGATTGGCCCAGATCCGTGTCAAACGATCAGCCTGCTCTGAAATGGAACACCAGCAAACTACAATAAAACATTAAGAGAATGTAAAATACAGTAAAAAAAACAAACCTCAAAATCACCCACCCGATTGAGCCTGAGGGTCCCAGCGACTGATCCGCCAGATAATCTTCGGACTTAAACTGAAAACGTCCGCCTTCGTTGAGGTGACAATGCAAAAAGAAGGTGGCATGAAAGAAGAAGAATCCATGGCCAGGCCATTTAAACATCTCCAAAATATTGTGGTAAATTGATACTGTGATAAAAAAGAACCATCCTCATGACATAACAATGAACCATCACTGTGAGGCCTAAAGTTATTAAAACCCTCCAGATATCTTAAAGGACACGATGGACACAAGAACTGGGCCCAAAATTACACACCTACCTTATTCCATCTGATCTGTTTTCGATTTACAAATCCAAAACTCACCCCCTGAGATCTGGCAATAACATCTCCAGCCAAAATTCCGCCAACCAGGTTCCTACTAGGAGCGACAACTTTCCCAATAATCACAGAGCCAAAAAAGAGAGTGAAAAGGGTAACCGAAACAAACACATCTTGAACTGTACCTATACCTATAGACTGACAATAACTCCTTGCCTAGATGCTCTAACAAGCCAAAAGTCATATGTCACCTAATATCTTTGTGCCTGCTGCCCCTATGAAAGCCATTCAATGCTTGTTTCACAAAAAATGTTTGAAACCAAATGCCAGTCCCACAATTAAACAGCTAACCTTTGCCAATGACGACTCTTCCATTACTCTCTTAATTAACCACAGTAACAAGACACCTATCTGATCATCCTCCGATAACCTCTAGCCGAAAGAGTCCAACCAACACTCCCAAAGCTGTCAAACTGACTGATATGTTGCCCATGTCCTGCTGGCAAGAGATGACCTAATAATTGGTTCGGCCGCTCGAAGACCATGCTTCAAAGTTTTCAAGGGCAATCCAAACCCTTGTCCACCTCCGCCGGAGCAAAAACCCAAAAAGGCTCCCACTGAAAACAAGACAGTGAATCAGGAATTGAATTCTGAACACCCATCACGTGAGATGTCATAAAATAAAGGGTACTTTACACGGTGCAACATCGCTAGCGATGTCGAGCGCGATAGCACCCGCCCCCGTCGTTTGTGCGACATTTGGTGCTTGCTGCTGTAGCGAACATTATCGCTACGGCACCGTCACACGCACATACCTTGTCAGCGACGTCGCTGTGACGACCGAACAATCCCTCCCTCAAGGGGGAGGTGCGTTCGGCGTCATAGTGACGTCACTGCAGCGTCACTAAGCGGCCGGCCAATAGAAGCTGAGGGGCGGAGATGAGCGGGACGTATTGCCGGTGGACGCAGGTAAGGAGATGTTTGTCGTTCCTGCGGTGTCACACACAGCGATGTGTGGTGCCGCAGGACCGACGAACAACATCGTACCTGTGGCAGCAACGATATTAAGGAAGGGAGTGACGTGTCAACGATCACCGTTTTTGAACGATTTTTTGATCGTTGATCGTCGCTCCTTGGTGTCACACGCTACGATGTGGCTACCGGCGCCGGATGTGCGTCACTAACGACGTGACCCGACAATATATCGGTAGCGATGTAAAGCACCCTTAAGACATTCTAATACCAACTGATAAATAACTAAGAGCACCGGAGGTAAACATGCCGTGATATTGTTAATCACCAACACCACACCCATATTATCACAATTGAAACAGACTCTCCTGTTGTGAAGCTCTTTCTTTCACAAATTCACTACCACCAGGTTAGGGAAAATCTCAAGCAAGGCAATATTAGTTACCAAGCTGGATTTAACCAACTCATCAGGCCACTTGCGCACACACCTCTGACCTTTAAAATAGGCCCCAAAACCAGAGCTGCCAGCTACATCAGTATACAATTTGACCTCAAAATTATCAACAACATCATCCATTATCAAAGATTGACCATTATAATGTTAAAAAAACCTCATGCAAATCTGCCTTGTGCTCCTCCGAAAATCGCACGTAATGGTGAGGGGCTTGCACCGCAGCCATAGAATTACCCAACCTTTAAAAAACCCTTATCCAAAGGCACGATGTGACATGCAAAATTTAGCTTATGAAGCAGGGATAAGACCTCTCTCAACATGAGTTTTTTTAGCACTTTGCACCATAAATGCCAATACACTTTCTTCAGGAAGCCGAAACTCCCATTTGAATGAGTCAATAACAGTCTCCAAAAAAAACCACCACATGGTTGAGCCCTCTTTTTTCCTGGTACCAGGGGTACACGAAAAAGCCTCTCAACCCACTCAATAAACCGAAGAATACTCTTGCAACAAGGACAATTACAAGAATCAATATATAAAAAGTCATCTAAATAATTAATAGAGAGTCAAAACTAGAAACGTTGTGTACTACCCATTCCAAAAAAGAGCTAAATGTATCAAATAAGATAGAGAACAACCCAAGGGTAAACATCTATCAACAGAATATGTGTTACATTGTCGGCGTTCTCCCCCAGGGGCACCAATGTTTTCATGTGTTCACCCCCGCATCTCCTGTGGTCCCCAGTTCTCATCCTGGTCCCCATCGACGCCCACTCGTGTGGTAGAAGCACCGACACTCTGTCACCACTGCTCCCTCCACTCTATCTGTGCTAGTCTCGTCCTCTGGCTCCCGAGGCCCGAGCATGTGCAGCAGGACTCTCAGGAGGATGCTTAAGGAAATGGTGGTGCTGTTATTAGTGTGTGGATTGACTATGAATATTTTTGTCTAGACCTGGTGATGTTATACAAAAGTTTTTGGATAATATGAACTTTCGTTTTAAAGTTTTTCATTAAAAGCTGGATTTTATTATAAGCTGGAAGCTGGATCATTCTTCCTTCACCAGTGCTTGCGCTGTTATCCCTTTTTTTAAAGGGCCAGCACAACCTAATTCTGAAGTGCCTCTCAGCCTGTGGCTAGCGACCTTGTTTCTGCTTCTGCCTAGTACTGTTGGTGAAACTTGCCTGTACGTGTTCTTTGTCTTCCAGTCCCTGCAAGCATTCATCCTCCTGCCTGTGTCCTTTGGAACCAGCCTGCACCAGTCCATGCCATTCTTTACCTTATCTGTACTGGTTTCCGTCCTGTGGCGCCAGCTGTCAAGGTACCATGAACCCCCGAGGCTATCTCCTGTCTGGTACCTACCAGAGTGGAGGACCATGGGAACCTCCAGCTGTGACTGCAAATAACCTGAGTGACGTCACCACTCATTGCTGTGGCTTATTATCAGCTTGAAACTCAAAGCGGGTGGTCATTTTCTATGCCCGCGCGCTGTCATTTCAGATGTAGCAGAGCTGGAATCGTTGTGGGAACTCATGTGAATTAAGTCAGACCTGGGTGTTTTAGTCGTTAATAAAGGAGTGAAAGAAGGTGTTTTTTGTATTTTATTTCATATAAAGGATTTTTCCGGTGTTTGTGTTTATTTCTTTTCACTTACAGATTAGCAATGAGGGGGGTCTCATAGACACCTCAAATAACTAATCTGGGGCTTAGTGGCAGCTGTGAGATGTTATTATCTCTTTATTAATCCGATTTCCACTGAACCAGGGCAATCATGATGAGCTGGGTAAAATCTTAGGATTGTCGTGTGACGCCCCAGGATTGTGGGGTACTCTGTACCGGGCTTGTGGTGCGCACTGGGGTCAGTCGTGGTCGTGGCCTGGTACCGTGGCCCTTGGAGTGCCATCCCTCAGAAAAGAAAGGGAATTTTTGGTAAAATAAAAGAAAAGGGGAAAATAAAAGAAAATAATAAAAGAGTTCTCGACTACGTCACATGCAGTGTGCGGCCAGGTTATTTGGAGCCGCCACTGCAGGTTTCTGCTGCGGCTGGTGGAGTGATGCAGCTTGGATGTTTGGAGCCCTCTGCAAGCAGGGACAGGCCCTAGCAGTGAATGATGGGGATAGTAGTGGGGAACCGCCTGTGTGAGTGCACGAGATAATCAAGAACACAGTTCACACCAGTGATGCAGTTTACACTTGCCTTTACTTTACTGTGGTACTTGAACCCGCAGGTGCCGGTTCCAGGTGTACCCGCTCCCCTTCTCCGTGCCAGCTGTGACCTGGGTTGGCTGTCCTCCGTGCACACTCATTGTGATTGGACTCCAGTGGCCTGGAGCTACTTGGGAGTCCCTTTTCTTTAGCCTTGGCTCTAATGCAGGCAGCCTGGACTATTTAAGGGATTCAGTGCCCGATCCCCTCTTTGCTGCTTGCGCTTCGGGCTTGTCTGGTTGGTGATGGACCCTGGAGATCTTCTCGCCCGACAGAGTTAACAGCTGACCATAAAATGTCCCATTGTCCTAGGGTCTGCACCCCGCCTTGTGCTGAGTCCTGTGAGCCTTGGTTCCAGACTTCCACAGGCCTCCCGTGGTTCCTGGAGTTTTGCACTTTCACAGGTAACCCACAGCATCTGGAGTCCATATTCCACAGTCCCTCCCTCCTTTTACAGCACTCCGGTGTTGCTTCAGGTCAGTTTCTGTACTTTCCACTCCTCACAACTCCTCTACTTCTCTTCTCTCTCCTTCACTTCCTCACTAGACTACTCACTACTTCCTGCCACCTTTCCAACTGACCACTCACCCCTCCCCCTCGCTGGGTCTCTCCCTACAGGGTGGCTACCATCCAATCAGTGCCCTCCCCTTTTTCCTGTTACTAGGCAGTCTCGCAGTCTGGGGTTGGGGTTGTGTATGTGACCTGAAGGTGCTGGTGTACTTGCTGGCACGGGTATTTCGGGGTTTGGTTTTTCCACAGGTTACATTTGTGGCACCTGGTACCGCAGGGGTGCTAAAGTCGCATCTAATGGATGCAACAATCCCGGGTGGCTGCAGGCTGCTATTTTTACGTTGGACCCCAAAAACCATGGGCCTTCCCAGCATGAGAATACCGGCCCCAGCTGTCGGGCTTAATCATGACTAATAATGACAATTTATCAAAATTGGAAGGGACCATACGCCGTTTTTTGTAAATTATTTATTTAAATAATTTTAAAAATAGCCGCATGCGGTGCCTGTTATTTTGATACACAGTGAAGATAAACGCTCAGCTGGGGGCTGCAGGCTGTAGCCATATGTTTTATCTGTGCTGGGTATCATAATACGGGGGGACCCTATGCTAATTCTTTTATTTATTTTTACATGAATCTAGACACACACAGTGCCTCTGATTAGTTGCAGTCAGACATGCTGTGATATGGTTGGGGTGCTGACTGACTGCAACCAATCAGAGAGACTGGGACTGCCGGCAGAAGGGGAAACAGTGCATATGCATGAAGATAATGAGTGGCCCCATAAGTAGAGTGAGCGGCCTGGAAGCAGTGTAGAGCCGTGCAGAGACCGATAAGCATAACACGCTTGCTTCAATCCTCCAATCCCTTCTACCACCATTGTTAAGCCCCTGATCCGGCTCCCTATTGACTTTTTTTTTTTTAAATCCAATCAAACCTGACGACCTGGGTATCTGCGAGTCAGCCCATCACTACTTACAAATAGTTTATAGTCTAGCAACAAACAAAAAGTGATTTCTACTCCAATAAAAGATGATTCACCCCAATCATGCAAATGTTCCTTTGGGTGTAATATTCCTTGTAAAATGTGTTCAAACACTTTGCTGTCTTTCCTGATTTCCAGGAAAAAAGGTGATCCAGCTCAACTGGGGCAAAGTCCGGCATGCAAGGATAACACTCTGGCAGTGCAAGGGTCCAATAGAAGAAAGAAAAATCCAGCTTCCGGAGTAGTAGTAAAACTGATGCAAAATTTTATTAAAGGACGTAAAAATTAATGTGATGACAAAAATAGGGAGCCCATATGCGGCGTAAAGCTACGCGTTTCGAAAAGCCTGACTTCAGGCTTGACAAAGAACGCAGGCAGCGTTCGAAACGCGTAGCCTTACGACGCATATGGGCTCCCTATTTTTGTCATCACATTAATTTTTACGTCCTTTAATAAAATTTTGCATCAGTTTTACTACTACTCCGGAAGCTGGATTTTTCTTTCTTATATATTTCCTGATTTCCACCTTGACAAAATTATTTTACACATTTTTTCAGGAGCTGACAGTAGTGTCACACAGGCCATACAGATTTGTAAATTATCTGGTGCCAAAATTCTGTTTGGGTTTACACCAACAACTAATCTTGGAGAAACTCAAAATTGTAATGTTACAGTGATACTGTAACAAAAACCAAACTGTAACACTGGTGCCGCCACTCCTGCCTTGCCTGCCCATGCTTCCTTCTCCCATCAGGCATGCCGGCGTACTCTCCGACCTGGTGGCTCAGTGGAGGTGTCTGCCTCTGTACCACCCCCGTGGAAACAGCCGAGCTGCTCGGATCCGGGTTCACTGTGGCTCAAGCAGGCCCGGACTGATCATAGGGCAATTCTGGCAAATGCCAGATGGGCCGGTCCCTGTAGTGGGCCGGTCTCTGTAGTGGGCCGCTCTCTGCTGTCACCGCCGCGCACCTCAGCAGTGTGTGCAGGCCGGGCACTGCTGAGCATACACTAGTTGCAGCAGGAGGCAGCACTGCGGTTTGCCTGGCCCGCACACACTGCTGAGGACTCGGTGCCGGTGAGCACAGCTTCCTCCTTCCTATTCAGATGTATCTGCGTCTTTCAGACGTAAATACATTTGAATAGTGCACCGGGACTGTGCTCCGCCCCCAACGTGCAGCAATGTGATGAGATCAGCACCTTGCTGACGTCATCACAGTGCTGCGGGCGCCATACTGGACGTATCAGGCAGCGGTAAGTGCTCCATGGAGGAGCTGAAGATACTAATGGGGATGAGTGGGGAGGGGCTGAGGACACATAACGGGGAAGAAACACAGCTTTGTGACAGGCAGACGGGGCGTACTGTATTCCGAGGAGGGGGGAGGCAGGAGTGTGTCGTGATGGGGTAGTGTAATTTGTGTGTGTGGGGGGTGCATTGTATTATGTCATTGTATTGTGTCTGGGGAGGGGGTAATGGAGGGTGCATTGTAGTATGTGTGTGTGTGTGTGTGTGTGTAGGGGGTGATGGGGGGGGTGCATTGTATTGTGTGCGTGTAGGGGGTGATGGGGAGGTGAATTGTATTTGTGTATAGGGAGGGTGCATTGTAGTGTGTGCGTGTGTGTGTGTGTGTGTGTATGTGTGTTTGTGGAGGGGTAATGGGGAGGCGTTGTATTGTGTGTGTGTGGGGGAGGGGTAATGGAGGGTGCATTGTATTGTGTGTGGGGGGAGGGGGTAATGAAGGGTGCATCGTAGTGTGTGTGTGTGTGTGTGTGTGTGTGTGTGTAGGGGGTAATGGGGTGCATTGTATTGTGTCTGTGGGGGAGGGGAGGGTTAATGGAGGGTGTATTTGTGTGTGTGTGTGTAGGGTGGTTAATGGGGGTGTATTGTATTGTGTGTGTCTGCGTGTAGGGATAATGGGGGTGCATTGTATTTTGTGTGTGTGGGGAGGAGTAATGGAGGTTGCATTTGTATTGTGTGTGTGTGTTTGTGTGTGTGTAATGGGGGTGCAATGTATTGTGTGTGTGTCTGTGGAGAAGGGGTAATGGAGGGTGCATTGTATTGTGTGTGTGTGTGTGTGTGTGTGTGTGTGTGTAGGGTTAATGGGGTTGCATTGCATTGTGTGTGGAGGAGGGGTAATGAAGGGTGCATTGTATTGTGTGTGTGTGTAGGGGGGAGTAAAAAAGAGCAGTTTGGGGGGAATATATAAGTAATAATAATATAATAATAATAATAATAATAATAAAGGGGCAATATGGGGGGACATTATGGAGAGAAGCTGTGTATGGGGACATTATGGAAAGAGGCAGCGTGGGGGTATATTAAGGAGAGAGGCAGTGTGGGAGGTATTTGGGATAAGGGCAGTGTGGGGGGAAATTTTGTGAAGGAAGCACAGCAATTATTTATTCAGGGGCACAGCATGGGAGATATTTATATTTATGGGACAGTATAATGATACTTTTATTTGTAAAGGTGCTGTGTGGGGACGTGTTGCTGAAGAATAAAGAGGGAGGTGTTCAGAGACGAGCAGTGGGCACGAAACCTCATCAGGGTGGCTGTATTGCGTGGAGACAAAAAGGATGGGAACGACTCAGAAGTACCTGGATGTAAATGATTATTTGTGAAATTGCCTGCGTCTTATCAGTATTGTGGTTCCTGTATGGTCCGGAGTCTGATAGCAACAACTCCCAGCATCTCCTCACCATTGTTAAGGGCAAGCTGGGAGTTGTAGATTCCATGTAGTGGCATCTTCCAAGCCTTCCCATTGATCTGCATTGTAAAATACAGAACGTTTTACGAGTGGAAAACACCAGAAGAGAGGAACGGTCACTTCTTTTAATAACTTGGTGGTTTTAGAAACCTGAAGTGGGTAAAAGATGCACAAAATACTGATCCTGTGCACAGCGAGGAGATGCAGATGGTCATTCCAGTATTTTTCATAGTGGTTTCCATGGTGGGATCTGCCCCCCAAAAATTTCATTGCATATTCCCTAAGTGGTATGTGTCCAAAATTATCACCAGTGACAACAGCTTCCTTGATCACCTATCTGTAGAATAGGTCATCAATATTACTTCAGGGGGATGGGATTTTGTATCCTTGCCCATCAGCTATGTGACCACAGCATTATGTGGAGTAGAGATGAGCGAGCCTCTGAAGGCTCGAGTTCGGTTCGTCGAACGGAGGCCCCGTTCGAGAACCGTTTGATGAACCGTTCGACGAACCTCTCGAACCCCTTTGAAAACAATGGGAGGCAAAAACAAACACATAAAAACACATTATACATGTACACATACAGTTAATAAACACTGCCATAACACTTATAGGTCCCCACGACGCGTCTCCCACCGCTTTTCCTTCCGATAATCTCTGCGTCCTCCCGGTAACCAGCATTGATGATAGGACCTATCGTGACTTCAAAATAGCATGTGCCCAGTCACATGTCTATTATCTCATTGGCTAGACTGGTCACATGGTCACGTCATTGCTAGGTCCTGTCAGTGCATCTCTCCAGTAAGCGGTTCTCGTTTGAGCATGTCCTTTTGCCGGTGAGGTGCTCTGGCACATGATCGGCTTCCCCGTCCATGCATGTCGGCGCTCTTGCAGCCCACATGCAGGGACTAGATGCCACAGCCGGTGAATAGCAGCACCGGGAATCACGTGATCGGAGCACCGTTGCTATGGTAACCCGTCTGTCAACGGTGATGTCACCGCTTACAGCACGCAGCTGCTGCTCACTCACTGAGTGAATAGACTGCACGGGAAGCAGCAGCGTCTTCCTCCCATGCAGTGCTGTCTGATGTAGCAGAGCTGCATGGGTTGAAGGAGAAAGAAGACAGAAGAGCAGGATCGTGGAGGGCTGACAGGGAGTAATAAACATGGAGTCTCTAATGTGTCTGTGTATTTATTTCTATTAAAGTATTTTTTCTATGTGTGGTGTCTTTTTTTTAACCCTTTATTGGAGATTCTTAATGGCCGGGTCAAACTTGCCTGACATTAAGAATCTCTGGCTTAATACTAGCTAGTTAAACAAAGCTAGTATTAACTCATTATTACCCAGCAAGTCACCCGGCTTCAGGGCTGCTGGAAGAGTTGGATACAGAGCCAGATGATGGCGCTTCTATGAAAGCGCCATTTTCTGGGGCAGCTGCGGACTGCAATTCGCAGCAGAGGGGCCCAGAAAGCTTGGGCCAACCTGTGCTGCGGATTCCAATACCCAGCTGCCTAGTTGTACCTGGCTGGACACAAAAATGGGGCGAAGCCTATGTCGCGTTTATTTTAATTATTTCATGAAATTCATGAAATAATTAAAAAAAGGGCTTCCCTATATTTTTAGTTCCCAATCGGGTACAAATAGGCAGCTGGGGGTTGGGGGCAGGCGTACCTGCCTGCTGTACCTGGCTAGCATATAAAAATATGGCAAAGCCAACGTCATTTTTTTGGTGGGCAAAAAATTCCTGCATACAGTCTTGGATGAAGTATGCTCAGCCTTGTAGTTCTGCAGCTGCTGTCTGCTCTCCTGCATACACTAGTGAATAGAGCATGCTGAGCCTTGCAGTTCTGCAGCTGCTGTCTGCTCTCCTCCATACAGACAGACAGCAGACAGCAGCTGCAGAACTACAAGGCTCAGCATACTCCATCCAGGACTGTATGCAGGAGTTTTTTGCCCCCCAAAAAAATTACGTGGGCTTTGCCATATTTTTGTATGCTAGCCAGGTACAGCAGGGAGCTACGGGCTGCCCCCAACCCCCAGTTGCCTATTTGTACCCGGCTGGGAACCAAAAACATAGGGAAGCCCCTTTTTTTTTTAATTATTTCATGAATTTCATGAAATAATTAAAAAAAAAAATGACGTGGGCTTCGCCCAATTTTTGTGTTCAGCCAGGTACAACTAGGCAGCTGGGGATTGGAATCCGCAGCTCAGGGTGCCCAAGCTTTCTGGGTACCCCTGCTGTGAATTGCAGTCCACAGCCACCTCAGAAAATGGCTCTTTCATAGAAACGCCATCTTCTGGCACTGTATCCAACTCTTCCAGCTGCCCTGGTGACAGGTGGCTCGCTGGGTAATAATGGGGTTAGGGCTAGCTGTATATTATAAACTGGTATTGAAAACAAAAGCACTAAGAGTCTTTACATTTGCAATAAAAGGATACCCACACAAGCAAAATTAGAATATATTAAATATTTATTAAAGTGCTGAAGGGTATAACAATGATTAAATACATATAAATAATAGAATAACCAGAAGGGAGCTGTGCTGGAGGGAAAGAGAACCCCACGTGTCCCAGAAACTAGAAAGGGAGTTAGTTCCCCAAATCTAGAAGTGATCATAAAGGATTAACGGCAAGTGCCGATGGTGAGAGGCAGCTGCATGAATGATTTAAGCCTCACATGTAGTAATTAAACTACCATGTGTAATATAATAGAAGCAGCGTTACTCACCAGAAGGGATCACAGTGAAACCGGGATAAAACACGTGGGGACCGGCGTCCCAACACGTGTTTCGCGTTGGTGTGCTTCGTCGGGGGACAGATAAGAGAAGTGCACATGTACAGACCTTATAAAGGCACCCCCCCCTTTTTCTCCTTCCCTTCTTTTCCCGCCCATCCCGTCCCCTCTCCGCTCATTACCAGCCCACCTATTTGAATTACTGGGGTTACAACCATAATGGATGAAGCCTGATTTTCTATATGAAGACATCTCTCTATCCAAGGACTGGAGCCCAGTGTAATGAATTCACAGAAGACCTGCGGCGACTATATACTTATTGGTTATATAATGTTATACATCAATTCAACTATATTTATAACTATAAAATATGTGTTTTGCTTGATAAAATACAGCACTGTTTTTTCCTTCTAATTGCTGCATGTGTCTTTGAATTCTGGGCACTCTTTGCTGTCACACTGATCGTCCCCTTTTCTCACTATGAGGAACTCTTAGCATTGGGTCTTCTCCAGGTCTGTGCAAGGAATCGGCGACGTTGTGCCATTCATGGAGGGGAGTGAGGATTTCCCCCTGTGGGGAACTCACTCTTCACTATGGACGGCGGGCCGGGAGTGATCTCCTTACCTGGGCGGGGTTTTGGTGACGCGTCACGGGGAGGACCCGTTGCCGGGACATGGCCGTGGTGGCGTCCTTAACAGCAGGACCGGAAAACATTGGTGACATCAGAGGAAGTTCTTTCTTCCATCCGGTCTCTGCTGTGGACGCCGATCCTCGGCACTTTCTCCTGCCTCCGGGTATTCCCGTGACGCGCATGGGGTGGGCGACTTTTTGACTCCGGGTGCCTTTATAAGGTCTGTACATGTGCACTTCTCTTATCTGTCCCCCGACGAAGCACACCAACGCGAAACACGTGTTGGGACGCCGGTCCCCACGTGTTTTATCCCGGTTTCACTGTGATCCCTTCTGGTGAGTAACGCTGCTTCTATTATATTACACACGGTAGTTTAATTACTACATGTGAGGCTTAAATCATTCATGCAGCTGCCTCTCACCATCGGCACTTGCCGTTAATCCTTTATGATCACTTCTAGATTTGGGGAACTAACTCCCTTTCTAGTTTCTGGGACACGTGGGGTTCTCTTTCCCTCCAGCACAGCTCCCTTCTGGTTATTCTATTATTTATATGTATTTAATCATTGTTATACCCTTCAGCACTTTAATAAATATTTAATATATTCTAATTTTGCTTGTGTGGGTATCCTTTTATTGCAAATGTAAAGACTCTTAGTGCTTTTGTTTTCAATACGACGTATGAGTTGTTGCTCCTGTGATCATGCGATTTCCAATCGATCCTCTTGTGTGTTTAATTTTATATTATAAACTGGCCCTAAGCCCGAAATTCATGGTGTCATGCCAATATTAGACATGGCCACCATGAATTTCTAGTACAGATAAAAAAAACACAACACAGAAAAATATTTTCATTAGAAATAAAACACAACACAATTAGGGACTCCATCTTTATTGAAATAAAGAACCCCCCTCCGCAGTAATCCTGGGTCAAGGGTCCCGCGCCGTCCAATGTGGATCCAATATCATCTGATCGGTTTGCTAGAAGGCAAAGCGATCAGATGATGTGTCAGGTTCAAGGGCCTGAATCTCATGACACAGCAGCTGATTGTATAAACGGCTTTTATACAATCAGCTGATGCATCAGTGCAAAAAAAACCCCAAAAACTTCACACTTCTGTGCAGACTCCTGTCTGGCAGCATCAGCTGATAGTTTAGTCGGCCGGGTGGTAAAAAGCCGGCCTCACAGCTCGACTTATAGTGTCAGCTGATTTCGTAAGGTAACCGCATCAGCTGATCATCGCCAGGTCTGAGAGAGAGAGAGAGGGAGAGGAAGAAAAGAGAGAGAGGGAGAAGAGAGAGAAAAGAGAGAGAAGAAGAGAGAGAAGAGAGAAAAAGAGAGAAGAGAGAAAAAGAGAAGGAGAGAGAAGAGAGAGAAGAGAAGAGATAGAAGAGAGAAGAAGAGAGAGAAGAAGAGAGAGAAGAAGAGAGAGAAGAAGAGAGAAGAAGAAGAGAGAAGAAGAAGAGAGAAGAGAGAAGAAGAAGAGAAGAAGAAGAGAGAAGAAGAGAGAAGAAGAAGAGAGAATAAGAAGAGAGAAGAAGAAGAGAAGAAGAAGAGAGAAGAAGAGAAGAAGAAGAGAAGAAGAAGAGAGAAGAAGAAGAGAAGAAGAAGAGAGAAGAAGAAGAGAGAAGAAGAGAAAGAAGATAGAGAAGAGAGATGAGAGAGAGAGGAGAGAGAGGAGAGAGAGAAGAGAGAAAAAGAAAGAAGAGAGAAAAAGAGAGAAGAGAGAGAAGAGAAGAGAGAGAAGAGAAGAGAGAGAAGAGAGAAGAGAGAGAAGAAGAGAGAAGAAGAGAGAAGAAGAAGAGAAGAAGAAGAGAGAAGAAGAAGAGAGAAGAAGAGAAAGAAGAGAGAGAAGAGAGAGAGAGGAGAGAGAGGAGAGAGAGGTGAGGGAGAAGAGAGAGAGAGGAGAGAGAGAAGAGAGAGAGAGAAGAGAGAGAGAATGCATCCTCATCTGTGAAGCGGCTCATAGCTGATGTCCAGCTTCTCCCTTCTGTGCATAATTAAAATAATAATATTTTATAATTAATTATAAATAAAGAATAATAATTAATTAATTTAAAATAAAAAAAATCTTTACCAACACAGCCAGGACTTGAACTCGTCAAGTTATGCTTCTTAGGCGACCACTCTATCCATTCAGCCACTGGCTTCAATGAGTAACATAGGCAGATTTCATTATCTTGAGGTCTGCAAAGCAGACTGAAGTCTGAGGTGACCGCGCGATTCTCTTGATGTGCTACGTGGAGAGGACACAGAGCACTCGTGTTCTGTAGCAGAGCTGACAGTGTTGTGTGGATTACTTCAGACCTGGAGGAGTATTTTGGGATTTTAATAAAATGGTGAAAGAGGATGTTTTTTTGTCTTTTATTCCAAATAAAGGATTTTTCGCTGTGTGTGTTTCTTTACTTTCACTTACAGTTTAATCATGGAAGGTATCTTGGGGAGACGCCTGTCATGATTAACCACGTTATTACCTCGATTTCTACCGTACCAGGGCAATTGGGGATGAGCTGGGTGGAGTCCCGAGACTGTCGCATCTAATGGATGCGGCAATTCCGGGCGGCTGCTGGGTGATATTGTGTCGCCCTGGGCAAGCCAGGGGACACAGATAACAACACCACTACACCCCACACTCCAGGTAGGCACACCTGCTAACCAGAAACCCTTGTTGCCTCCCTCCAAGAGTCTGTTGATGCCCACCAGGGGGTGGGCCAGGCGGTTGGCTCCGCCCACCAAGGAGCTCACAACTCTGGAGGCAGGAAGTAACCAGGCAGAAAGCTCAGGGAGGAGCAGGAGTGAGATTAGCCCAGGCAGGGCTTGAGTAAACATCGAGGAGTAGCCCAGGCAGGGGCTAGAGGAAACAACCAGAAGTGAAAGTGAAGGAAAGGAAAGTGGAAAAGGAGGAAAGCAAGAAGTGGAGAGAGCGCAGAGAGTGCACAGAGCCTGAGAGCCCAGCTGCGTGTAGGGCTAGAACAGCAAGGTCAGCGACGGCGGTGACTGTCCGGAGGGGGACCGTTTGGAAGTTCCTGGAAGGACCCCGTTGGCTGTGTGCCCGGTGGTCTGGAGCAGTGTTCCGAAGGACAGTCAGCACCAGGGCAGGGGCCTCTCGGACCCCGGCAAGGCTAGGAGTCGCCCAATTTGCCGAATCCGTCAGTGAAGGGGACGCAGATCCCCCAGCAACAAAGTCCCGATTGACGGCAACAGCCCGACCATTACCGGGGAGACACCGCCACCGCCAAGGCACCAGTTTCCCCAGGGCCAGCGCCTGCGGGCAAAGTGTAGAGCTCCTCCGGCCCAGATTGCAGTCGGGGAGCGGGTAACCGGAGGGAATCCACCGCTACCATCAGTCAAACAGGTGCAAGGAAGAGAGACGTCACCGTCACCTACCGGGAGTGCAGGTGCAACCGTCTGTGGGACCGTCCTACCAGCCGTTGGTTTACCGTACAAACTGTGTCCGTGTCTCAGGCTGAGTGAGTACCACAGTGCCGCAAGGCACAGCGCTGCCCCCGCGTCCCTGCGCCCTCCAGGCCTTACACTTCACATCTCTTCACCGGGCCCCGGGATCACCAACCCCTACCCACGGAGGGGCAACACAACACCTGGCTGCTCCAATCACCATCCCCGGGACCCCCACACTGAGCAGCGGTGGTGCCATCACCACAACCGTGGGTGGCGTCACGAACTATAATCCCAACAAACACCCCCCCTTTCACTCACGGGCGAGGAGTGTCGCTCGAGACACCCCGGCATCCGGCCCGCAGCTCGAGCCACCAGGAGCAACTGCCGGACCCGAGCAGAAGGGGTGAGCGCGGTGTGCTGACACCCTCCTCCCCGCCCGCGACATATTGTTAGGGTGGCAGGCTCCCGATAACGTGGTGCTCTCCATCCTGACAATACCAGCCTCCAGCCGTGTGGCTTTATCCTGGCTGGTATCAAATATGGGGGGAACTGCATTTTTTTTATTATTATTTATTTATTTTACTGCACGATATAGACCCGCCCGCCGGCGGCTGTGATTGGTTGTAGTGAGACAGCTGTCACTCATCGTGGGGGCGCGTCTGTCTTCAACCAATTATGGGCACCGGTGTGCGGGGAAAGTACGGAATAACTGATTGAATAATGAAGCGGCAGCCATTTTCAAAAGAGGAAAAGACGCTGCAGATTTGTGACAGCGTGCAGCGAGGCGCCTGTGATCGGTGAGTAGGAAAGAGAGAGGGATTGTGCTGGGGACGCAGGACGCATGCAAACAGCAACGTGTGCACATAGCCTTACTGTGAAAAGCCACGTTTTTGGGGCTCGAACTGTTCTCGAAAGTAACTCGAACTGTCGAGCTTTTAGCAAAAAGCTCGAGTTCGTCGAACGTCTCAAACACCCCCCAAAATCACTCGAACATGAAATTGGCGAACCTCGAGCCTCGAACATCGCTCATCTCTAGTGGAGAGCAGCAGCCTCTTCATTATCTGTGAGACCCAGCTGTGTAGGAAAATAGCAGCTTCACCAAGTCCTGCAACTAAGAGCAATAAATAGGCCTGAGCTGTAATACTGGATGCGTGACTACATGTTATATGGTCATGTTACACATACACAATCTACAAGTTACAAGTGCACAAAGATATTACACATTCAACAAGTGAAAAGTGGGCCTGTGTACCTCCAAATGCCAGGGCTGAATTTTAGTCCCAGTCCGGCCCCGGGCTCGAGGGTCTCCGGATCCAGGTCGTGCGGCCACTCGAATGAAAAAGGGGGGGTATTTACAGGGGAGTTATAGTTCGTGACGCCACCCGTGGTGTGTGGAACTAGGAGTAGCACCGCTGCTGTTGGGAGTACCTGGGGATGATGGAACGGGGCAGCAAGGTGGTGTTGGAACCCTCCACAGGTAAGGGATGCCCCGGGACTCAGTGGAAGGGGAGAAATACTGACAACCGGGTAAACCAAGTCTCTGGGTACCGCTGCCGCTGAGGGGAGCTCGTTCAGGTCCCGTCCCCAAGTGGTGCTGCAGGGTGGTCCGTGACCTGCCTCCTGGCACTTAGTTTAGACTTCAACCTGATGGCCCGGTAGCTTGGAACTAGCCGGGCCCCGCTCCCTACTATGGCTAAGTAAGGGAGCTTGCTCTCAGGGCTCACGCTTGGGATTTTCTGGACCGTTTTTGGTTGGAAAGTGCTATCCCCCTCGTTGCGCTAATGCCCCGATTCTGGAGCGGGAGGGAACGGATCGTGAAGACTCCATTCTCCTCAGGTGAACTGTTGGATTGCCTGAAGCTACTCCCCGACCTAGGGCCCGTGTACCCCGTCATGCCTTCGGTCCCAGACCGGAGATAGGGCTAAGCTGCCGGCCGTCCTCCTCGATGGGTCCGAGCACCTTGCCACGATCCCCTGCGACCGGGCGTTCGACTCCTCTAGGCCCAGAGCACCGTCTGCAACCTAGGCAGTTACTTTGGGAGTCCCACTCCAGACTTCCTCCGAGCTCCTTTCAGCTCGAGGACTACTTCCAACCTTCTTCTCCACTCACTGACTCTACTCAACTGTCTACACACCTCATCTCCCCTCCCCGACCCCCCAGGTGGGCGACTCTATTCCTCTCAAGCCGTCCACTGGTGTGTCAGGTGGGTGTGGTGAAGGGTGTCTCTAGGATTTTGATTCACTGTTGGAGGCAACACCACTTAAGTAGGGACCCAGAACCAAGAGGGAGGCGGAATAATGCAAGGAAGGGCAGCTTGTGCAGTACCCTGTGACGACCTGATAGTCCAGGGGCGTCACGCCTCCATCCTCCCTGGTTACTCCCAGGGTCTGTGCATGCCGCTCAGGTCCCCCAGGAGTTCACTTAGGGTGTGTGCACATGCCTCCCTTCTCTTAAAGGGCCAGTGTGTCCTAATCCAGAAGTGTCTCTCTACCTATGGCTGAGAGGCACAAAGTAGTTAAGGCATTTTCAAATTATAGGAGGTGCCTGGGCAATGTAATCTATTGCTAGGTACCCGAACTGAAGGCTACCAACATCACTTGACCATCGAGCGAGTCTGGCTACAGATAGCACAGGACCTGAATCCTGCAGATGCCTAAAGCTCGTTATCACTGATGAAGCGATCTAAGTTTGGTAGGTAGCTCATGATTATTCATTTTATGTAACGCTAGTTTTTGTCACATTTGGTGAATACATTGGAAAGCCTATTGGTCTATTGCTAGAAACATGCTAATTGTTAGGTCTAGTTCACTGTACCTGCGACTGATAGCCCAGTTCTGCTGTATCTGCTCATACCTGTCAGTACCTGTTGTATTTGCAATATCGTCCGTATCCTCTGCACCAGTCTGAACTAACCATCCAGTCTCCACCTGTCAACATCAGAGACTGTTCCTGCCTCAGTGCCGTGACTCTGTGGAGTTGTACTTGGTGGCTACCTTCCAGCTCAAGCCTATCATAACCATCAGAGGCTCTAGTGAATAAGAGGTAGTCGCTTACTTACATCCTCAAGGTCGAGCGGGGTGAGTCTGTACTGCCCCGCGTTCGGCTGCAGCCGAGCCGCTCGCATCCAGGCTCGTTGGTGGGTGGCTCGAGCTCCTCTGTACCCGGGGTCACGTCGCTCTGAAAGGGGATGCTGGCGCTTTTGGTGGGGGGTTAGGTAGGTGCACGGCCGGAGCCACGCTTGAGTTCGTGACGCCACCCACGGGATGTGGTGAAGGTAGACACCACCGCTGCAGTTACGGGGCACCCGGGGGAGATGGTAGTGCAGTAAGATGTTAACCCCTCCGTGGGCAGGGATGGTGGCCCCAGGACCCGTTGGGGGTAGCTGGGCGGTGCAGGGCGGTGCACGGCCAGATGGCACTGTTGTACTCACTGTTATTGACACACACAAGTCTCTGGTAAACAAAGTTGATGGTGGTCGGTGCCTGCAGCCAGCTGCGTCTGGTCCCCCACCGGGTTTGGTGGTCTTGGCCTTTCTCCTGCACTGTGTTGTGTATTTGGGCTGCCTGCGCTTCAGCGACGGGAGTCCGCTCCCCGGCTTTGTGAATGTCGGGAGAGCCCTTTTGCCCGCAGACGCTGGCCCGTGGGATCTCTCTGCCTGTGCGGTGGCTTTCTATCCCCCTCGGTGGGCTGTTGTCTTTAGTCGGGACTTGGGTGGGAAAGGACCTATAGTCCAGACCGCAATCAGTTAATTAACTCAGTCCAGTGGATTCTGGACCTCGTTTCAGGGTCTGAGTACCCCCCTGTGTGCTCCGGTTTCCGAGTCGGTTCCCCGGCTCGGTACCGGTGGGCCACTACCCTGTCCCGGTCCACCACGGTTCCACCGAGCCATCTTCCCGGGTCCTGCAGGCTAAGGCCACCGTTTGCCTCCTAGCCAAGGTACCAGGGCTCCGACCCCGGCACCTGTCAGACTGTCACAGGCCTGTCCTACAGGCCTGACCTCCTCCAGTCCTTAACACTAAAACTCATCTCACTAAATTGAACTGTGTTTCCTGCCTCAGGTCCTCTGAACTCATCGGTGGGCGTGGCTAACTGACTGGCTCCGCCCCCTGGTGTGTTCATCAAGCACTTAAGGCGGTGACTAGGTTTTAATGGTTGGCTGATGTTACCTTATTGGGGGACAGGTGTAATGCGGGGGTCTACCTGTGACTAACTGGCTAGTCCAGAGCGTCACAAGTCCACACTAACAAGCATAACACAAACCCATGCCAAGACGTTACCTTGCCCATGCAGATTTGGCCCTTTAAGCTGTTATTCGTGATTAGAGAGTTTTCCCTAGTGTCTGTAACTATTATGTTAAGCCTTGTGTGTAAAGTTAAACATGCATGACTTTGTAACTAAACATTTGTTTGCCATATCAACATAGCTGTAACCTAAAGTTGACTTAACAGTTGAGTATAATGAGCTGTCAACAATGTGAAATATAAACAATTACTGGTTAACTCCAATAATGAGCCTCAACTGATGGCTATTAAATTCACAGCGGTACTGGGCCCTGATAGACCACCAGAGCCATTTTGCCAAATCCACTGTAAGAAGAAACAGGTGCTGAAAAACAATGAACATCCAAATAGGAAAACAAGAAATTTCAAGATGGGCAGAAGAAACGTATACATAGCTGAACTTCTCTCAAAACCAGATGGGGACACACAACGAATAAATTTATGTAACGGGCAACCAAAAACATAAGTTACTTGTCTAAGCAACAATTGGCCTGCCTCACAAGTCATAAGGCTGAAACAAGGAACAGTTAGTTTCCATGCTGACAGTACATTGAGAATTGTTTTTGGGTACAAAAGGTTAATGTATGTTACACCGCTGAGGCGTGGAGATGTTACTGTAGACTCACTGGTCCACCAGGTGAGCGGTGGCAGCAGATTTCCCAATACAGCAAGAGACTCGAGAGAACGTGGAGGAAACAGATGTTTTATTTAAAGGGATGGTGAATAAAAGCTGAATGTGAGAGGGCCCAAAGGTTCACGATGCTGAGCACCGCCGGAGGAGTAACCAGCGAGGGATCCCCTATATAGGGATTATCCCAGCACAGCCCCGGAATGTCAGACAGCCGCTTGCCAGAGGGACGACTCAGACAGGTTATAGGGGTTCCAGCTAAATAGTGGAATGTCGGCTCAATTAGAGGAGAGAATCTGTAATACTCTGCACTGTCCAAAGGAAGCAGATCAGTAGTTGAAGGAATACAAAATGCTCTGCACCTTCCTGTGCTGTAGTGCACATTCAGTGCTAGCTTTTTTGGCTTTTTTTTACCTTCTTGGCGAAGCAGATCCAGCCATATAAAGAATCCAGAGGGTTCCAGAATGACCACGGAGGTAAACACGGCAGAAGTGTAATCCGAGGCATGCAGTGAAGCCAGGCATGATGGACCAACTGCAGGAAATTCGGTAGAGAAAGAGGTAAATATCTTGCACAGCAGAGAAGAGCACAGTCAGAGAGCACAGAGCACAGCAGCTGAGGACCTTAACCCTAGCAACGTTCCCACATAGCGAGCTCATTGCCCAGTCACTACCAAAAGAGAAAAAGTGCCTTATAAACACAGAGCAGTCCTGCACTCAGAATCAGAGCAACAAGGAACAGCTGTACTGTTCCTTTAAATTACAGCAGAGTGCGGTACGCGCCGCTTAAGCACGCTCCCAGAGAACCTGCTGAGAGAATGTAGGTTTCAGGAGGAGAAGGAGATGGGTAAGCGCACACCACTGCGAACAGGGTGAGTAGCACACCGCATAGTAGCGGTGCAGCCGGCAACGGGAGCTGAGCCACAGGCAGGAACGGAGGTGCATGACAATGTGGCAAATATTTATGCGAGACATTGCATGCTTAGACTAAAGGGTGCTTTACACGCTGCGACATCACTAACGATATATCATTGGGGTCACGTCGTTAGTGACGCACATTTGGCACCGTTAGTGACATCGCAGCGTGTGACACCAATGAGCGACGATCAACGAGCGCAAAAACGTGAAAAATCGTTACTCGTTGACACGTCGTTCATTTCTTTAATATGGTTTCTGCTGCAGGTACGATGTTGTTTGTCGTTCCTGTGGCAGCACACATCGCTATGTGTGACACCGCAGGAACGACGAAAATCTCCTTACCTGCGCCCACCTGAAAAGAAGGAAGGAAGGAGGTGGGCGGGACGTAATCTCCGCCCCTCCGCTTTTATTGGACGGCTGCCGTGTGACGTCGCTGTGACGCTGCACGAACTGCCCCCTTAGAAAGGAGGTGGTTCGCCGGCCAGAGCGACGTTGCAGGGAAGGTATGTCCGTGTGACGGTGCCGTAGCGATAATGTTCGCTACGGCAGCGATCACCACATATCGCACCAACGACAGGGGCGGGTGCTATCGCTCACGACATCGCTAGCAATCGCAAGCGATGTCGCAGCGTGTAAAGTACCCTATACTCACCAAGTTTAAGATCAATCATTGATCAAAACATGTCTGGTGTTTTTACTGATTGTGACTACTATTATTCATGTGAGGGCTACAAAAATTTGTATCGCTTTTAAAGAAAAATTTATAAAAAAAAGTGTATTTTATCTGCATATTCTTCTTTAGAAGCTGGATCTTTTTTTGCTTTCTCTGCCTTCAATACGCTGAAACAACAGCGGGATCACGTGCTTACTGGACGTCGGCGACAAAGATGGCCGTACTTTGGGGTGAGCTGGATCACCAAATTTCTTCCTTATACTTGCGTCACCAGGGGTTAAGGGCATACTCAGAACCGGGCCAAGGGGTCGCTTCTGGAAAGGGGATCACGGTAGCGTGACCCGGTCTGTGATCCCTGGTTCCACAGTAAAAAGGGGGGTTGTGTACGTGATGCCACCCATGGAATGTGATCAGAGATGACCACCGCTGCTGCAGAACCTCCAGGGGTGATGGATGGCAGCTTGACATGGGACGGTTCCCCACGGGTAGAGCCTTCTCCCTGGGGCAGTGTGATAGTCTATGGGGGAGTTCACGTTCTCGCCGGTCAACATCAAAATGACAATACCCTGGTTCTGCAATTCTACTCTCCCAGTCTTAATGGTCATTTCTCTGAAACCAACCTTTGGTACTAATTCACCATTGCTAGCCCATATATTCAATGCAATGTTAGATGGACCACTGCTAACGCCTGAATCAGCCCAGTACCTCTCATAAAGGACATATGTAATTGATGTTATTTGGGAACCAGTGTCCAGCAAGGCATTGAGCAAAATGCCATCCAGCACGATGGGGATGACTGGACGTCCTCCCACATACTTGTCGTGCCAGGGTGAGGGGCCTTGAGAGTTCATTCCTGAGGAGTGGCCTGCCTCCCCATGGGATCCCCATTTAAAGCACATTCACAGGCAAAGTGATCTGGCTCCTTGCAACGGCGGCAAATGGGCTGTCCATCTGGCTGGTAGCGGTCGTTGGGTCGTCTTCTCGTCGCTTGGTATCTCCTAGGCCTCATCCACGGGACATCCTCCTTGCTGGTCGCCAACTCAATCTTGGGTGCAGACTTGGATGCACGCAGCTCCTGGACGATTCTAGCCATGTAAGTGTCTGTCAGGGCATCAAGCTTTTGATGGAGAGCCTCATTAGTGATGGGCTCCAGGTGGTTAGCAGCAGCCGCTGACATGGCCGATGTCACTGGCACTACCGGCTGCTGGGGTGCCACTGTAGGGTGTTGAACAGAGTCTATATCCCGGGGCTCCTCTACCTGCTGGAGGCGGATGGCTCTATCCTTTAGCTGGGCAAATGTTAGTCCTGGATCCTGGATCACCATTATGCTCAGTTGTTCCCGGTGGGAAGGGGATGAGAGTCCATCCAGGAATTGGTCTATCAGCAGCTTATCTCCTCCGGGGGCTAAGGCAGGTTCTGCTAACTTAAGTGCTCTGAGCGCCTCCTGCAAGTTTAAGGCAAAGTCTCTTGCGCTCTCTCTAGGTTTTTGCTTGCATCCAAGAACCTCATTTTAGCCCAGCTGCCGGCAGTGGATTCAAAAACTGCTTTTAGTCCAGCTATTATGTGCTCTACAGTGTCATTTGCATCGACCGACCAGGACGTAACCTCTTAATGGGCATTGCCGGTTAACTGTCCCATAAGCATACCAACATGCTGGGCTTCTGTCAGGGGGTACATTCTGTAGTAGATTTTTAGCTTTCCGATAAAGTTATTAAGTGTGTTGGGCTCACCTGAGTACTGCGGCAGCCACACAGCACCCAAGGTGTACGGCATCAGGAACGGCATGATAGGTGCCGCTGCACCGCCGGGTACAATAGCGTCTCCCTGCTGCGACATCTTTGTGCCCCCTTAGTTAATTTCATCAGTCTTCTTCACAGCAAGCCTGAGGCACGTTCCTGCGTCCCTTTTTAGATCGCAGCACCGAGCGCACCTCCTCCACAAACGGTGGGCGGAGTCCTTGTTTAGGCGCGCTGTTCTCCCGCGTGTAGCAGCTAATGGCGCAATTAAAGATGGCGCCTGGAAAATGTTACCAATGATGTTTTTGGATTTTCCAGGTATCTTCGCAAAGTTTAAAGTATGTTCTTTGTTGCAACAATTCACAGGGCAAGTCTTTTATGCGATGCAATAAGTCTTTACAGGCGCACGTCACCCAGGTTGCAGCCGAGTCCAGTCCGCATCCTGTTCGTGGCTGACGCCAAAGTTGTGTCACCAGGGGTTAAGGGGATTCTCAGAACCGGGCCAAGGGGTCGCTTCTGGAAAGGGGATCACGGTGTCGTGACTTGGTCTGTGATCCCTGGTTCCACAATAAAAAGGGGGGTTATGTACGTGACGCCACCCGTGGAATGTGATCAGAGATGACCACCGCTGCTGCAGAACCTCCGGGGGTGATGGATGGCAGCTTGAGATGGGACGGCTCCCCATGGGTAGAGCCTTCTCCTTGGGGCAGTGTGATAGCCTATGGGGGAGTGCAAGACACGAGCATAATAAACAAGCAGACTCACGGTTTTGCAGTTTCTTTGTCCTTTACTGATGATAGTATTCAGCAGAGTACTGTCCACAGAGTCTGAAGGGTTCAGGGTTTCTCCCACCCAGCCGGGTCGTTTTGGCTCCCTTATCTGCACTGTGTGTGTGGCCCTGCTGCTGTATAAACTAGGCAGCCAGCCCTGTTCTCCTACCGGGTACCGGCAACCTGAGTCCTTCCTTGTAGTGTTCCTGAACTCTGCGGTTTTGCTGTGCCTGTGGTACAGATGAAGAATGTGGAATCTTCACTTCTCCTGTGTTCACTGTACGGTATTTAACCTGCACAGTCTCGGATCAGGTATCCGTTCTGTGTGCTCCAGTCAGCAATACTCTTTCTCCCAGGTATCTTCCTCTGCTTTATCTGTCTCCTTTCCTCAGATCCTCGGCTTAGGCCTGGAATTGGTCAGCTGACCCTGTGGTGAGCTTGAGCCAGCTCTAACCAACAGATCCTTCTTCCTCAGTCGTCCCTGGAACTGAACTACACTGCCTGAACAAACAAACTGAACTGACCACTTCCTCTCCACACCAGAATATACAGGGAAGCAGCTTGGTCTCCCCCTTCTGACCAGGAGGTATTGGTGTTGTGTGGGGAGTTAACCCTTTGCGTTGTTACTGTGGCAACCCTGGGATGCTACATGCTTACACATACACAACGTGCAACAGCCATGAATTAGGTAGCCCATTCTTTATGACAAGAAAAGCGTAATTTACAATTCTTTGTAGTGTGTTTCATGATTTCTTTTGTTGCAGCATGAGTGTAATGAAGCCTGAAAGCTGATACATCTTTTGCTGCCCACAGGCATGTCAGTAGGTGCATGACAGCATGGGGTGGAGTTTGTGACTAGACGTGTCAACACTTTTTTAAGTGAAACAAATTTGTTACATCAAAATTGTCTTCACATTATGTGCGTGCTTGGTCAAAACATATGTAAATATGCATTATTAGGTGGGCAGCATGATTGCATATGTGTCTGACGCGCCACGGGATCTCTGGGGTTACTCGTCACCGGGCCGGTGTGGGTTTGGAATGTCACAGTGGCCATTCCCGGTTTCGTGACCCTGGCGGTGTCAATAAAGATGGGGATGGGGATGGTGGGAGTAGTTATTCGTGACGCCACCTGTGCTGTGCGGCTAATTATTAGCCACCGCTGTGGAAATTATGTTTTCTGTGGCAGAGGGTATGCAGCTTGGTTGTTACAGCTCTCCACAGGTAGAGGTCAGGCCCCAGGGAAGATGGGAGGAGTAGTCGCCTATGGCGCAGGGGCACGAGGATGGGACACTGGCAATGATGGGATGACACAGAAGTTGCAGTCAAGGTTATTTATTCACTGAGATGCCAGCGCCTTTGGAATGCTGGGGTTTCACCGTGATGGGCTCCAGCCGAACCCGGATAGTTCAGAGGTTAAGGCCAGTGTTTCCTTCTGTGTGTCCTTTCCAGTGGTCTTCCCTCCACCCCAGCTCCTGGGCCGTGGAACGAGTCACAGGTGCCTGCTGCACTCCCTGCGAACCCTGGGATCCCCCTTCTTAACAACCCGGGTCAAGCCTCCAGCTCCGGACCACGGGCCCCTTTCTATTCTGTGTCCTTTTCCTGACGTCTGTTCCTGATGCCTTCTCGACACCCTGTCCTGGGTGCCGATCTGGCTCTAGCTCCGGTCTGGTGCTGACTCAATTCTGTGTGTGATAGCTCCTCACCTCCCCTTCAGGTGCCCCGCCTCCCGGGTTGCTGAACTAGTGGGCACTACAGGGTGCCACATGTGGACAATATTATGGGTCAGAAACAATATGGAGGCAACATCACACTTTCCAATGTACTCTCCAAATATGACAAAAATGAGCATTGCATAAAATGAATAGCCATGAGCCTCTTACCAAACTTGGATCGCTTCACGGGTGATAACGAGCTTCAGGTATCTGCAGAACTCAGGTCTTCTGCTATCTGTAGCCATATTTGCTCAAGCAATGGTGGTAACCTTCAGCTTGGGTGTCTCAGAGCATGGGATGCTGCCTAACCAAGGTAAATATCGGGTAACCAAGCAAAGCGCTTTGCTTTGTTACCCGATGTGTACCTTGGTTACCAGCGTCCGCAGAAGCCAGCTCCCTACACATTCAGATTGTTGCTCTCTCGCTGTCAAACACAGCGATGTGTGCTTCACAGCAGGAGAGTGTGGCGCCCTGGACTAGCCAGGTCGTCACAGGTAACACACAAACACCCCCACCCCCACTAGACAGTAACATTAGCCAAACACAAAACCCTTGTTGCCTCCCTCTAGGGTCTGATGTCCACACCAGGTGGGGCGGAGCCAAGCGGTTGGCCCCACCCACCGAGGACTTCACAGGCCTGGAGGCGGGAAAAGTGACAGAACGAGTTTGGAGTTTGATATGTAAGGAGTAAACACTTGGGTGTCTGGGTTTGTGGCCCAGGCACTGACAACAAGGTTGGCAGATGGTGGTGGCCGTCTGCAGGAGTGGTGAAGCAACGCGGAACCGTAGGACCGGGTTCGGGCGTTGGCCCGCTGGTACCGTCCGGGGAGCGAAGTGAAGCCAGCACACACAGGCAGGGCCATCGGACCCCGACCAGGCTTGGAGCCGTCAACAATAGTCAAATCCGAGTGTGACCGGAACCCCAGGGGTTTCCTAACAGCCAAAGACCCAATAGAAGGCAACCGCCCACACCGTGAGGGTATACAGCTACCGCCTAAGGCTAGAGACCCAAGGGCCAGCGCCTGCGGGTAAACGGGCTCCTCCGGCATCCATACACCGGGGAGCGGACTACCGTTGGGGATCCATTGTAGTCAAACAAGTACATCAAGGTGCAGGGAAAAACAGCCGCCATCACCTGTCCGGGGAGAGACACTGCAGCAGGCTGCAGGACCCGTCCATCCAGCCGTTTGGTTTACCGAGGACTTTGTGCATCTCTTACTGAGTGAGTACACCCGTGCCATCCGGCACCGCGCCGTGCTGTCCCTGCAACCCTGCACCTCACCAACCCAGCCTCCCCGTCACACCACCGGGCCCCGGGACCACCGACCCCTACCCACGGAGGGGGGAAACAACATCCCAGCTGCTCCCTACCATCGCTCCCGGGATCCCCGTCACCAGCAGCGGTGACCCCCATCTTCACCACAACTCGTGGGTGGCGTCACGGACTAAATCCCCCAAACCAACCACCCCTTTCACTCACGGGCGAGGAGCGCCGCTCGAGTCCCCGGATCCGGCCCACCGCTCCAGCCACTGAGCAGCAGCAGCCGCAGCAGCTCCGGACCCGAGCGTTAGCGAGCGCGCAGCAGCGGCGGCGTCCTCCCCGCCCGCGACAAGAGCAACGACCAAAAAATGGTCCAGGACATTCAGCAACGACTGGCGAACTCACAGCAGGGGCCAGGTTGTTGCTGGATGTCACACACAGTGACATCGCTAGCAAGGTCGCTGTTGCGTCACAAAAAACGTGACTCAGCAGCGATGTTGCTAGTGATGTCGCTTTGTAAGACGTGGCCTTTACACTAGAGATTCATATGTCCTGATCTTTACAGAAGACTTATCAGCAACCACTTTATCATGACAGACAGGATTACCCTGAAAGATAAGACTTTATAAACAGTACATAGCACATGACCTACCATTCACAATAGGTGATGCTGGAGTTCTTCTGTTTTTCCCTCCCTTCACAATGATCTTTGCCTTTTTAGATTACAAGCTCAGAAGGCTCTATACTGATTTTTAGGCCGGGGCCACATGGGGGACTCATGCGATTCTCGCATGACACTCGGCTCACGCTGGCAGCACAGCGGGAGCCGAGTGTCATGCGAGTGTCACTGCGACTGAGGATCATGCGATCGGACCACAGCTGCGGGGGGGCGGGCCAGCTCTGAGGAAGGGCGGGTCGGCTCTGAAGAGGGGCGGGCCGGCTCTGAGGAGGGGAGGGAGGGATTTATCTCACTCTTTCCTCCGTTGCCGGCTATTGCCATTCTTGCCCTGCACTCGCAGTACACCGGTGTACTGCGAGTGCTGTGCGATTTTTCTTTCGCACCCATTCAAGTCTATAGTGCGAGAGAAAAATCGCACAGCACTCGCAGTACACCGGTTTTTATCTCGCCCTATAGACTTGAATGGGTGCGAGAGAAACAAGGATCGCATTACACTCGCCGCATGCTGCGATTGCTTTCTCGGTCCGATTAGGGCTTGGAAAATAAGTGCTGAGACATAGGCTAATATTGGTACGAGTGGAATTCGATGTTTTATCGCATTCCACTCGCTCCGATTTTCATGCCGTGTGTCTTAGGCCTTAGGAGGGCTTTACACGTTGCGACATCGCTACTGATATATCGTGAGGGTCACATCGTTAGTGACGCACATCCGGCGCCGGTAGCGACATCGCAACGTGTAAATACTAGGTGCGACGATAAACGAGCACAGAAGCATACAATATCGCTGATCTGTGTAACGTCGTTCATTTCCATAATGTCGGTTCGACCGCAGGTACGATTTTGTTTGTCGTTCCTGCAGCGCCACACATCACTGTGTGTAAACCCGCAGGAGTGACAAACATCTCCTTACCTGCCTCCACCGGCAATGCGGAAGGGAGAAGGTGGGTGGGATGTTATGTCCCGCACATCTCCGCCCCTCCGCTTCTATTGGCCGGCCAATTAGTGACGTTGCGGTGACATCGGTGTGACACCGAACGCACTTCCCCCTTGAAGAAGGGATTGTTCGGCAGTCACAGCGACATCGCAGCATAGGTATGTGCATGTCAAGCTGCCGTAGCGATAAAGTTTGCTACGGCAGCAATCACTAGATATCGCATGTGTGACGGGGGCGGGTGCTAATGTAGCGCCCTGGACTAGCCAGGTCGTCACAGGTACTACAACATACAGACCCACCCTGAGACAGGCACATCAGCCAGACACAAAATCCTTGTTGCCTCCCTCCAGGGGCTGATGTCCACACCAGGTGGGGTGGGGCCAGGTGGTTGGCCCCACCCACTGAGGAGTTCACAGTCCTGGAGGCGGGAGAAGGAAGTTAGTTCAGTTTAGGGAAGTGAAGGAGTAAGGAGTGAAGTGGAAGCAGAGGAGCGAACTGACCGTGTCCGGGTGTGTGGCCCGGGCACTAAGAGCAAGGTTGGCAGACAGTGGTGGCCGTCTGCAGGAGAGGCAGATCAACGCAGAACCGTAGGACCGGGGACGGGCGGTGGCTCGCCGGTACCGAACCGGGGAGCGAAGGAAAGCCAGCACACTCAGGCAGGGCCTGCGGACCTCGACCAGGCTTGGAGTCGCCATTAGAGGTCAAATCCGTCAGTGACCGGAACCCCAGGGGTTTCCTAACAGCCAAGACCCGATTGAAGGCAACCGTCCGACCAGCAAAAGGAAATACAGCTATCGCCACAGCTAGAGTTCCAAGGGCCAGAGCCTGCGGGCAAAAGGGCTCCTCCAGCACATATATACGCTGGGGAGCGGGTTACCGGTGGGAATCCATCGGGACCGAACATACACAAAGGTGCAGGGAAAGGCAGCCACCACTAACCGTCCAGGAGAAGCCACAGCAGCCGGCTGCGGGACCTGTCCATCCAGCCGTTTAGTTTACCAGAGACTTTGCGTATATTTGTGGCTGAGTGAGTACAACCGTGCCATCCGGCACCGTGCTGCGCAGTCCAGGTGACCCTGCACCCATTCAACCCTGCACCCATCCAACCCTGCCTCCCCGTCATCTCACCGGGCCCCGGGACCACCAACCCCTACCCACGGAGGGGGAAAACAACATCCCAGCTGCTCCCTGCCATCGCTCCCGGGATCACCGTCACCAGCAGCGGTGGTGCCCAACCTCACCACAACCCGTGGGTGGCGTCACGGACCAAATCCCCAAACCAAACTACCCCCTTTCACTCACGTACGAGGAGCGCCTCTCGAGTCCCCAGATCCGGCCCACCGCTGGAGCCACCGAGCAGCCATCGCAGCAGCGCCGGACCCGAGCGTTAGCGAGCGCAGCGGCGTCCTTCCCCGCCCGCGACAACTTGGCGTCACGAACAGGATCTTACCGGTCTACCGGCTTGTAGAAGTGCGCCTTGTGCCCCGCTGGCGGTGTCCGGCCGCAAAATTTCAGAATCCGACATCTTGGGCGTGAAGATTTTCCCGCTCGAGCGTCTTCTCGAGCAGTGGAGGCACGAAAGCCGAAGACCCGCCCCGGAAGAAGAGGTGCCGAGAAAAGACCAAGGGGGGACGGATTGCGGCCGGCCGCATGTAAACCGAGGCCATAGAAGCAGGGATGCCAGGACTCAGCCATCATTTGGTTCCTGGAAGATACCGCTGCCAGCATGTACCGTCCGTCCGGTAACCCCGCAGTCCCCGAACCCGCGCCCGGCACCGCAGCGTGGGTGGAGGTCCGGACCATCCAATCGAGCAGCCGTCTGCAGGTGCAAATACAGCTCCTCCTGGAGGAGTGGGAGGCCGACATGGCGGATGTGGTGGCGGCCATACGGAGACACGAGGTGGAGGAAGTCTTGGAGGAGTGGGTAAGCGACCCACGCCCCTGTGTTCCTACGGGATCGGTCGTCGCGGCTGAGGGGCCCGGTCTGCGCCCGCTCACCCTGCTGCCTCCCCCGCTACCCATGTTGGCTGCTGCCGCCCCGCCACTAGGCCCCCTACCCCTACAACCGGTAGCGGAACCCTGCATGTCCGCCCGAGCGGACCAGCCTGCAGACGAAGTCCGCAGACGACCCGCACCGCTTCCGTGGAAGCTCCTGAGGGCAGCGTCAGTCTGCGAAGACGCACCAGCGGCATCGAAAGTGACCGCACCCAGTACCGTTCCGGCTCCGGTGACCCGTGCCGTCCAGTATGAGGCGGAGGCTCAGCAGGTGAGGACCCCTGTACCCATATCCCACGCCTCGGCTGAGGCTGCGCCGGGTCGCCGCTGTGAGGCAGCACCCCAGGCCATGACACCTCGGGACCTTCCACAGCGAACGCCAGTAGTGGGCAGTGTGGAGGAAGTCCTGCGGGGCCTGACCCGCGCGCAGGGGAAGCCAAATGCCCCTTATTGGGACAGGGAGCCAAGCCAGCTGGGCCGGGAAATCGCGGAGAGGGAGAAGCGGAAGGCTGAGCTGATAGCCCGCACGATTCTAGAAAAAGAGAACCTCCGCAGAGCCACCTTCCGGGTACGGGGCCCGAGATACGAGGGTCAGGTGCGAAGCTTTGACCCCCGCCGGGGGTATGGATTTATTTTTGAGCCGGGCCTGGAAGCCGAGGTTTTTGTGGCCCATCGGGATGTAAATGCCCACCTGCCAGAGGGCCACCCAGGCCGTAACTTACTCCCAGGCAATCTAGTGACATACACGCGGCACTGTGGAGAGAGGGGCTGGTTTGCCCTTGATGCCAAGCTGAGAGGAGGCCGAAGAACCGGCCGAGTCCCCTCCTCCGGCCTGTGGTGTGGACTTGAAATAAGGCAGCGGTCCCTCCGTTGCACCGTTGTCCCCGTTGGGACCACCAGTACCGTGATCTGTTGTGTAAATGAGTAAATGAATGAATCAACCGAGAAAGTAACCTGATTGGCACCGTGATTGACCCGGCCGTTGCCGGCAAGTTGTCCCAGTAGGGGCCCTTTGCTACCGTTGCATGAGGAACTCTTCATGGACATGCCTGAGAACTTGCAGGGCACCCACGAACTTGTGGGATTGTAAATATGTTGGGGCATGTTTCCGTTGCCGCCTCCGGAGAGGCTGATTTGGAGGATGGGCCTGGAGGAAAGTGATGGCCCAGGCCCGCCACTACCGAAACCGGTGGCGATCCTCCGGGGGTCAGGGGTCCCCCATGGACGTGGGGTCCCCTGAAGTGACAGCTGGGTGTGAAACACCGTACCCGTTCCCGCTCGGGCAGCCTGGATCTGGACTGGGGTCAAGGGGTGCTGCCCACTTCTTAGGGGCAGCATCAGGTCTGAGTTGCTTGGGTGGGAGAGCGGAAGCCGTCCGTTATTATTAAAAATGTAAATATATGTGTTTTTGCAACGTTCAAGATGACCTGAAGTATGCTTAATGTTTACCGTTACATGTTATTTATTATTTTTACAGTTGAAAAGAAAAATAAAACCGGTGATGGACGGGCAGCCCGCAGACGGTCTGCATTTAACCAAGGGGGAATGTGGCGCCCTGGACTAGCCAGGTCGTCACAGGTACTACAACATACACCTCCACCCTGAGACAGGCACATCAGCCAGACACAAAATCCTTGTTGCCTCCCTCCAGGGGCTGATGTCCACACCAGGTGGGGTGGGGCCAGGCGGTTGGCCCCACCCACTGAGGAGTTCACAGTCCTGGAGGCGGGAGAAGAAAGTTAGTTCAGTTTAGGGAAGTGAAGGAGTAAGGAGTGAAGTGGAAGTAGAGGAGCGAACTGACCGTGTCCGGGTGTGTGGCCCGGGCACTAAGAGCAAGGTTGGCAGACGGTGGTGGCCGTCTGCAGGAGAGGCAGATCAACGCGGAACAGTAGGACCGAGGACGGGCGGTGGCCTGCCGGTACCGAACCGGGGAGCGAAGGGAAGCCAGCACACTCAGGCAGGGCCTGCGGACCCCGACTAGGCTTGGATTCGCCATTAGAGGTCAAATCCGTCAGTGACCGGAACCCCAGGGGTTTCCTAACAGCCAAGACCCAATTGAAGGCAACCGTCCGACCAGCAAAAGGAAATACAGCTACCGCCACAGCTAGAGTTCCAAGGGCCAGAGCCTGCGGGCAAAAGGGCTCCTCCGGCACATATATACGCTGGGGAGCGGGTTACCGGTGGGAATCCATCGGGACCGAACATACACAAAGGTGCAGGGAAAGGCAGCCACCACTAACCGTCCAGGAGAAGCCACAGCAGCCGGCTGCGGGACCTGTCCATCCAGCCGTTTGGTTTACCAGAGACTTTGCGTATATTTGTGGCTGAGTGAGTACAACCGTGCCATCCGGCACCGCGCTGCGCAGTCCAGGTGACCCTGCACCCATTCAACCCTGCACCCATCCAACCCTGCCTTTCCGTCATCTCACCGGGCCCCGGGACCACCAACCCCTACCCACAGAGGGGGAAAACAACATCCCAGCTGCTCCCTGCCATCGCTCCTGGGATCCCCGTCACCAGCAGCGGTGGTGCCCAACCTCACCACAACCCGTGGGTGGCGTCACGGACCAAATCCCCAAACCAAACTACTCCCTTTCACTCACGGGCGAGGAGCGCCTCTCGAGTCCTTGGATCCGGCCCACTGCTCGAGCCACCGAGCAGCCATCGCAGCAGCGCCGGACCCGAGTGTTAGCGAGCGCAGCGGCGTCCTTCCCCGCCCACGACACTATCTCGCTGGACATCGCTAGCAATTGCTAGCAATGTTGCAACGTGTAAAGTACCCTTAAGGGTCTAAATTAGTCTATTGCTACTAATGTCTATGTGGCCTTCAGAATTAGGAATAAAATCTTCTGCCATATGCATCAACAAAGTGGCATTTGCAGTTTAGCTTCATTGATCATCAAATACAGCTCAGCCCTGTTAGTTTGAGCTCTGCAGTGATCTGTTGTGGAGGGTAAGCAGAGTGTAGGACTGCTGATCTCTGATGGAGACCAGCTAATAGATCAATAATGTAACAACACACAATCCAGCTAGGTTGATGTAGGTGGCAGTATAAATAAGGGCTGACAGACTACTAAACATACAGTAGCATAAAAGAAAAGACTTTAAACATTGACTACACTCTTGATCAGTGATGGAGGGAAATACTGGAAGTCACCTCATGGAGATTTTACTTACTACTGCTCAGCCAAAAAGTTGCAGGCAACTAGAGGTTAAGCATAGTGGCTCAGTGGTTAGAACTGCAGTCTTGAAGCAGTCTTGGGTCCTGAGTTCAAATCCCACCAAGGAGAACATTTGTAAGGAGTTTGTATGTTTTCCCCATGTTTGTGTGGGTTTCTTCCCACACTCTAAAGGCATACTAATAGGTAATATAAATTGTGAGGACACTGATGATCATGTCTATAAAGTGCAAGCACTATATAAGTGAGTAAAATAGATCTCGGAGGGTCAGCCTTTTGGGGCTATGTTACATATATATATATATATATATATCAGGTCATCACAAGGGTGCCGTGCAATCTGCCCTTCTGCATGGTACCCGCTCCTCCTTGGGTACGGGTCCTGTCCATTTGATGTTGCTACCAGCAGGTATACAAAAATCCTGAGGAACACTTTGCACCACACCCACCAACCACCCATTGGGCAGCCTGAGGGGAATAGGGCCACCCAGATGGAGGGATGGAAGAGGAAGGGCAGAGATGCAGTTGTAGAGTAGTAGTTGAGCAGTGAGCAGCGGTGACTGTACCCGTCCCAGGTGCCAGACATTGGCCTGGCCAGAAGGAGCTGGAACCCCGGTCGCAGGGGGTAGTGACAGGGGGCACGGTGCTGCTACAGAGAGCAGGCCGGCTGCCTTATGCTACAATTCTGGTTACAAATACGGCACTCCTTATAAACCTAGTTGGTGCTCAGATAGGGTCCAACTCCATAAACAATTAAGTAAGATCCGGCACTCAAACTTGTAGAATTTGCAAAAAGAAACATTTTTTATTATTATTTTTTTATTTTTTTTGACAGGCGTAGTATTGTGTGACAATCAATATTCAATAAACGTTTCGGTCATATGTGACCTTCGTCAAATTATTACACACAGGCTGCCTGTGGCAAGGATCTCTCCACTGATAAGCGTGCTATTCTGATATGCTGCCACTCAGGTCCTCTTTGGTATGCGTACCTGGCAGCCTGTGTGAAATAATGTGAAGAAGGTCACATATGACCGAAACGTTTATTGAATATTGATTGTCACACAGAATACTACGCCGGTCAAAAAAAAAATAATAAATTTTTTTCTTTTTGCAAATTCTACAAGTTTGAGTGCCGGATCTTACTTAATTGCCTTGTGCTACAACCGGGCAGGGACCAGGGCACAACGGGGTACGCGGACCCTAGGCTGGGAAGAAGCTTCACCCAGCCCAGTAATTTACCCGACGGGAACGGAGTCTTCAGGAACCGTTCCCCACCCTCTGCAGAATCGGGGTGCTAGCGCAATGAGGGGGATAGGACTTCTTACAACCGTCCAGAAAATCCCAAGTGTGAACCCTGAGAGCAAGCTCACCCTGCTAGCCATGCAGGTGAGCGGGACCCGAATCGCTTCATGTGAGTGGGATCCACACGTAGGACACACAGTGCCAAAGGACAAGGCTTCAGACCAGCTTGCAACACCAAAGGGGCCCGGACCCAGCACACTCGCCCAAAGAGAGCAGGATACTTAAGAGTTTGGTTTACCTGGTGTCAGCATCAGTGACTTTGGACTGTGTGAGTACCCGATATCCCTTTTGACCCGACGGTCCCCCACTCCATCCATCACCAGATCCCGGGAAACCACACCCCTGCCCACGGTGGGGTTAACATCTCGAGCTGCCACATACCATCGTTCCCGGGCTTTCCCCCAAATGGCAGCAGTGGTCCCTCACGTTACCACACACCGTGGGTGGCGTCACGAACATTATCCCATTCACCACCCCAAAACAAGTCCCCCCTTTTTATTTCCGAGGTAGCCACGCGACCCCACCTCGGATCCGGAGACCCCTCGAGCCACTGTGGATCCGGGTCCGAGCAGCCCTTCGGCTGTCGCGGGGGCGGCACATATACAGATTTAATTAATTGTATTGACACAAATTAATAAATGTATGTGTTCATTGAGACTTTAGAAATAAACTTTTAAACAAGGTCACTTTCTGACGTCCTTTTAAGCCTTGTTTTTTTTAATATAGTTTTCTTTTCTGGTCCCTGAGACTTAGTGACTTTTTTGGATGCATTTTGCTTTGCATGTTCTGTAAAGTAGCATTAGTGTATTAAAATATCAATATTACTCTATACCAGATATTGCCTTGTGTATTAATGAGTGCATTTATGTCCTTAGCAGCTCAATGTGGTTCAGTGTGATAAATAAATTGCATCTATGTTCCCAGTAATCCAAGGAGACTACTGTAAAGCTTGTGTCACTGGTGGCCCATTAGGATTAATGCTCAGTAACCTCAGACAAGATGTCCCTTTCGTCATTCTGTTGTTTCAAGTAATGGCGAGAAGACAGTCATATTACTCACCAAGAATAATAAAACACCAATAGTTAGAGGACAAAATCCATACCACATAAGATTCATGAATATAAGAATGTATATAAAGATAATACTAGAACATAATCAAATGTGGGGATATAGGATCAATGAAGACCATTCGGATATAGAATATATTAAACCAAAAAAGAAGAAGAACCGAACAGCAAGGTCATAAATAAGTTATATCTTTATTATCAAAATTAAAATTATACATAAAACACACACACGGCTGTTGACTGGAAAAAGGCGTCATGAAAAACCTGCATAGTATATATGAATAATATCAATCGAAAAGCAAGTATATGGCGGTAGGGATAGGGAATTCAGGAATGGTAAAAATAATGGATTATAAATACTGCCAAAAACTACCAAAAAACTAGCAAGCACTAAGATATAGCTGAATTGGTGCCATGTAGTTATAATAGGCAAATTGCAACTGGTGGCAAATAAATTAATGGGTACTACCGATAGCCTCAATAAGGCAGGAGAATATAAAGGAGAGACACATGGCTCAGGGGATTTTTTGACCCGTAAATAAATTAATTAATTAGTCCTAGGGAGTTTGTCAGAATCGACACACTTCAATCACTAAATAGTGGTGTATTCCCCAGGATTTTGTAGAGCACAGCCTCTTCACAATATACAATACCTGCCCTGGCAAGAGGACAACAGGTACCACAATAGGATATAATCATCAAAGGTATAGCTGGTAGTAGGTAGATAAATGCGGAGAATACCATTCCAATTACCACTAACACTGAAACCGCCAACCACAAAAAAGCAGGTAGGGTAGAGAGAGTGAGAGACAGCTTCACAGATTAAAAACCCGTAGAGGAAAGGTATAAATGTAAATAATCCTAATCCTAAAGAGGTGTCAGAATCGGCACACTCTAATCACACAAATAGTGATATAGTCACCTGGGGTTTGTGGAGCACAGTCTCCTCTCAGTGTACGGCGCCTTACACTGAGAGGAGACTGTGCTCCACAAACCCCAGGTGACTATATCACTATTTGTGTGATTAGAGTGTGCCGATTCTGACACCTCTTTAGGATTAGGATTATTTACATTTATACCTTTCCTCTACGGGTTTTTAATCTGTGAAGCTGTCTCTCACTCTCTCTACCCTACCTGCTTTTTTGTGGTTGGCGGTTTCAGTGTTAGTGGTAATTGGAATGGTATTCTCCGCATTTATCTACCTACTACCAGCTATACCTTTGATGATTATATCCTATTGTGGTACCTGTTGTCCTCTTGCCAGGGCAGGTATTGTATATTGTGAAGACGCTGTGCTCTACAAAATCCTGGGGAATACACCACTATTTAGTGATTGAAGTGTGTCGATTCTGACAAACTCCCTAGGACTAATTAATTAATTTATTTACGGGTCAAAAAATCCCCTGAGCCATGTGTCTCTCCTTTATATTCTCCTGCCTTATTGAGGCTATCGGTAGTACCCATTAATTTATTTGCCACCAGTTGCAATTTGCCTATTATAACTACATGGCACCAATTTCAGCTATATCTTAGTGCTTGCTAGTTTTTTGGTAGTTTTTGGCAGTATTTATAATCCATTATTTTTACCATTCCTGAATTCCCTATCCCTACCGCCATATACTTGCTTTTCGATTGATATTATTCATATATACTATGCAGGTTTTTCATGACGCCTTTTTCCAGTCAACAGCCGTGTGTGTGTTTTATGTATAATTTTAATTTTGATAATAAAGATATAACTTATTTATGACCTTGCTGTTCGGTTCTTCTTCTTTTTTGGTTTAAAATATTCACCAAGAATAATGTAGAGTGTTTGATCAATGAACTGTGTATAGGCGATTTTTTACTTTTCAGTCTCACCGATCTTCATCAGACATACACATATAGCTTAGGAGGGCAGAGACCCATAAAGTTACTGGCGATAGAGGGTTAATTGTCTCCAGGACAAATATGGCAAGTTCTCTGCAGTGTTAATATTTAGTCTTCATTTAGACCGGATACAACAAATATGTATTATAGTTTACACGTCTGTTCACATATCTGTGATGTTTTGCGGACTAAGTGGTCTGCAAAAAACATGGCGACATGTCCGTTTTTTATTTGAGTCAAAGATAAATATTCCCCTACAATACTATGGGTCCATGAAAATCATTGACAGCACACGAATAGCATCTGTGTGCTGTTTGCGATTAACATTTCAATTTTTCTTTGGGGGGTGGAATTTGTAATTTATTTATTTATTGTTTCCATCTTGAAAATCAGTGATAAAACACCGATGGTAAAACCTGACAAACTGATGAAACGCAAATAAAAAACATTCAGGAAATGGTTCATATTTTTATGTATGCTAAAAATCAGGGACATCTGAATGAGGCCTTAAGGCCCCCGTTACACGCAACGACATCACTAACGAGATATCGCTGGGGTCACGGAATTCGTGACGCACATCCGGCATCGTTAGCGACGCCGTTGCGTGTGACACCTACGAGCGACCGCTAACGATCCAAAAAGTGGCACAAATCGTTGATTGTTGACACGTCGTTCCTTTCCCAAATATCGTTGCTCATTTGGGACGCAGGTTGTTTGTCGTTCCTGAGGCAGCACATATCGCTACGTGTGATACCCTGGGAACAATGAATAACAGCGTTCCTGCATCCTCCAGCAATTAGGTGAGAGTGATGTTAATTCGGCTGCTCTCCGACCCTCCGCTTCTATTGGTGGCCCGCTGTGTAATGTCGCTGTGACGCCGCACAAACCGCCCCCTTAGAAAAAAGTTTGTTCGCCGGCCACAGCGACGTTGTTAGGAAGGTATGTGCGTGTGATGCATACTGGCAATATTGTGCACCACGGGCAGCGATTTGCCCATGACGCAAGCACGACGGGGGCGAGTGTGATCGCTAGCAACATTGCTAGCGATGTCGCAGCATGTAAAGCGGCCTTTAGCCTCCAAGTTACTACTCTATCAAATATAGTCAGACTTAACATCAGGATGTTGAGAATAATGTAAAAACGTATGAATGTCCAGAGAATCCATTATCTAATACCTTGTACTTAGGAATCCAGGAGCAATGTGCTGTGTTAATAACAATTAGCTAAATATGTTGGAAGTTTGAGGGGAAATCAACCGCAAGTAGCATTCCCCATCTTCTTAGACTCTCTTGTAACAGGGGTTGTGCCTCAGGATTGGAGGATTGCTGACGTGGTACCGATCTTTAACAAAGGTAAGAGGGTGGATCCAGGCAACGTCCGGTAAATCTGACATCAGTAGTGTGCAAAGTTTTTGAGGGCATTTTAAGGGATGGCATGCAAAAAGATACATTGCAGAAAATAATATAATAACTGACAATCAGCATGGATTCATGAAAGATAAATCGTGTCTAACCAACCTGTTGGGGTTCTATGAGGGGGTAAGTGCAAATTTTGATATTGGTAATGCAGCTGATGTGATTTATTTGGACTTTGCAAAGGCATTTGATACTGTACCACATAAAAGCCTTATACTAAAGCTCCAGAAGCAAGGACTAGGGGAAACTATATGCAACTGGGTAAGGAATTGGCTAAAAGACAAGAAACAAAGATTAGTCATAAATGGTATGTTCTCTAATTGGTCTATAGTCAGCAGTGGGGTGCCGCAGGGATCTGTGCTAGGACCGATTCTTTATAATCTCTTTATTAATGACCTTGTGGATGGGATTGATAGTACAGTGTCAGTCTTTGCTGACAACAACAAACTATGTAGCATATTAAAAACTGACCTTGATAGTACAATATTACAAAACTATCTGGATAAGATGTTGGAATGGGCAGATACTTGGCAAATGAGATTCAATGTTGATAAATATAAAGTAATGCACCTAGGATGGAGTAATCCTATAGCTATGTATACATTAAATGGAAGTAAACTCGGGACTACAGAACAAGAGAAGGACTTGGGTATTATGGTTACAAGAAAGCTGAGCAGTAGTACTCAATGTCAGGCAGGAGCTGTAAAAGCAAACAAGATTTTAGGGTGTATAAAAAGAGAGATTGGATCCCGTCATCCCAACGTATTGTTACTCCTCTATAAATCACTTATAAGGCCACATCTAGAATATGGGATCCAGTTTTGGGCTCCACATTTTAAAAAAGGTATGTAGAAGTTAGTCAATCAAAGGTGGGCAACTAGATTAGTACAAGGGATGGAAGGCCTCCCATATGATGAGAGGTTGGAAAAATGGGTCTTGTTTAGCTTAGAAAAAATATATATCAGAGGAGATTTCATTTATATCAATAAATACTGTCACGCTCCCCGGGTCCCCTGCTCTGTTCCCCGGCTCACCTGCCACGCTCCCCGGCTTCCCTGCGTCGCTCCCCGGTTCTTCTGTCCGGTCTCCGCCGCTCCCCGGTCTCCAGCCTCCATTGCTTGCGGTTCCCAGGCGTCCTGGTCCCTGCTCCCGGCGCCCGTCGGCTTCTCAGCCCCAGCCCGGCTCTGCTGCTTCCTCCTCACCGCTCCCTGCCCTGGCTTCTGGCACCCGGGCCTCGCGCATGCGCATTAGGGCACGCGCGCGGTCATTGACCCTTTCTTAAAGGGCCAGCACCCACTAACAGGAAATTGGGCACACAGGTACAGGGTATAAAGGGGTTAAGTGTCCAAGTGGGCGGGGCCTGTTCTTCGTGTTTCCCAAGCTAGGAGTCAGGTCTCCTTGTGTTCCTGTGAGATACTCACCTCTCTCTCTTCTAGAGCCGATCCTGCTTCGACATCCGGTCCTGCCGAATCCCGAACCTCGAACGCTGCCTATCTGCCATCCTGACAGTCCGTTCCATCTCTGATCCCTGCGGTGACCCGTCTGCTCGCTCCATCGGTTCCGGACTCCGCCTGACAACATCTTGGCCTCCGAACCTGAGCTCCGTCACCCGGACTACCATCAGTGACTCCGTGGTCCCAGGGACTTCTGCATTCTCCTCTTGTACACGGACTGTTCTGCTACCTGTAGTGCTCCAGCTACAGGACCCCTTACCATTATCAAGGAGTTCGGCCCAGTGGATCCACCTCCTGGGTCTGCCCGTCCACCTGGCCCTAACAGTAAGAACAGGCCATGGATCCCGCTGAAGCACTAGCAGCCCTGCAGGAGGAACTCACACGCCAGCGTGAGACTCAGACCCGCATGCTGCAATTCATGTCTTCTGTGGACGCCCGCCTGAACACGCTACAAGCGTCGGTTACATCTTCAGCATCTCGGGCTTCCACTAGACAATCCACGGCTCCAGCCCCCGTGGCAGCCTCTTCGGATGCTTCCAGACTTCGTTTGGCCTCACCACCCCGGTACGCCGGAGATCCCAAGACCTGCAGGGGATTCATAAACCAATGCTCCCTCCATTTCACGCAGCTGCCGCATTTGTTTGCCTCCGACCAAGCCAAGGTCGCGTTCATCATGTCCCATCTAGACGGTGAGGCACTGGCATGGATGAACCCCTTGTGGGAAAAGGAGGATCCTGTGACCACGAACATCCAGGAGTTCCTGCAGGCATTTTGTGGCACCTTTGACGAGCCCGGACGCGCCTCCGCGTCTGCCTCATCTCTTCTCCGGTTACGTCAGGGGACTCTGACGGTGGGTCAATACGCCATACGTTTTCGCACCTTGGCTTCGGAACTCGGGTGGAACAACGAGGCTCTAACCGCCGCCTTCTGGGAAGGACTCTCGGGTCGAATTAAAGATGAGCTGGCTGGTCGTGACGTACCGTCCACCCTGGATGCCCTGATTACCCTAGCGACTCGAGTGGACATTCGCTTTCAGGAGCGATCCAAAGAGGTGTCCCGTGAGAGACGTCCGGTACGGCATTCCTCTCCTCCGCAGAAGCCCGCCGTACTTCAGTCAACGGCATCTGGTGTCTCCGTCCACGAGCCCATGCAGATTGACCGTGTGCGGCAGTCTGAACAACGCCGAGCAGAGCGGCTCGCCAAGGGCCTCTGCTTCTACTGCGGAGAGGGCACACACCTGCTACGCTCCTGTCCAGAAAGGCCGGGAAACTCCAAAGCCTAGGGTTGGTAGGAGAGGCCACCCTAGGTGCTGGGACTCTCTCAGACCCGGTTACCTGGACTGTGCAAGTGACAACGGGAGAGACGCGGTTCACGGCTGAGGCGTACCTCGATTCTGGGGCAGCAGGCAATTTCATCCAGCAGGCCACGGTGGACAAGTACCAGGTGCCTGTTACTCCACTCGACAAACCCCTCGTGATTGCCTCTGTGGATGGGAGACCCCTCTCTGACACCATCTCGTGGATCACCAGGCCGGTCGAACTGCGTATCGGTGCCCTGCACACCGAGAACATCGCTCTCTACGTCCTTCCACACATGTCCCATCAAATCCTGCTGGGACTTCCCTGGTTACGGACACACGAACCATCAGTCAGCTGGGGTACTGGTGAAATCACCCGATGGGGCTCCTCTTGCCACGAGAAGTGTCTGAAGACCATACAACCCATCCGACGACCTCCGGTTCCAGAGTCCCTACCGGGACTGCCCTCGGCCTATTGGTCCTTCGCGGATGTCTTCGACAAAAAGGAATCAGAGGTACTTCCGCCACATCGTCCTTACGATTGTGCCATCGACCTGCTCCCGGGAACTACACCACCTCGAGGACGGATATATCCGCTGTCTCCAGCCGAAACAAGGGCCATGTCTACTTACATCACAGAGAGCCTGGCAAGGGGATTCATTCGGAGATCCTCCTCTCCTGCTGGAGCAGGCTTCTTCTTCGTTAAGAAGAAAGAAGGTGACCTACGTCCATGCATAGACTACCGGGGATTAAACCAAATCACCGTGAAAAACAAGTACCCACTGCCGCTCATCCCCGAATTGTTTGATCGGCTTAGAGGAGCTCGTGTGTTCACCAAGTTGGATCTTCGGGGTGCCTACAACCTGGTCCGCATCCGCTCGGGGGACGAATGGAAGACCGCGTTCAATACTCGCGATGGGCACTATGAATACTGTGTGATGCCCTTCGGCCTGTGTAACGCACCAGCAGTCTTTCAGGAATTGGTGAACGACGTGTTCCGGGACCTTCTTTACATCTGTGTGGTGGTGTATCTCGATGACATCCTGGTCTTTTCTCCGGACCTCCAGACCCACAGAGAGAACGTGCAGCTGGTACTACGACGACTGAGGGAGAATCGTCTGTACGCCAAGTACGAGAAGTGTGTCTTCGAGCAGTCTTCTCTTCCCTTCCTGGGTTACGTCATCTCCGATACCGGACTGCAGATGGATCCGAAGAAGGTCTCTTCCATTCTCAACTGGCCCCCTGCTTCTGGACTGAAGGCAATCCAACGCTTTCTGGGATTCGCCAACTATTACCGCCAGTTCATCCCTCACTTCTCTGCTCTGACTGCTCCTCTCTCCGCCTTGACCAAGAAGGGGGCTAATCCAAAGGACTGGTCACCTGCGGCCGACGCCGCATTCGGCTCTCTGAAGCGGGCATTTGCCTCCTCTCCTGTGCTCCACCGTCCGGAGTTAAACCGACAGTACACCTTGGAGGTGGATGCCTCCTCCTCGGGAGCTGGAGCAGTGCTCATGCAGAAGTCCTCCTCCGGGAAGATGGTGACTTGCGGTTTCTTCTCCAAGAGCTTCTCAGCGCCTGAACGCAACTACACCATCGGTGACCGAGAACTATTGGCAGTCAAACTGGCTCTGGAGGAATGGCGCTACCTTCTGGAAGGAGCAGTGTACCCCGTTATTATTTACACGGACCACAAGAACCTGGAATACCTGCGGTCTGCTCAGCGACTGAACCCACGGCAAGCCAGGTGGTCCTTGTTCTTTGCCAGATTTGATTTCCAGCTCCATTTCCGACCCGCGGACAAAAATGTACGCGCAGATGCCTTGTCCAGGTCTTTCATGCCCATGGAGCAGGAGGAGGAGACATCCCAGCCCATCATCTGCCCTAGTAAGATCATTCCGGTGACTCCTGTCACTCTGGCCCAAATACCGCCCGGGAAGACCTATGTCTCTGAGACTGACAGGCAAAAAGTGTTACACTGGGGCCATGCCTCGAAAATAGCCGGTCATGCTGGTCAGAAGAGAACATGGAGTACGATTGTACGTCATTACTGGTGGCCATCCCTTCGCACGGACGTCGCTTCTTTTGTCTCAGCCTGCTCCTCTTGTGCCAGGAATAAGACGCCCAAACATCTGCCATATGGCCGTCTTCTGCCTCTGCCTATACCCTCAGTACCGTGGCAACACATTGCGATGGACTTTATTACGGACTTGCCATTGTCCTCCGGACACACAGTTATATGGGTCGTGGTGGATCGGTTCTCTAAAATGGCTCATTTCGTCCCTATGGCTGGACTGCCCTCTGCCCAGGAACTCGCTGACGCCTATGTACAGCACATCTTCCGGTTGCATGGCTTTCCATCACACATTGTGTCCGACAGAGGAACTCAGTTCACCTCCCGCTTCTGGAGGGCTCTCTGCAAACATATGGGAGTGACTCTGGACTTTTCTTCAGCCTACCATCCTCAGTCGAACGGCCAAGTGGAATGGGTCAATCAGATCTTGACCTCCTTCTTACGTCACTACGTCAACGCCCATCATGACGACTGGTGCACGCTTCTTCCTTGGGCTGAATTCTCCCATAACCACCACGTCAGTGAGTCCTCCTCCAGCTCTCCCTTCCATGTCGTTTACGGACTTCAGCCTTCCGTCCCATTACCTGTATCCTCTTCCTCGGATGTCCCTGCTGCTGATGCTGTAGCCCGTGACTTTGCAACCATTTGGGACTCTGTTAAGGCGTCCCTTGGACGTGCTTCCCTGCGGATGAAAAGACACGCAGACAAGAGGCGTCTGGACCCTCCGTGTTTCTCTCCAGGAGATCTCGTCTGGCTTGCTTCCAAGTACGTCCGATTGAAGCTACCATCCTACAAGCTGGGACCTCGCTACATCGGGCCGTTTAAAGTCCTCGGCAAGATCAATGAGGTCTCCTACAAGCTGCAGCTCCCGGCCACGATGAAGATACCCAACTCCTTCCACGTCTCCCTGCTCAAGCCGGTTGTCCTTGGTCCCTTCTCCGCTGCTGCCAGTTCGGCTCCCCCTCCTATTGCCGATGACGACATCTATGCGGTAAGGGATATCGTGGCCATGAAAACTGTACGGGGCCGACAGTTCTTCCTGGTGGACTGGGCAGGGTATGGTCCTGAGGATAGGTCCTGGGAACCCCGGGAGAATGTGGGTACTCCTTTGATCCGTGCCTTCCTGTCCCGGTTGCGGGGAGGGGGGCGTGGGGGGGGTACTGTCACGCTCCCCGGGTCCCCTGCTCTGTTCCTCGGCTCACCTGCCACGCTCCCCGGCTTCCCTGCGTCGCTCCCCGGTTCTTCTGTCCGGTCTCCGCCGCTCCCCGGTCTCCAGCCTCCATTGCTTGCGGTTCCCAGGCGTCCTGGTCCCCGCTCCCGGCGCCCGTCGGCTTCTCAGCCCCAGCCCGGCTCTGCTGCTTCCTCCTCACCGCTCCCTGCCCTGGCTTCTGGCACCCGGGCCTCGCGCATGCGCATTAGGGCGCGCGCGCGGTTATTGACCCTTTCTTAAAGGGCCAGCACCCACTAACAGGAAATTGGGCACACAGGTACAGGGTATAAAGGGGTTAAGTGTCCAAGTGGGCGGGGCCTGTTCTTCGTGTTTCCCAAGCTAGGAGTCAGGTCTCCTTGTGTTCCTGTGAGATACTCACCTCTCTCTCTTCTAGAGCCGATCCTGCTTCGCCATCCGGTCCTGCCGAATCCCGAACCTCGAACACTGCCTATCTGCCATCCTGACAGTCCGTTCCATCTCTGATCCCTGCGGTGACCCGTCTGCTCGCTCCATCGGTTCCGGACTCCGCCTGACAACATCTTGGCCTCCGAACCTGAGCTCCGTCACCCGGACTACCATCAGTGACTCCGTGGTCCCAGGGACTTCTGCATTCTCCTCTTGTACACGGACTGTTCTGCTACCTGTAGTGCTCCAGCTACCGGACCCCTTACCATCATCAAGGAGTTCGGCCCAGTGGATCCACCTCCTGGGTCTGCCCGTCCACCTGGCCCTAACAAATACATGTGAGGTCACATGACTTATTCCTTCCAAAGACAATACGAAGGACCAGGAGGCATTCACTGCGAGTGGAAGAAAGGCAATTCCGGTAGCTAAATAGGAAAGGGTTCTTTACAGTTACAGCAGTCAAACTGTGGAAAGCCCTACCACAAGAGGTAGTAATGGCTGACATTATAACAGCTTTTATAAAAGAGCTGAGTGATTTCCTCAGTATTCATCACAGTGAACTTGATGGACTTAGGTCTTTTTTCAACCTAGGTAACTATGTCACTGTGTAACTTTGTAACTATATACAGGGTGGTCCAAAAGTAGGTGGACAGTATGTGTAATAGGGTTATCAAACATGGTGGTGAAAGTGACTTAGTTGACCTTAGCAACCAATCAGATTCCACTTTTCATTCTTCACAGGGGCTTTGGAAAATTAAGGGTGGAATCTGATTGGTTGCTAAGGGCAACTGAGTCAGTTTCACTTTACACCATGTATGGTAACTCTATTACACATACTGTCCACCTACTTGTGGACCTATCTATCTATCTATATATATATATATATATATATATATATATATATATATATATATATATATATATATATGTATATATATATATATATAAAACTATGAATATATAAAACTATGAATGAGTTAACGAAGTTGTCTAAAATGTTAAACTTGGCTGAAGGTATTTCCTATGATCCCAAAGATAGTCATTGAGGTTGACAATTTACAGTATTCTTGTTTGCTATTATGGTCAATTTTTGCTTGCATGGCTTCAGCAAAACGTCTCGCATTCTTGCAATTGATGTCATTTTTGTTGGAGAGACATTGTCACCAAAATGTAACTCCAATCCAAAATTGAATGATGGATCTTTAAATCAAGACCAGGGAGTTGTTTGTGGCTTTAATGTTAAACTGCATTTTTTATTCTTCTTTTTAAAACTTCTTTTAAAATGTTGTCTATATATATGGATCCCTTATATAAGAGAGCCTTTCACTACATTTTTTATTTTAAACTGTACGTATAGGTGTTTGTTTTCCCCACTGCTTTGCCGAGATATGGGCTCTGAAATTTAGAGCACCCGATAGGCACATTTTCCCTTCAATAAACAGGAAGTAATGGAGAGTCTTCTCTTGTGGTTGGGTTTTCCCCTCTATGATGTTGCCCACTCAGAAGATGGCAGCGACATAGATGAGAAAAAAACAAACGTCCACAGGAAAGGTCAAAATAGGCATTTCCATTGAGATCTTTCCCACTTATTACAGCACTTGGAAAGGAGAAGAGCTGCAGTGTGGGAGTGCATGGAGCTGTAAAAGTCAATCATCATGACTGGGGGTGCGTTTCACTGCAACCAATCACAGACCAGGACTGCGAGTGGGTGGGGAAAGCAGTGAATATGAATGAATAATAATGAGTGGCCCCGGAAGAAGAGTGAGCGGCTGTGGGAGCAGTTACAGCTATGCCCGAGACTCGGTAAGTATAGCGCACTTCTTTTATTTTTATTTTTCCTTTATTTTTTTTATAGTTCCCGAGTTGCTGGACCTCGATAATTAGATGGACTTCCCTGAGAATTCTGGGCCTGGGACCGGTACCCAGATTCTTTTGAAACCGCGCGGATCCAGACTTTTACAGTCCGGGTCCGCCTATCACTACTAGGTAGCATCATAAATAGGAAATAGTAAACTACCACAGAGAATCTTTGTTACAATTTCTTTGGTTGATGGGGATATTTGTATATTGGGCGCCTTAAACTACAAACCAAAATATCAGTAATGCAGTAGTGAATAAGAAAAATGTTTTAACCAGTGCACATACACTTTTTAGTGAGCTTTATAGCTTAAAACAAAAAATGCAGTAAAACATTTTCTTTAAATAAGGAAACTTTGTTATAATTCAGCCATAAACTACAATAGGAGCATTACAACCTACGACACTAAAAATGTAACAAATGTAATAATTCTGCTGTTATTTTTTTATTTTTTTAAGGCTCCTTTCACACTGCGTTTTGCCTTACATTCACAGGTCCCGTCGTGGCATCCGTTAGAACCGCCCCTCCCCCACTCTGCAAAGCATGTTTCGGACGCATGTGCCGACAGGTCTATTGACTGTAATGAAGCACACCACGTTAGTGTGTGCACTGTTTTGTACCATTTTTGCACATATATACTTTTTCTGCAGATGGACACCCAAACGTAGTCGACTACATTTTGGTGTCCGTCTGCAGAAAACGTATATGCGCAAAAATGGTACAAAACAGAGCACACGCTAACAAGGAAGCCACGGAGACACCATCACATGTTTCTCAACGCTAGCAGGTAACTAGCCAGGTCTTTCACCGGGAAGGAACAACCACGGGAAGGGCAGTCTCCAGTCAAGGAAACCACCTATGCCAAAACATGGTATCTATCCACAGACAGCTGTTTCGGGGTATTTGCCCCTCATCAGTGTGGAGTAGGAAACTGGTTAGTGGGCAATGCGTAGTAGAAGACTACATAGGTAAGGATAGTTGACCTTAGGGAGATCAACATCCAGCACCGCGGAGCACCATCACGTGTTTCTCAACGCATGTTTTGGCATAGGTGGTTTCCTTGACTGGAGACTGCCCTTTTCATGGTTGTTCCTTCCCGGTGAAAGACCTGGCTAGTTACCTGCCAGCATTGAGAAACATGTGATGGTGTCTCCACGGCTTCTTTGTTTTGCATATTTCCCAGGGGGCATTGCTCTAGAATCACTGCATTGAGAAACACGTGATGGTGCTCCGCGGTGCTGGATGTTAGGTCAACCATCCTTACCTATGTAGTCTTCTACTAGACATTGCTCCCACTAGCCAGTTTCCTACTCCACACTGATGAGGGGCAAATACCCCGAAACAGCTGTCTGTGGATGGATACCATGTGTTGGCATAGGTGGTTTCCTTGACTGGAGACTGCCCTTCCCGTGGTTGTTCCTTCCCGGTGAAAGACCTGGCTAGTTACCTGCCAGCGTTGAGAAACATGTGATGGTGTCTCCGCGGCTTCCTTGTCACATAGAATTCATCCGTTCACCTTTTCTGCGTCGCACAAAGACATGGTGGTTGGATCCAAAGATCTCAAATTTGGACTCATCAGACCAAAGCACATATTTTCACTGGTCTAATGTCCATTCCTTGTGTTCTTTAGCCCAAACAAGTCTCTTCTGCTTGTTTCCTGTCTTTAGCAGTGGTTTCCTAACAGCTATTTTACAATGAAGGCCTGCTGCACAAAGTCTCCTCTTAACAGTTGTTCTAGAGATGTGTCTGCTGCTAGAATTCTGTGTTGCTTTGACATGGTCTCTAATCTGAGCTGCTATTAACCTGCGATTTCTGAGGCTGGTGACTCTGATAAACATATCCTCCGCAGCAGAGGTGACCCTTGGTTTTCCATTCCTGGGGCGGTCCTCATGTGAGCCAGTTTCTTTGTAGCGTTTGATGGTTTTTGTCGCTGCACTTGGGGACACTTTCAAAGTTTTCCCAGTTTTTCGGACCGACTGACCTTCATTTCTTAAAGTAATGATGGCCTCTCGTTTTTCTTGCCATAATACAGATTCTAATACTCTATTCAGTATGACTATCAGCTGTGTATTCACCAGACTTCTGCACAGCACAACTGATGGTCCCACCCCATTTATAAGGCAAGAAATTCCACTTATTAAACCTGACAGGCCACACCTGTGAAGTGAAAACCATTTCCGGTGACTACCTCTTGAAGCTCATCAAGAGAATGCCAAGAGCGTGCAAAGCAGTAATCAAAGCAAAAGGTGGCTACTTTGAAGAACCTAGAATATAAGACATATTTTCAGCTGTTTCACACTTTTTTGTTAAGTATTTCATTCCACAGGTGTTAATTCATATTTTGATGCCTTCAATGTGAATCTACAATTTTCAGAGTCATGAAAATAAAGAAATATCTTTGAATGAGAAGGTGTGTCCAAACTGTGTATATATATATATATATATATATATATATATATATATATATATACTAGAAGGTGGCCCGATTCTAACGCATCGGGTATTCTAGAATTTACGTATTGTGTAGTTAATGTATGATTTTTGTTTTATATATATATATATATATATATATATATATATATATAGATGTTGTTGTGTGTAGTTACCAAGTGTTTGTGTAGGGCGCTGTAAATGTTCTGGGTGTTGTCTGGGTGGGGGGTGGTGAGAACGGTGTTGTATGTGTGTTGCGTTGTGTGTGTTGCGTTGTTTGTGGAGCGCTGTGTGTCTGCAGCGTTTTGTGTGGTGCTGTGTGTGTTGCGCGGTTTGTGTGGGTGTGGAGTGCGTGTGTGTGTTTTGGGGGGAGGTATGTTTTGTGCAGTGTGTGCGCGGTATGTGCGTATATTTATGTATGCCGTGGTGTTTGTGTGTTGGGTGTTGTGTGTGTGCGGCGTTGTCTGTGTGTGTGTGGGTGTCTGTGTAGGGCGGTGTTTGTGGTTCCCAGTGTGTGTGTGGTGTGTTGTGCGGTGCACGTGTGGCGGTGTGTGTGTGTTTTGGGGGAGGTGTGCACCCCCCATCATGCTCCATCCCCCATGCTGCGCACCCCTCATCGTGCTCCATCCCTCATGCTGCGCACCCCTCATCGTGCTCCATCCCCCATGCTGCGCACCTCCCATCGTATTCCACCCCCCATGCTGCGCACCCCCCATCATGCTCCATCCCCCATGCTGCGCACCCCCCATCGTGCTTCATCCCCCATGCTGCGCACACCCCATCGTGCTCCATCCCCCATGCTGCGCACCCCCTATTGTACTCCAACCCCCATGCTGCGCACCCCCTATCGTGCTCCATCCTCCATGCTGCGCACCCCCCATCGTGCTCCATCCGACATGCTGCGCACCCCCCATCGTGCTCCATCCGACATGCTGCACACCCCCCATCGTACTCCATCCCCCATGCTGCACACCCCCCATCGTGCTCCATCCTCCATGCTGCGACCCCCCCCATCGTACTCCATCTCCCATGCTGCACACCCCCATCGTGCTCCATCTCCCATGCTGCACACCCCCCATCATGCTCCATCCCCCATGCTGCACACCCCCCATCGTGCTCCATCTCTCATGCTGCACACCCCCCATCATGCTCCATCTCCCATGCTGCACACCCCCCATCGTGCTCCATCCCCCATGCTGCGCACCCCCCATCATGCTACATCTCCCATGCTGCGCACCCCCCATCGTACTCCATCCCCCATGCTGCACACCCCCCATCGTGCTCCATCCTCCATGCTGCGACCCCCCCATCGTACTCCATCTCCCATGCTGCACACCCCCATCGTGCTCCATCTCCCATGCTGCACACCCCCCATCATGCTCCATCCCCCATGCTGCACACCCCCCATCGTGCTCCATCTCCCATGCTGCACACCCCCCATCGTGCTCCATCCTCCATGCTGCACACCCCCCATCGTGCTCCATCCCCCATGCTGGGGCCGCCGGGGGCGGGTCCGAGCGTGGCAACGTGTGCTGGGGGCGGGGCTGAGCGGGCGAGGCATCAGCATATGCCGGCTCCCTGCACATGTGTACTGGGAGCCGGTGTACGCTGGTAACCATGATACACATCGGGTAACTAAGGGAAGCGCTCCCTATAGTTACGCGATGTGTATCATGATTACCAGCATACACCGGCTCCGTCACGATCCCAGCATCGCAAGATTTTGTCCGCCGGGGGCGGGGCCGAGTGTGCCAACGTGTGGCGGGGGCGAGCGGGCGAGGCGTCAGCGTATGCCGGCTCCCTGCACATGTGTACCGGGAGCCTGTGTACGCTGGAGCAGGGCTGAGCAGGTGAGGCGTCAGCGTATGCCGGCTCCCTGCACATGTGTACCGGGAGCCGATGTACGCTGGAGCGGGCGATGCGTGCGGAGGGCCGGGGCGAGCGGCTGATCCATGCGAAGGGCGGGGCCAGGCCAAGGCGAGCGGCCAATCCGTGGGGGGGCGGGGCCAGGCCGAGCCCAGCGGCCAATCCGACAGTTGTCACTGTAACGACACTGTCATGCTGACACAATTTTGGAGCAAGACAGACAGACAGAATAAGGCAAATCTATATATATAATTGCCTTATTCTGTCTGTCTGTCTGTCTGTCTGTCTGTCTATCTGTCTGTCTATCTGTCTGTCTGTCTGTCTGTCTGTCTTGCTCCAAAATTGTGTCCTTACGATGACACAAAGCTGATTGGCCGCTGGGCTCGCTATGGCCCCGCCCCCCGCACAGATTGGCCGCTCGCCCAGGCTGCGCCCCCACACGGATTGGCCGGCCGCTCGCCCAGGCTCCGCCCCCCCACAGGTTGACCTCTCGCCCCGGCACCCTGCAGGCATTGGCAACTCTGCCACGCCCCGCCCCCCTCACGCAATGCACGCTAGCTCTGGCCCCGCCCCCCCACGCATTCCCCGAACCGACACGGTCAGGGAGCCACGACTACCAGGTGAGTACTGTACCCCTGGGAGCCCACATCAGCGTACGCCGCCAAACCAGCCGACACATACCCTCGCATTGCTGGGGCTGGCCGGCGTATGCTGGTGTGGGCTCCCGTGCGAGCGGGGCACGAGATACGCTGGTAACCATGGTAGCATAGTTACCAGCGCATCAAGGTCCTGCAGCGGCGGAAAATACACACACGCACACACATAACAGCACACACACACACACATACACACACACATCAGATCACACTCGCTCTCACACACACCTCACACACACATCACACACACATCACATCGCATCCACATACTCACAACATCCTGGGCTATCGCTTGCTTCTCGGCGGCGATCCTGTGCTGTGAGCTTCCAGGACCTGCCGGAGGATCACATGGCCAGAAGTATGTGGTATCTCCGGATGTTGTGAGTATAAGCGCGTATGTGCGATATCGTCAATGTGTGTGTGCGTGAGTGTATGCGATCGGGTGTGTGTGAGTGTATGCGATCGGGTGTGTGTGAGTGTATGCGATCGGGTGTGTGTGAGTGTATGCAATCGGGTGTGTGTGAGTGTATGCGATCGGGTGTGTGAGTGTCGGCAGAGGAGCACGGCTTGCTGGAGGAGGCTGGGAGGAGAGAGGCTGATCCTGGGGAAGGCTGGGATGGGGAGGCTGAGAGAAGAGAGGCTGATGCTGGGGGAGGCTGAGGCTGGGGTAGGCTGGGAGGAGAGAGGCTGATGCTGGGGACCGAAAAGGCTGATGCTGGGAGGAGAGAGGCTGATGCTGGGGGAGGCTGAGGCTGGGGTAGGCTAGGAGGAGAGAGGCTGATGCTGGGAAGAGAGAGGCTGATGCTGGGAGGAGAGAGGCTGATGCTGGGGGAGGCTGAGGCTGGGGTAGGCTGGGAGGAGAGAGGCTGATGCTGGGGACAGAAAAGGCTGATGCTGGGAGGAGAGAGGCTGATGCTGGGAGGAGAGAGGCTGATGCTGGGAGGAGAGAGGCTGATGCTGGGGGAGGCTGAGGCTGGGGTAGGCTGGGAGGAGAGAGGCTGATGCTGGGAGGAGAGAGGCTGATGGTGGGGGAGGCTGAGACTGGGGTAGGCTGGGAGGAGAGAGGCTGATGCTGGGAGGAGAGAGGCTGAGGCTGGGAGGAGAGAGGCTGATGCTGGGGGAGGCTGAGGCTAGGGTAGGCTGGGAGGAGAGAGGCTGATGCTGGGAGGAGAGAGGCTGATGCTGGGAGGAGAGAGGCTGCTGCTGGGAGAGGCTGAGGCTGGGGTAGGCTGGGAGGAGAGAGGCTGATGCTGGGAAGAGAGAGGCTGATGCTGGGAGGAGAGAGGCTGATGCTGGGGGAGGCTGAGGCTGGGGTAGGCTGGGAGGAGAGAGGCTGATGCTGGGGACAGAAAAGGCTGATGCTGGGAGGAGAGAGGCTGATGCTGGGAGGAGAGAGGCTGATGCTGGGAGGAGAGAGGCTGATGCTGGGGGAGGCTGAGGCTGGGGTAGGCTGGGAGGAGAGAGGCTGATGCTGGGAGGAGAGAGGCTGATGCTGGGGACAGTGAGGCTGATGCTGGGAGGAGAGAGGCTGATGCTGGGAGGAGAGAGGCTGATGCTGGGGACAGAAAAGGCTGATGCTGGGAGGAGAGAGGCTGATGCTGGGATGAGAGAGGCTGATGCTGGGGACAGAGAGGCTGATGCTGGGGACAGAGAGGCTGATGCTGCGGGTAGAGAGGCTGATGCTGGGAGGAGAGAGGCTGATGCTGCGGGCAGAGAGGCTGATGCTGGTGTAGCATGGGGGATGCAGCACGATGGGGAGTGCGGAGTAGGGCGGATGGAGCACGTTTGGGAGTGCGCAGCATGGCGGATGGACCACGTTTGGGAGTGCGGAGCATGGCGGATGGAGCACGTTTGGGAGTGTGCAGCATGGCGGATGGAGCACGTTTGGGAGTGCGCAGCATGGGAGATGGAGCACGATGGGAGGTGCGCAGCATAGGGGATGGAGCACGATGGGGAGTGTGCTGCATGGGGGATGGAGCACGATGGGAAGTGCGGAGTATGGCGGATGGAGCACGTTTGGGAGTGCGCAGCATGGCGGATGGACCACGTTTGGGAGTGCGCAGCATGGCGGATGGAGCACGTTTGGGAGTGCGCAGCATGGCGGATGGAGCACGTTTGGGAGTGCGCAGCATGGGAGATGGAGCACGATGGGGGGTGCGCAGCATAGGGGATGGAGCACGATGGGGAGTGCGCTGCATGGGGGATGGAGCACGATGGGGAGTGCGGAGTATGGCGGATGGAGCACGTTTGGGAGTGCGCAGCATGGCGGATGGAGCACGTTTGGGAGTGCGCAGCATGGTGGATGGAGCACATTTGGGAGTGCGCAGCATGGCGGATGGAGCACGTTTGGGAGTGCACAGCATGGGAGATGGAGCACGATGGGGGGTGCGCAGCATAGGGGATGGAGCACAATGGGGAGTGCGCTGCATGGGGGATGGAGCACGATGGGAAGTGCACACCTCCCCCCAACACACACACACACGCACGCGCACTGCACAACACACCACACACACACACTGGGAACCACAAACACTGCCCTACACAGACACACACACACACAGACAACGCTGCACACACACAACACCCAACACACAAACACCGCGGCACACACAAATATACGCACATATCGCACAGCACACACATTGCACAAAACATACCTCCCCCCAAAACACACCACACACACACAAACCGCGCAACACACACACACACACAACGCGACAGACACACAGCGCTCCACAAAAAACGCAACACACATACAACACCGCTCTCATCCCCCGTCACACCCAGACAACACCCAGAACATGTACAGCCCCTACACAAACACTTGGTAACTACACACAACAACATCTATATATATATAACAAAAATCATACATGAACTACACAATACGTAAATTCTAGAATACCCGATGCATAGAATCGGGCCACCTTCTAGTATATATATATATATATATATATATATATTTCCCATGTGAAAGTGCTGAATCTGCACAAATTCAGACTTCTGCAAATTCCGATGAGTGCTAGGTAATCAGAAACTTGTTGACTGTAAGAAGACGAAAAAAGGAGAAGTAAATTCACGTACTGAAACAAGATTTGCATTATTTGTTAGAACATTTAATATTTAGCACCATATTTGTGCTAGATTTTATAGCAGATATTGCACCTGATTAGCAATTCTCCAACATACTTTAATTTGTTTGAAGGCCTTTATATCGAAACTGAGCTTGAGTGAGATGAAAAGATTTTTACTTACTTCCTTATTTTATCTATTTTGCTTATGTTTCATACAATTTATGGTCCCTTCTAATTTTCCATGTCCTCACATAACTATTAAAAAGTAATATTGGGGGAATAGGAACTAAGCAAAATGTACAAGAATTCTGTTTCAGTTTGTATGCCTTGCACAAGAATATTTTGTATTTTAGAAACTTTTTACATCATTCTAGGCAATTTTAAAAAATGTTTAGAAAAGGGGTAATAGTTAAGAATAAACTTAAATTCTGCTAAATTTATGGACAGTATGTCCCATAAGGATGGAAATAGTGTCTGGCATGCCTCAGATGCACCAATCTATTACATAGTGTCAGGAACTGGGATAACTTTGGCACAGCTTCTGCCGGCCTGATATTGTTTTAACCTATCAAAATTATGACTGTATTCATAAATATCCACATAGTGAAGTGAAGATTATCAAGCACTCATCCTCTTTCATTAAATAAAAACATTGAAGCTTATTCTTCCACATGTATATGGTTCTTACAGCATAGAATTAATATATCTCCCCTATTGTCCCAAAAGGCTTAGAGGTCATCAATAACAGTAATATTTCTTTATTACTTGGATTTTTGAATTGACCTCATTTTCTGCGGTAGCACATTCTAAGGAACTGGTGCAGTACAAAAGAAATCTTACAGATAGGATGAGAAAGTTCAGATTATGATCTCAACTTCCCCATACACATAATCGCTTTGCGCAACCAAATGTTTATGTGTTAGTTTATGTGGTGTTTAATAGATGGTGGAAAAACAAAAAGTTAAGTTTTGAGATATTCAGTTTTCTACAGAGAAAAAGGTTATGCCAGAGATATCTAAAGACAAGCAGTAACTGGCATTTTTTTTCACCAATATGGTGGCATTATCAGGAGATTATGTATGTAATTGAGTATCGTAAGGGTAGAGATGGTACTAAAAACTAGAGATGAGCGAACCTGAGGCTTGAGGTTTGGGTTGGGAAATCGACTACCAAAAAAACAAAGTTCAGGTTCGAAATTTGAGTGAGTTACGAGTGCAAACCACTCAAATGAGCAGCAGTGTGCTAGGGTATGAGTGATACTCAGTTCTGTGTGTGCTGCATGCAGTATTTGAATGGGGTAAAATCACCGTGATCAGATGTAGTCTAACAAATTCACCGAAAAGAAAACCGACAAGAGGTCTAATAAGGATAAATCTACAATTGTTTATTAATTCATGCAATAAAAAAAGAAATTCAAGATCAAAATCACATGAACACAATGTGATATATATAGCTGATACATGGAAATAAATAGTACCAGGTAATAACACACAATCCAAAAATCTATATGATGATACCAATGATCTGGAGTTATTAGTAGAAAGTGTAACTTGACATTTATCCCAAAAGTCCAAGACCAAATATGAGGTTTTAGACTGTTGAAGCCATGGTTCTGTGACAGCACACCAGTTAAGAGATTTTTAAAGGAATAAGTTATGCAATATTGTAAATTTATTGCATACTAGCTGTAGTACCTGGCGTAGCCCGGAATAGTAACTGTCTCTCTGTCTGTCTGTGTAGCGCCCCTGAGACTGGTCGCTACAGGGTATATCATTATATGCTTCCCGGGCAGGAAGATGTTAATCTGGTAAGTTTACAAACCCCTCACACCACCATACAGCAGGGAGAAGCAGACACTTGGAAAGGGTTCACAATGTTTCTACACACACTTCCTGGCAGATGCCAGATGGCCTCCATTAATTAGGTCAAGAGTGGTTGTCATAGCAACTTGCAAAAGGGGGAGTAGGAAGATGTCGGTGCCGGATAATGGGAGCATAGTCACGCTTATTATGATCCGGAACCATGGAAGACCACCATAAATCATTGGTAAAAGGTGACAAGTGCATTGGCAACTAATCTGGCCGCCATCCCCTTACTAACCATCAACACTAGAAGTAGCCGAGCGGTGAACTAACATCCTGTGCACAGCGAACCCAGCCGGAGAACTAGCTATCCTAAAGGAAGGAAAGATCAATAACATTCAAAGACTGTGGTGATTTAGGAAAACACAATACACAGATAGATGATAGGATTAGCAAAAGGTGAGGCCCTACTGACTAAATAGGACAGGATAGGAAAGGGACTGATGGTGGCCAGAGAAAAACCCTACAAAAATCCAAAAACCTGATAGTACAAAAAGCCCCTCAGATTGCTAGATCTGAACTCCGTCCTATACCAGGCGCTCTTGTCATACCAATGAACAGAAAGCAGGAACCATTACAAATTCAAGAAGCAACAAACACATGGACTTATAGGAGCAATACTCCAAACATAGCTGCAGGGAGCTTCCCAGCTAAGCAACTGAGAGGGAATATTCTTGCATGCAAATAAACTGACAATAACCACAGTAAATAACAAATTCAGATAAGAGCAAAAAGAACCAAACAACAAATAAAGAGCCAAGCACTTATCTGGGGTAGAAGTGGTCTGGAGCAGGATGTAGCAGGCTGGTGAACAAAGAACAACTGACATCCGGCATAGCCTGCCAGCAGACCAGGGTTTAAATAGGCAGAGAGTTAGCAATGGAAACGCCCATTGATCAACACACCTGGTCTCTGTCCAAAATATTCCTGGCTATAAAAAGCATTTACAGCTGTGATACATGCCAAAGGGAGTACTACTAGGTACTAACCTTGCAGGGTACCCAAACGTTTGCATTTGCCCATTTCCCTTTTTATTAATTTAAAAATGTAAAAGATGAAAATAATATTGCTTTTGCCTAAAATACAAAGGAAATATGCCATCTTTAATTTTATGCCTTTTAGAGATCATTTCATTTTCAACTGGCTTAACTGTTCACAAAAACAGTAATTTTGACCAGGGGTGCCCAAACTTTTGCATGTCACTGAAGGTGCGTTATATACTTATCCTGCTATTACCTGGGTGTTAGTCTACATGCTGTTTCCTACACAAGGCTTATGCTGCGTGTAATTGACTTTGATTTATATTCCTTGTCTCAGACATTTTCAGATTTAATTATTTTTTCTCCTCCTTGCTTTTATGGCATATGGAGTGCTATAATTTAGAGACACTTTTCTTTAATGATTATACATGGAGTAAATACAAAAAGCTTATTACAGCCAAATATAACTAAATATGCTCATATTTTTTACGTGGAGAATGCTTTAAATTACATCCTCATATACGATGCTGGCTCCCCACCAGTTCTCAGTTTTTGTGTGTGGATGAGTGAACCCCAATGGTAAAGTTTAGGGTTCATACCAGACAGCGGGTGTCTGCGGATTGAACTCAAACACAGACTTTTAAAAAGTATTCGAGAAAAAAGTTAAGGAAAATCGAGTATACGCATATAAAATTAAAACATGGCTTCATTGAAAAAACTAAAAACTAGAAAAAACCATGACAATATTCCAAGTAGACTAGATAGTCTGTCTACGCATCATGGTTGTCATGATTAAAAACAGGTTAACTGTTCGAAATGCGTAGACGGACTATCTGGTCTACTTGGAATATTGTCATGTTTTTTTCTAGTTTTTAATTTTTTCAATGAAGCCATGTTTTAATTTTATATGCGGATACTGGATTTTCCTTCACTTTTTTCTCAAGTTTCACCTGACTGCCAGTCAGGCTTCCAGGCACCGCACACTCATTCAACAGTCTGGTGAGCTGTTCATATCTTTACGTTTTAAAAAGTATGTTTCCGTCAGCCAAAGTTCTGGGGTTGTTCATATGCTAATACACTTTGCTGAAATGCTGCAGCACAGCCAATCAACAAGCTTTATTGCATGCAACAGATGCATGTACCCTTGTCATGCAATGTTCTGTTCCAAATTCATTAGGTGTCATGGCAGCATCAGGCTCTGTTCACACTGTAGAGTGTGACAGGCAACCTGATGTCTTCTAGTTGTTCAGCCAGAGCTGGGCGTCAGCTGTTTTATGTCCACTATTCCTCAGCCCTGCCGGAGTTCATTCCTGCTGACCTAGGGAACTCAGCTAGGAGCTCAGGTCGCTAATTACCAAAACACAGTCGTCTCCTTCCTATATAAGGTTCTGGATCCTGGTGCTAAGTGCTGATAATAGCTCCAGCCTGTCCAGCGATTCCGGTCTTATTGTGGTGATCCAATCCATTGGTGATCTGTGGTGTGCTATACTGTGCGGTGTGGAAGTTTTCTGGTTGTTAGTTTACTTCCTCCTTTTGACATTATTTTCAACTGTGTACATATTGTCACTCCTAAAAAAACGGCATGGAATCCCCTCATTTTTGAGAACCGGCCAAGGTAAAGCAGACAGCTGATGGTTGCAGCCCGCAGCTATCTGCTTCACGTGCCCTGGTTATCAAAAATAGGGGGACCCTACATATTTTTTTTTATTCCATATTTACACTTGTTTGCAGGGCAATTGCACCAAATTTGCTTCTTTTTTTGCAGGCTCCTAGCTCTTACTATAATCATTTTACAGCCATTTTAAAGTCCCGAAGTTCGAGTCCCAATTGATTTATATGGGGTTTGGGTCAAGTCACGGTCCCGAACTGAACTTTCAAATAAAGTCTGGCCGAACCCAGCCATCCCGAACTTCCATGGGTCTACTCATGCCTAGTCTCATATTATGGATACAGTGGGTATATCACACTGACAGCATGCATCAATGCTGAAGCTAATCACTGAGTTCAGCTGCTCCTGCTGTCATATTTGGCATAGATGCTTAGCTTAGTATTTAGTTACTGTGATAACAGCATGTGGCCCCAGCTCTCTTCATTGACAAGGTCCAACCGTGTAGCTCTGGGCTGATTCCTGGCCTTTGTCACAATCATCCTTACTACAGGAGGTGACATCATGCATGGAGCCCTAGACCAAGTAGGATTGACAGTCATCTTGTGTTTCTTCCATTTTTTAATAATTGCACCAACAGTTGTTGCTTTCTCACCAAGCTGCTTGCCTATTGTCCTGTAGCCCATCTCACCCTTGTGCAGGTCTACAATTTTGTCCTTGGACAGCTCTTTGGTCTTGGCCATGGTGGAGAAGTTGGAGTGTGATTGATTGATTGATTATGTGGACAGATGTCTTTTATACGGGTAATGAGTTCAAACAGATGCAATTAATACAGGTAATGAGTACAGGGTAGGATGGTTTCTTAAAGAAAAGTTAACTGGTCTGTGAGAGCAATAATTTAGTTGGTAGGTGATCGATTATTTTTTTCAAGCAATAAAATGCAAAATAATTAGTAAAAACTCATACAATGTGATCATCTGAAATTTTCTTTATTCTGTCCTCACAGTTGAAATGTACCTACAATGAAAATTACAACCTCTCCATTATTTGTAAGTGGGGAAAACTTGCAAAATCGGCAGTATATCAAATAGTAGTTTTTTCTCACTGTAGGTACAACACAACTTGTATTGCAACTGATTAATATCTAGGAGTTACCAATATTTTCTGATTCATAGTGTTCGAAAATGTCAAAGATGATGCTTCAAATATAAACCTCCAAGTAGTAGGGGAGAACTATGCTTACCACTGCAGCAATTGACGTGGTCAGTTTGGAATTCTTTCTTGCATTTAATGTGGTGAGAATTAATAGCCACAGATCCAACATGATTGTAACCACATTTGCACATGTTTTAGGCATAAGATGACATTTATGCTAGATTATATGGGTTGTGGTCAGAGATGGCGCACAGAGCAATATAGCATTTTGTGGTTAAGGAAATGTCCCCTTTGCATTTCCTGCTAAATGATGCTAACTTTCTACTCTATTAGTCAATGACGGAGAAAGTACCGTACCGAAATTTAGTACTATAGGAAAAGCTTGTTTAATGAAAGCCCATACACGTATGTAATGAATATGTCCAATATATTGTGTACATACAATATTATCTCCTATCCTAAAATGCACTTCATTATTATACTGATGAAAAAAAATCCAATTTACAAAACTTATCTCATGTAAAGTGGCCTTCTGATAGCGGCTGCAGCCGGGTACTGCACATCCACCCCCTATTCATTTGAATAGCGGGCGCAGTACCCAGCCGCAGTCACTAAACAATTGATATATCTGTGTTGTGCAGCTAGTGAGTAGTTTTGGGTATCGGCAGTCGATCGGTGGGGTGCCCAGTGTCGCCCCCTCACTGATCAGACATTGATGACCATGGATAGGTCATTAATATTAAAGTCCCGGACAACCCTTTTATTACATATAATTTATCCACAGGATAAGTACTAATGTATGATTGCAGGGGGTCTGACCACTAGGACTCTCACCAGTACTGAGACTTACAAAGTGTCTTGTGTGAATAGAGCAGTAGTAGCCAACTCTGTCAGTCCCATCAGCACTGTAGGTGAATGGGCTGAATAAGGTCAACTTTCATGTCTTTTTTTTGCCCCACAAACTTTGTCAGTATGCTATTATGATATGGTTGCTCATTTACTTTTAAGCACTACATGTAATGTTACATTTGGCCAGCATGAGCTTGGATTAGGCCAGTATAAGAGAAGCTTCTATCTCTAGTAGTCAAATAGTTTAAAGATATTAATTGTAAACTTTTTCTTAAATAATAAGAAGTCTCTGCATGACTTATTACACAAGGAGAGACAGAAAGGCATTCTCATAGGCAAAAGGACAAACTGCAAGGTCATCACCACCCATCACTAATGCCTAACTAGAAATGGTGGCCATCCGATTTCACAAAGACTTTTTCAGGGCAGTGGCTACAAGCATAACAAAGGGGCAGTCATGCTTGCACGTTGCTGTGTTGATAGTGGAGCAAGGGGGAAACATGTACCTCATTGACCTCATGTTTTACAAGCAGTATGAAATCACAATCGTTTGTAAAGTTATAAAAGTACAACTCCAGGGTATTGAGAAAATACAGTATATTCTATGGGTTCTATGTATATCTCTTAATAAGCTTGGGCTGGTCACATACAATCATATATGCCACTCTACATTATCGAATGATCCCTATTCATATCATTTAGAACTGGTTCTTAGGTGTAGTGTATAACAATTCCCATCAATAGCTGTGAACTTTACATACCACCATCATGGGTCCATTAATAAAGGAGACTATAGAATAAAGTTGTCAATATATGGGATCCATTGGATATGATGCTTTCGCGGGCGGGGAGGAGGGTGTCAGCACTGCGCTCACCCCTCTGCTCGGGTCCGGCTGCTGCTGCTCAGTGGTGGCATGAGCGGTGGGCCGGATCCCGGGGGTCTCGAGCGGCGCTCCTCGCCCGTGAGTGAAAGGGGATTGGGTTTTGGGATATAGTCTATTGTCCGTGACGCCACCCACGGTTGTGGTGAGTTGTTGACACCACCGCTGCTCTATATGGGGATCCCGGGAGTGATGGTGTAAAGCAGCAGGTTGTTGTGTTGCCCCTCCGTGGGTAGGGGTTGGTGATCCCGGGGCCCAGTGATGAGGTGGGAGGTGCAGGGCCTGGTGGGCGCAGGGACGCGGGGGCAGCGCTGTGCCTTGCGGCACTGTGGTACTCACTCAGCCTGAGACGGTGACACAGTTCTCGGTAAAACACACGGCTGGAAAGACGGTTCTCACGGACGGCTGCACTTGCTTTCCCCAGAAGGTGACGGTCCCTCTGTCCTGCACCTATGTTGTTGATGGTTACGATGGGTTCCCACCAGTAACCCGCTCCCCGGCTTCAAGCTGGACCGGCTCTACTCTTTGCCCGCAGGCGCTGGCCCTCAGAAACTGGTGCCCTGGCGGTGGCGGTGTCTCTGCTTTAATGGTTGGGCTGTTGTCTTCAATCGGGACTTGGTTGTTGGGAGACAGTCGTCCCCTTCACTGACGGATTTGGCAAATTATGGCGACTCCTAGCCTTGCCGGGGTCCGAGAGGCCCCTGCCCTGGTGCTGACTGTTCTTTGTACACTGCTCCAGACCGCCGGGTCACCACCCATCCGCGGTCCTTCCAGGAACCTCCGAGCAATCACACCTCCAGACAGTCACCGCCGTCTGCTGACCTTGCTGTCTCAGTCCGGGGCACACACCCGGACCAGCTTCAGGCTTTCTTACTGTCACTTTTACTCCTTTACTCCAGTTTTCTCCTTTGCTCCTCTACCACTTCACTTCCTTCTACTTTCACTTGACTACTTGTTTACTCCTTCACCTCCTAAACTGAACTGCCTGGTTCTTCCCACCTCCAGAGCTGTGAACTCCTCGGTGGGCGGAGCCAACCGCCTGGCCCACCCCCTGGTGTGAACATCAGCCTCTGGAGGAAGGCAACAAGGATTTTGGGTTAGCTTTGGTGTTCCTAACTGGGGTGTAGGGTGTGGTGGTGTGGCTTGCCCAGGGCGTCACATTCCCCCTTAGCAAAATGCAGACCGTCCACGGGCTGCCCGTCCAACACCGGTTTTATTTTTCTGAAAAATATATAACATTGTAAACCAGTAACATATTTACATTTTTATTACTTCTTCCCATAATGGGAGGCACTTTACTTAAACGTTGCAAACGGTTTACGGTTACGGTTTCCGCTCTCTCCCACCCAAGCAACCTGGCCCTGATGCTGCCCCTAAAACCCAGGCAGCACCCCTTGACCCACAGTCCAGCACAAGTTACCCGAGCGGGATCTGTCCTTCCCCTCCAGAGGGTAGCCACCGGTTCCTATGGTGGCTGGGCCCCAGCCGGCTCTACTGCGGGCCCTCCCTCCAACCTGCCTCTCCGGAGGCGGCAATGCGGAAACGGTAACGGCAAACAACTTATTTACAAGCCACTAACGTTTGTAGTTGCCCTGCAAGTTCACGGGCTTGTCCATGAGCAGTTCCTCATGCAAACTTTTTAAACGGTCCCCACGGGGACAACGGTGCCGGCAACGGCCGGTTTTCCCAATCACAGTGTAGACAATCAGGTGAAGCTTCAATAATCATTTTCTCTTATCATTTTGCAAACTTTCAAATATGAATTCATTGGTGGTCCCAATGGGGACTGCTGCAGCGGGCATCCGCTGCCCTTACCCCGTATAATCGGCTTCAGCTTCATCCGAGGGAGGGGGCGCAGCACTCACTCGGGACTCCTGGCTGCCCCTTAGCTTAGCATCCAGCGCAAAGCCCCCCTTCTCCCCACAGTGCCGGGTGTACTGCACAATGTCGCCCGGCATCAGGTTACGGCCGGGATGCTCTTCAGGCAGGTGGGCATTCACATCCCGCCGGGCTACAAACACTTCGGCCGCCAGGCCCGGTTCAAATATAAACCCATAGCCCCGACGGACATCAAACCGCCTCACCTGCCCCACGTACAGCGGGCCCCGGACACGGAACGTGGCCTGGCAGAGATTCTCCTTCTCCCTTATCGCTCGGGCCACCAGCTCGGCCTTCTTCCTCTCCCGTTCACCGATCTCCAGGCCCAGCGGTACCGGCTCCCTATCCCAATATGGCGCTGCTGCGAGCTCCGGCGCACGGGTCGGGCCCCGCGGGACATCCTGGACGTTGCCCACTGTCAGGAATCTGGGCGGCAGGTCCCGCGGTGTCTTGGCCTTGGGCGCTGCCTTACAGCTACAACCCGGCGCCACCTCAGCCGAGGTGTGGGGGATGGCACAGGGGCTTTCCGCTGCTGGGCCTTCGGCTCGGAGCGGGTCATCAGCTCCGGCTCGGGGGATTTTTCAGGGGATGCCTCTGGTTCAGTTTTTGGGACCTTCCATGGCAACATCTCCAGTCGACTACGGGCTCCGGCTACAGGTCGGCCCGCCTGGGCGGGAACGCTGGGTATTGCTACCGGTTGCAGTGGTAGCAGGCCTAATGGCGGGGTCACGGCCTCCGGGACGGGTGGCGAGGGAGGCAGCGGGGGGAGAGGGCTTGGACCGGGCCCCGCAGCCGCGATGACCGGCCCTTCCAGGGCATCGGGGCGTGGGTCACTCACCCTCCCTTCCTCCGCCTCCTCTTCGCTTCTCCGCACGGCTGCTATAACGTCCGCCACGTCGGTCTCCCACTCCTCCATGAGGAACTGCATCTTGACCTGCAGCCGTTGGTAGAGCTGCGCGGTCCGGATCTCCATCCACGCCGCGGTCCCAGGCGCGGGGGCTACGGTGTCGCGGGACGGCATCCACATGTTGCTGGCGGCTTTTCCCAGGAACAAGATGTCTGCAGAGTCCTGGCGTCCCTGCTTTTATAGCTGCTCTCACATGCAGCCAGCCGCCATCGCGTCCCCCTTAGCTTCTCTTCCGCCACTCCTCTATCGGGGCGGGGTTTTGGCCTTCGCGCCTCTGCTACTCGAGAAGACGCTCGAGCGGGGACTTTTCGCGCCAAAGATGGCGGCTTCTGAAATTTTTCTGCCGGACACCTCCGGCGGTCACAAGGCGCACCTCTACCCAACAGCAGAGCGGTAAGATCCTGTTCGTGACGCCAAGTTGTCGCGGGTGGGGAGGAGGGTGTCAGCACTGCGCTCACCCCTCTGCTCGGGTCCGGCTGCTGCTGCTCAGTGGTGGCTCGAGCGGTGGGCCGGATCCCGGGGGTCTCGAGCGGCGCTCCTCGCCCGTGAGTGAAAGGGGATTGGGTTTTGGGATATAGTCTATTGTCCGTGACGCCACCCACGGTTGTGGTGAGTTGTTGACACCACCGCTGCTCTGTATGGGGATCCCGGGAGTGATGGTGTAAAGCAGCAGGTTGTTGTGTTGCCCCTCCGTGGGTAGGGGTTGGTGATCCCGGGGCTCAGTGATGAGGTGGGAGGTGCAGGGCCTGGTGGGCGCAGGGACGCGGGGGCAGCGCTGTGCCTTGCGGCACTGTGATACTCACTCAGCCTGAGACGGTGACACAGTTCTCGGTAAAACACACGGCTGGAAAGACGGTTCCCACGGACGGCTGCACTTGCTTTCCCCAGAAGGTGACGGTGACGGTCCCTCTGTCCTGCACCTATGTTGTTGATGGTTGCGATGGGTTCCCACCGGTAACCCGCTCCCCAGCTTCAAGCTGGACCGGAGGAGCTCTACTCTTTGCCCGCAGGCGCTGGCCCTCAGAAACTGGTGCCCTGGCGGTGGCGGTGTCTCTGCTTTAATGGTTGGGCTGTTGTCTTCAATCGGGACTTGGTTGTTGGGAGACAGTCGTCCCCTTCACTGACGGATTTGGCAAATTATGGCGACTCCTAGCCTTGCCGGGGTCCGAGAGGCCCCTGCCCTGGTGCTGACTGTTCTTTGTACACTGCTCCAGACTGCCGGGTCACCACCCGTCCGCGGTCCTTCCAGGAACCTCCGAGCAATCACCCCTCCAGACAGTCACCGCCGTCTGCTGACCTTGCTGTCTCAGTCCGGGGCACACACCCGGACCAGCTTCAGGCTTTCTTACTGTCACTTTTACTCCTTTACTCCAGTTTTCTCCTTTGCTCCTCTACCACTTCACTTCCTTCTACTTTCACTTGACTACTTGTTTACTCCTTCACCTCCTAAACTGAACTGCCTGGTTCTTCCCGCCTCCAGAGCTGTGAACTCCTCGGTGGGCGGAGCCAACAGCCTGGCCCACCCCCTGGTGTGAACATCAGCCTCTGGAGGAAGGCAACAAGGATTTTGGGTTAGCTTTGGTGTTCCTAACTGGGGTGTAGGGTGTGGTGGTGTGATGACCTGTGACCCCTGGCTTGCCCAGGGCGTCACAATGCCACTTATTTTATTAATTATAATACACACTATTTAGAGTTTATTATTTTCATTTAGTTATATAATTTTTTGTTACCCAGAGTAGTCAAGTTTATTACTTAGTTTTTGCCATTATCTAATTACTAGTTTAATGATTTCTGTCCTATTGTATTGTGGTGTAATATGTGAAGTTCTGGATTGTGGTTATATTTCCATAGGATGGATAGATAGATAGATAGATAGATAGATAGATAGATAGATAGATAGACAGACAGACAGACAGACAGACAGACAGACAGATAGATAGATTGACCTGAAATATAACCAGAGATTTAAAAAAAAAAAAAAAAGCTATAAAATAACCAAAGAATAATACATTTTTTCTTTAGAAGTCTTCATTAAGTAAAAATCAATAGGAAGTACTCTCCAACCTGTCACTTCAATCTTTTCAGAACTATCAAGCAATTCTTGCAGTACATTTAGAGACTCTTCACTGACAACACAGATGCCATTGATTCTTGTAGTTATACTCGTTTTTCCACTTCCATTTTCCAACTAAGACATACATTGAAAGTGTAATGCTTGGATATGAATCATAGTCAAAGGTAAAGATATCATGAAGGCACCATGTGTGCTGCCCCATGGTAAGGGCTTTATCATTTTTTTCTTTCTTAATGTGTGCATAAAACTGCATAAATGCTCCCCACAATCTTAGTAATGAAAGTAAAAATTACGGACTAAACTACCACTTTTGCTACCAATGTCTAAACTTTGACTCTGTGAATAAGCAAGAAACCATTTCCACCATGGAGCCTCCTCTGAGTTCTTCATGTTTGTAGATTTAGTTTCTTGCTTTCTTAAGAGTACTTCATAACCTACTTTGGATATGATGTTATGTTAAGAAAGGCAAAGTGATATCAAGGGGTTTTTTTGGAAGAAGTTGGCACTAGGATTTTTTTCCTTCTAATCCTTGATCAGTGCTATATCTGTCTATTGTAAAGCCTTCCTAGGATGTCCTAACTATGATCCAAAAATCACTTTTTAATAGTGTCTCAGGACATATATAGGTTACATATACAAGTCATGGGGACGGCACGTCAACCCAGACCAGTAATGCAAAATCTGTTGTACTCAAGCCCATACACTGGTATTTACGTCTCAGAAACATTTAGGCTCCTTCTCCCAGGGTGAAAACCTTGTTTTAAAGATGTCAGTAGCACTTCATGGAGCATGATTATAGCAGTTTCAGCGTGACTTTACTGGGATAAAGCACCGCCGTCGTGACTAGTGTATGAGTTACATATGCTACACTGTTCATTTTCAATAATAGACATGCCACTGGTCATGGCTTACAGGTGAAAGGCTAACTGAAGTAATAATGCTAATCATTCAATCATTGCTTATACACCCTAATATAAAGTACTAACACACTCTAATTGCCCAGAAATGGAGATTTTGATCAGCCAGAAAAGCTGATTTAGACTAGGCGCCCGATTAACTATGACTGGCATTGTGCACACCAGTCTTGATGAACTTGGCCACTGGAGTAAGATGTGCCTAATACATGAAGAGGTGCACACCACCTAAAGATATGAGGAGCATTGCATAACTGGCATGTGTGACGCCCTGGACTAGTCAGGTCGTCCCAGGTAGTCCCATGCACACACACCCCCTCCCTAAAAAGGTGACAGCAGCCAAACTTAAAAACCTTGTCACCACCCTCCAGGTTTGCTGTCCACACCAGGGGGGTGGAGCCAGGCGGTTGGCTCCAGCAACCAAGGAGTTCACAGGCCTGGAGGCGGGAAAAAGACACAAGTTCTAGTGCAGAAGTAGATGAGTCTTGACAGTGAAGGAGAGCGGTCGAGTTCAAGGGCAGACCTGTGACCAGGCCTTCCAATAGTCTACTCACGTGTCTGGGTCGGAGCCCAGGCACCTCTGGCAAGGAGGCAGACGGTGGTGGCCACCTGCAGGAGCTGGGATTACAGCCGGTGGAACCGTAGGGACCGGGGTCGGGCGGTGGCCCGCCGGTACCGAACCGGGGAACCGATTGGAAACCGGAGCACCAGGAGGGGTACTCAGACCCAGTACGAAGCCCAGAACCGACAGGGTCGAGTCAAATCAACTGATTGACGACAGGACTTAAGGACCTTTCCCACACAAGACCCGTTAGAAGACAACAGCCCAACCATACAGGGTAAAGCCACCGCCAAGGCATATAGACCCAAAGGGCCAGCGTCTGCGGGCAAACAGGGCTCCGCCGACAACCAGCAAGCCAGGGAGCGGACTACCGTTGCTTAGGCATAGGAGTCAAACATTCACACAAAGTGGTGCAGGAGAAAGGCGGAAACCACCAACCTGTTAAGGTAGAAGCTGCAGCTGGCTGCGGGCCCCGTTCATCATCCCGTTTGGTTTACCAGAGACTCCAGTGTATTGTGTCATAGTGAGTACACCAGTGCCTTCGGGCCGCGCACCGCGCCGCACCATACCAGCATTCAGAGGAGGGGTCAACACCAAGCTGCGTAACACCGTCCCCGGGAGGCCTAGTTAACGGTAGCGGTGGTGTCCATCCATTCACCACAACCCGTGGGTGGCGTCACGAACCTACATCCCTTCCAAACCACCGCGGCCCCGGCCGTGGAACTCCCCATTGAAGTCCCTGTGTGTAGCGCCAACCCCCTTGCAGAGCGACGTGACCCCCGGGTCCGTGAGGAGCTCGAGCCACTCACCATACAAGCACGGATCCGAGCGGCTCGGCGGTCGCAGCCGAGCCCGCGGGGCGGTACACATCGACTCTTCTCGCGTCTGCGAACAGGATAGAACCGTCCACTTACCTGTGGAAGTGCGCCTTAATATTATCGTTGGCGGCGTCCCGTTGAAAAATTGCAGAATCCGCCATCTTGGGTGCGAAAAGTTCCCACCCGAGCCATCTTCTCCGAGCAGAAAGGGCGCGAAAAGCGAAGCCCCGCCCCCCGAGAGTGGAGCAGTGCAAAGAGCGAGCAGAGTGCCCGGAAAAGACCAAGGGGGGACCGAAAGAAGATGTCCGTACCTATCGGAGATGGCGAAAGGGCGTTAGCTGCGGGAATGGCGGCGCCCAAAGACGGGAGCGTGGCGGCCCTCGCTCCGGTCACAGGAGTGGGGGAGGCCGCAGGTCCAGCAGTCGTCCAGGTAATGCCGATCTCCCTGCCATATGTGCCCGGTGCTACCTGGCTACCCCAGTACGATGGGAAGCTTGCCCCTCCCGATGATAACATGACCATTATTGCGGCCAATGGGCTCCCTATGACCCAGGTGGGATTCAAGGAGGTGACCCTGACCGTGGGACGGACCCAGCTGAAATGCCAAGGGATGATTGTGGTGCTGAATGAATCCAGTGACCGTAACCCGAAAGTGGTCCTAGGGGACCGACGTTATTGAGCACTGTATGGGAGAAGTGTTGAGCCTGCTGCAGCAGCTGTCTGCCACTGCAGGAGGAGGTCAGCAGAGGGCCCTAAAGCGTGAGATCTGGGCCCTCCTGCACCGGCAGCAAGTGAACCTGACAGGTGGAGAGATTGGTGGAGATTGGTGGATCGGGTGATGGATGCAGCCCCTTTGGTGGTCCCGCCAAGGAGCGAGATGATGATAGGCCCCCAGCGACGGGATTACCCGGCGTTGGTGGAACCTTCGCCTTCGGAGCACTGGCCCACAGTAATGGTAGCCAGAGGGGTGATTTACGTCAAGAAGGGGTGAGCGCCTGTGAGAGTGCTGAATTGCGGGGATGAAGAGGTTAGGCTCCCCCGCTACACCACCATAGCTAAGCTGTACACCATAGACACCCACGCCATCCATGAGACCACCCCCACTACCCCTATACCTATCATGAGCAGTGACACCCCATCTACGCAACTGGAGGAGTGGTGCCGGGAGTTACATGTCGGCACTGAATCTACCCCAGTACACCACAAAGACGGGGTATACAGGGTAGTAAGGGAGTATGGGCAGGTTTTCAGCAAGCACCCGCTAGACTTCAGGAGGATTAAGGGGGTTCAACACCATATACCCACAGGTACACATCCACCCATTAAGGAAAGGTACCAGCCGATACCGCCAGCACCCTATCAATGCGCCAAAGACATGTTGAGGAACATGAAGGAAGCAGGGGTCATCCGGGATAGTTGTAGTCCCTGGGCAGCTCCATTGGTGCTGGTAAAGAAGAAAGATGGTACCATGAGAATGTGTGTGGATTACCGGAAGATCAACCAGATAACGCATAAAGATGCCTACCCTCTCCCCCGCATCGAAGAGTCGCTGGTTGCGTTAAAAACTGCTAATTATTTCTCTACCTTTGACCTCACCAGTGGATACTGGCAGGTGGCGGTCGCGCAGGAAGATCGTGAGAAGACTGCATTTGCTACCCCCATGGGACTCTGCGAGTTCAATAGTATGCCGTTCGGGCTGTGCAATGCCCCTGGGACCTTCCAACGGCTCATGGAGTGCTGCTTGGGGCATCTCAACTTCGAGACTGTTCTATTGTATCTGTCTGATGTGATTGTGTATTCCAAGACATATGAGGCCCACCTGGAGCACCTAGCAGAAGTGTTCGCAGCCCTCTCCAAGTACGGGATGAAGCTGAAGCCCTCTAAGTGCCATCTGCTGAAACCCAAGGTGCAGTACCTCGGACATGTGGTGAGCGCAGAAGGTGTAGCCCCGGATCCGGAGAAGGTTGCTGCTATCCAGAGCTGGCCGCGACCGACCACAATGAGGGAAGTGAGGCAGTTCCTGGGCCTGGTGGGCTACTACCGCCGTTTCATCAAGGGGTACACGAAGATGGCCGCACCCAAGCAAGACCTCCTCGTGGGACAGACCAAGAATGGGAGAGCCCCCGGCCCCCTGTTTGTCTGGAGCGAGAAACATGAGAAGTCTTTCCACCAGTTGAAGTCGGCCCTGACGGGAGAAGAAATCCTGGCTTACCCCGACTACGGTCTCCTGTTCGTCCTCTACACCGACGCCAGCAATGTGGGCCTGGGTGCGGTCCTGTCCCAGGTACAGGACGGGAAGGAAAAAAAGTGATCGCCTACGCTAGCAGAAAACTCCGGCCGACGGAAAGGAACCCCGAAAATTACAGCGCCTTCAAGCTTGAGTTCCTAGCCCTCGTGTGGGCAATAACCGAAAGGTTTAAGCATTACCTCACGGCAGCGAAGTTCACTGCCTACACAGACAACAATCCGCTGACACATCTAGATACCACCAAACTGGGCGCCCTGGAGCAGCGGTGGATGGCTCGACTGTTCAATTACGATTTCACTATCAAGTACAGGGCCGGCCGCAAGAACACCAACGCGGATGCGCTGTCTCGGATGCCGCACCTACCTGATGAAGGGGTGGAGGACGACGACCTGGAAGAAATTGAACCCGCGTTCCATTGGCCACAAGATGAGAAGCCCTGCGTTAACCAACAGCAGGTGAACCTTGACCCGCTGCCCAACCAGGCATGGCAAGAAGCCCAGGACCAGGAACCTGCGGTCCAGCTGGTCAAAGCCATGATCGCGCAGGGCTCCTCCAGGATGGATCCCGCAGCCCCCTCAGGAGGTCAACGGCTTTGGAAGGAGAGAAACCGGCTGTACTTACATCAGGGGAAGCTGTATAGGGAGATGATCAATCCAAAGACCCATGAGAGGTCCGCCAGCTGGTGGTCCCCCAAGCCAGTGTGCCCAGGGTCCTGCAGGCCTACCAGGATGGTGCAGGGCACTTCGGTTGGAAAAAGCTGGAAATGTTGCTGAGAGAGCGGTTTTACTGGAGTGGGATGCGAGAGTCTGTGGAGGCCTGGTGTCGAGAATGTGGCCACTGCACACTGAGAAGGCGGGACGAAGCCAGCCAGAAGCGAAGCGGGTATACCTATGCCCTGACCATTGTAGACCACTACTCCAGGTTCATGGTGGTTGTCCCTGTTAAAGATTTGACGGGCCGTACTGCAGCTAGAGCCTTCCAGGCCTACTTCTGCCGACCGCACGGCTACCCAGAAAGGGTGCTCACGGACCAGGGCTCGGCCTTTGAAGCAGAGGTGTTCCAAGAGTTCTGCCACTTGTACGGGTGTAAGAAGATCTGGACTACGCCATACCATTCCCAGACTAACGGGATGTGTGAGAAAATGAATCACCTAGTCCTGAACCTCCTCAAGACACTACCGTTGGAGAAAAGGAACCTGTGGCTGGAGAAGTTGCCTGACCTGGTGGACATGTACAACAACATGTACAATAACATCCCCTGCAGTTCCACCAAGTACACGCCTGCGTACCTGATGAGAGCCCCACCGGGACGGCTGCCCGTGGAGCTAGAAATGGACATAGAGGCACCCGAAGCCCTTCCTTCCACTAACAACTGGGATGCCAAGCGACAGATGCAGTACCGCCAGATCCAGGAGTATGTGGAGAGGAATCTGCGCCAGAACCGTGAAAAGCAAGAGCAGCGCTTCAACAGGCGGGCTCCGGCTACCCCCTTTGAACCCGGGGATGTGGAATTGAAGCACAAGAGGAGGACGCATAAGCTCGACGATCAATGGGAGAGGACCCCATATGTCATACAGCCCACTGGATGGGAGAACGAAAAGACCTATCTGATCAGTCGCGACCAGGGGAAGACCACGGCTACCGTTTCAAGGGACCACCTGAAGAGATGCCCGGATCCCTTGAGGCTAGTGGATGAGGCTCCGGCTCCCGTGCCAAGCGGGGAAAAGAAGAAAGAGGTGATTCATACCGGTGGACTGGCCTATGCAGAATGGTGCGATATTCGTTCGTAATAATGTTCCCACAACCCGTGGAAGAGATAAAGACGGAAACTCCCACCAGCGAGCCACCCGAACAAGCGCCCAGGGATGCATCTATACTACGCCCCCGTAGGTCTCAACCTGCCATACCTGACACACGGGAAGAGGGATCGGTTGTCCCCTCTGTCCCACTGCCTTCCCCTGACAACACTGGTCCCAGGAGGTCCACATGCTCCAACCTAGGTAGACCCCGCTTAGGTACAGGGAGACTGCAATTTAGGGGTGCAATATGGTGATTGTGAAAATAGCTGAATGACTGAGCACTAATCACCTGAGGCTTTCACCTGATTGACAAAGTTAAAGGCAGCGGAACCCGGCTGCCAAGTTGAACACAGACCCCGTTGGGACTTTGTTTTTGCCCCATTTTCGAAAGACAAGGCCGAGAACTGGCAGACCACCCAAAAACTTTTGGCCATGTAAATAACAACCCCCCCCCCCGTTAACCAGTCTTCCAGTTTCACAGCCTCCGGAGAGGCAGACTGGAGGATGGGCCTGCGGGAAATAGATGGCCGAGGCCCGTCACCACTACAACCGGTGGCCATCCTCCGAGTCAGGGGTCCCCTGGACGTGGGGCCTCTGAAAAGACAGGCAGATGTGAAGCCCTGCACCCATCCCGTTGGATAACGCCTGGGCCCGTTCCTGGACTGGGGAAAAGGGGTGCTGCCCATTTCTTAGGGGCAGCATCAATCCTCAGGTTGTTTGGGTGGGTGACTGAAGGACCCGGTCCCGTTATTAATAAAGGTTTACCATTTGCAACGTTTAAGTATGTGCCTCCCATAAGGGAAGATTTAAAAAGCCAATATTTTAAGGTTATACAACCGTTCGTATACATGTACTGTGTTCACGTTTTTTTATCTTTCAGAAGCAGAAAAAAACAGCGATGGACGGGCAGCCCGTGGACGGTCTGTATTAAACCAAGGGGGAATGTGATGCCCTGGACTTGTCAGGTCGTCCCAGGTAGTCCCATGCACACACACCCCCTCCCTAAAAAGGTGACAGCAACCAAACTTAAAAACCTTGTCACCACCCTCCAGGTTTGATGTCCACACCAGGGGGGTGGAGCCAGGCGGTTGGCTCCACCCACTGAGGAGTTCACAGGCCTGGAGGTGGGAAAAAGACACAAGTTCTAGTGCAGAAGTAGATGAGTCTTGACAGTGAAGGAGAGAGGTAGAGTTCAACGGCAGACCTGTGACCAGGCCTGCCAATAGTCTACTCAGGTGTCTGGGTTGGAGCCCAGGCACCTCTGGCAAGGAGGCAGACGGTGGTGGCCGCCTGCAGGAGCTGGGATTACAGCCGGTGGAACCGTAGGGACCGGGGTCGGGCGGTGGCCCGCCGGTACCGAACCGGGGAACCGATTGGAAACCGGAGCACCAGGAGGGGTACTCAGACCCAGTACGAAGCCCAGAACCGACAGGGCCGAGTCAAATCAACTGATTGAGGACAAGACTTAAGGACCTTTCCCACACAAGACCCGTTAGAAGACAACAGCCCAACCATACAGGGTAAAGCCACCGCCAAGGCATATAGACCAAAGGGCCAGCGTCTGTGGGCAAACAGGGCTCCACCGACAACCAGTTAGCTGGGGAGCGGACTACCGTTGCTTAGGCATAGGAGTCAAACATTCACACAAAGAGGTGCACGAGAAAGGCGGAAACCACCAACCTGTTAAGGGAGATGCTGCAGCCGGCTGCAGGCCCCGTTCATCATCCCGTTTGGTTTACCAGAGACTCCAGTGTATTGTGTCATAGTGAGTACACCAGTGCCTTTGGGCCGCGCACTGCGCCGCATCGCACCAGCATCCAGCCCACACCTGTCCCCTCGCCTCGGCACCTCCCTCGGGCCCCCAGGACCATTACTCCCCTACCCACAGAGGGGTCAACACCAAGCTGCGTATCACCGTCCCTGGGAGGCCTAGTTAACGGCAGCAGTTGTGTCCATCCATTCACCACAACCCGTGGGTGGCGTCACGAACTTACATCCCTTCAAAACCACCACGGCCGTGGAACTCCCCACCGAAGTCCCTGTGTGTAGCGCCAACCCCCTTGCAGAGCGACGTGACCCCCGGGTCCGTGAGGAGCTCGAGCCACCCACCGTACGAGCACGGATCCGAGTGGCTCGGTGGTTGCAGCCGAGCCCGCGGGGCGGTACACATGCACCTTCATCAGAGGAATGTGCAACTTATTTAGGTGTTCTACACCTGAATTCTAGCATAAACATCTTAATGCATCAGGGCCATAATTCTGCTTATTTTTGGCACATTTTTGTGACAGATGATGAGATGACAGCCACCGAGGCTGGAAGACATCTGTAGAAATGTTGATCTGCTACGTTGGGGTTTTTATCCTCATTGTCAGGTCCTGAAATTAGCTGCATCTCATCTATAGACGCCCAGCTCAGACCACAGATCTAGGCAGAGATTCATCATCAAATTGTCTTTTTAATTTATGTCTTTGTCATCCAAAAACAGCAGCTTCCAGACCATATATGAATGACAAGTAATTCAGAAACAGGCTGTGTAAAATCTCTCTAAGAACAGCCGTACGTTAGGGTTCACCTCCCGATAATGAGCATACAATTTGTGCTGTCTCCTACTAAACACTTTATAGATTCTTCATAGAAGCCATTTCAGGAGAGAATTTAGCGATAGTCACTCATTTCTCTTAACAACTAAAATTATCATCAGCAGAATTATCATCCGCTCTGACGCTGGAGTGTACTTGTAGCTGTGTTATTGATTGACACAAGAACATAATTACTTTTTTACTGTCAAACAAAAAATCTATGATTTCATATTTTTCCACTATATTGCAGAATATGTGTTTAACCCCTTTACTCCCGAGCCTGTTTTCACCTTCCTGACCGGGCCATTTTTTGCAATTCTGACCAGTGTCACTTTGACAGATTATAACTCTGTGAACTTTGTGAAAATATTGAAAATTTAGCGAAAATTTTGCAATTTTCAAACTTTCAATTTTTATGCCCTTAAATCCGATAATTGTGTCACACAAAATAGATACCAGATATCATTTCCCACATGTCTACTTTACATCACCACAATTTTTGAAACATAATTTTTTTTTTTAGGAAGGTTGAAGGGTTCAAAGTTTATCAGCAATTTCTCATTTTAACAACAAAATGTACAAAATCATTTTGTTAAGGGACCACATCACATTTGAACTGGCCGAGGTGACAGAAAATACCCAAAGTGAAAACATTCTAAAAACAACACCCCTCAAACTGCTCAAAACCACATCCAAGAAGTTTGTTAACTCTTTAGATGCTTCACAGGAACTAAAGCAATGTCAAAAGTAAAAAATGAACATATTTCATTTACCGCAAAAAAATTATTTTAGCCATAAATTTTGTATTTTCACAAGTGTAATAAAAGAAAATGCACCATACGATTTGTTGGAGAATTTCTCTTGAGTATGCAGATACCACATATGTGGTGGAAATCTACTGTTTGGGCGCACGGCGGGACTTAGAAGGGAAGGAGCGCCATTTGACATTTTGAATGCAAAATAAGGTTGAATCATTAGCGGACGCCCCAGACATGCCTAAAGAATGGAGCCCTACCACAAGTGACCCCATTTTGGAAACTATACCTCTCAAGAAATGTATCTAGATGTTTGATAAGCACCTTGAACTTCTGGGTGCTTCACAGAATTTTATAATGTTGAGCCGTAAAAAAAAATATATACATTTTTACCACAAAATTGTTATTTCAACCAGATGGCTTTTTTCATAAGAGTAACAGGACAAAATGCACCATACAATTTTTTAGTGCAATTTCTCCTGAATACCCACATACCACAAGTGGTCAAAAACTACTTTTGAAGCACAGTGGAAATTGAAGAAGGGAAGTAGCATCATATTTGATTTCAGATGTAGTCAGAATTCTTTGCGGGTGCCATGTCACATTGGCAGAGTCCCTGATGTGCCAGAACAGCAGAAACCCCTAACAATTACCCCATTTTACAAACTGCACCCCTCAATTAATTCATCCAGAGGTGCAGTGAGCATATTGACACTACAACTGTGTTACAATATGTTACACTATTGGGCGGTGAAGAAAAAATGATTACATTTTTACCACTAAAATGTTGTTTTAACCCCACATTTCCAATTTTCACAAGGGGAATAGGTAAAAAAAGTCCCCATAATGTATTACACAATTTCTCCTAGTGCCCTATCATGTGACTGTACAGTACTGTTTGGCTGCACCGTGGGCCTTGGGAGTAAAGGAGCGCCACTTGATTTTTGGGGCAGAGATTTTCCTAAAATAATTTGTGGACTCTATTTGCAGAGCCCCTATGTACTAGAACAGATGAAATCCCTTCAAGTGACCAAATTTTGGACATCACACCTTTCTGGGAATTCATTGATTTGGTATCCATGGTGTAAAACGCAGTGAATGTTGCAGAATTAAAAATTGCAAATAAGCCCTTGTCGTGCCCAGTACATTGTAGTGCTCATACACTGAGTCCAGCTCGTGCTTCTGGAGACCTGCAACCAGTAAATTAAGCGGGCTATCTTCACTACAACAAAGCCAAACATGTGGATGCTACCTGTGGTTTACGCACATTGTGGGGCTCAGAAGGGAGAGGGGGAATTGGATTTTGGAGAGCAGATTTTGCTGGATTTCTTTTTTGAGGGGGAAGCCATAGCACTATCTTGGATCTTCTCATACCTAATCAAATGAACTTTCAGCGTCTCCCACTCTCACACTACTTCCTCATCTCGCCCCCTGTCTGTCGTTGTCCCCCAAAGTTCAGTTCTTGGACCACTCCTGTTCTCCATCTATGCCTTCGGCCTGGGACAGCTCATAGAGTCCCATGGCTTTTAGTATCCCCTCTACGCTAATGATACGCAAATCTACCTCTCTGGACCTGACATCACCTCCTTACTAACCAGAATCCCACAATGTCTGTCTGCTATTTCCACCCTTTTCTTTGCTCGATTTCTAAAAGAGCATGGACAAAACAGAATTTATTTTCTTTCCTGCTCCTCACTCAACCCCCCCAACTGACCTATCTATCAAAGACAATGGCTGCTCACTTTCCTCAGTCCCACGTGCTCGCTGCCTGGGAGTAACTCTAGACTCTGCTTTCTCTTTCAAGCCACACATTCAAGCCCTCTTCACCTCCTACCGCCTCCAACTCAAAAATATTTCCCTGATTTGTACATTTTTTTCCCAAGAAGTTGCAAAATCCTAGTGCATGCCCTTATTATCTCCCACCTGGACTATTGCAACCTCCTGCTCTGTGACCTCCCTTCTAAACATCTTGCAACCCTACAATCTATTCTAAACTATGCTGCCCGACTAATCCACCTGTCCCCCCGCTACTCCCCGACCTCTCCTCTCTGCCAGTCCCTTTACTGGCTTTCTATTGCCTAATGACTCCAGTTCAAAACCCTAACCATGACCCACAAAGCCATCCACAACCTGTCTCCTCCTTACACAGTACTGACCCACACGTAACCTTTGTTCCTCACACAATCTCCTTCTCCCCACCACCTCATCCAAGATTTCTCCCGTGCACCCCCATACTCTGGAATGCTCTGCCAGAACATATTAGACTCTCTCCTACCTTGACAAGCTTCAAAAGGAACTTGAAGACCCACCTCTTCCAACAAGCCTACAGACCTGTGCATGAAAATAAAGAAACATTAATCCTTTAATCGTTCCCGATTGGTCAATAGCGCGGCTATACAACCCGATTTCTATATTTACCTTTTCATCTGCTAAACCTGGGGCTGCAGCTATTCACCTGGACACTACATGTGTTTATAGGGGTTGTGACTGGCACAACTCCTATAGGTTAGTTTTATTTTGTTTATTACCCTTTTTTTTATCTGGGTAAGACCCTATTTGCACTTCTCTTCCACCGCTTTACATATATTAGTAACCCTCAGTCTGCTATAGCATTATAGAACCATCTCTAAACTCATCTACTGTATGCGCACCCATCCACTGCAGACTGTGAGCTCTCGTGGGCAGGGTCCTCTCTCCTTCTGTATCAGTCTGTGCCTTGTTTTGTTTATGGTTATTGTACTTGTCCCTACTATGTCTACCCCTTTTCACATGTAAAGTGACATGGAATAAATGGCTGTATAATAATAAATAATAATAAGAGCACTTTTCCAGAGCTTTTGTGATGTGGAAATACCCTATATTTCCGTTAACAGATGACGTACCTGAGTGGGGACTTTGTATATTTGCGTTGAGTTGAATTCTATTTGTTGGCAATTTGGGTGCAGAACATTTTTGATCAGTTCATGTTTATCTTGTGCTCTATGCTGAGCACTTTAATCGGGGTTTTATGGAGTGGGGCATTGTAGAGGGTGTATTATGGAGAAGGGCAGTATAGGGGGTGTATTATACATTTTCTGAGGAAATACATTATTTTCTGGAACAACTTCAAGGGTGCTAACATTTTTGACTATGACTATGTGTGTATATATAAGTAAGTTTTTCCAAGAGTGGTGGTGATACTGTGGAATGTTTGAAGGGTGGAGGTGGAGCTGGGGTGGAGCCTGGGCTGAGTCTCAAAGGGGCCCAAAAATATTGCCAGTATGGGGCCCTGAAATTGGCAGCCCTGTCTGCACCAAATAGGAACTGCAAGATGAGGTACTGTATAGTGTGTGTAAGTAAATGTGCTTGTAGCAGTGCTCTTTGTGTATATGTGAATGTAGTGTGAATGTAGTGTGCATGTAGCAAAGCTGTGTTTGTCTATAGGTGAATGTAGTAGAGCTGTGTGTGTATATAGGTGCATGTAGGGTGCATGTAGTAGAGCTGTGTGTGTCTTTAGATGCATGTAGTATGTGTGGCACCCCAGTGGTCATGGGAGCCACAGTGGCATTGTTCTCCTCACCGGGATCAATGCTATGCTTGGAGGCAGCTTAGGGACTTCTCCTTGTCAGAAACATCACATACAACATCTCCTACTCCAGGCCAGCAAGGGGAGCTCATAATCTGTTTTGAAGGGAGTCTCTCTGTACATGCTGACCTGAGGGAAGGGTTAGCGTGGACAGGAAGAAAATGAGGCAGAACATTGTTGGCGAGGAGAAAGAGCGGTCACTGTTTGAGACCTTCTGTGTGAGCTCTCCGGGACAGAGTGCTAGGACAGGACACCTGGGTCCTCGGTTACTGGGTGCTAATGGCCCAGAAGCAAAACCCGGAGGGCAAGAGATTCTACATTCCTGGCACACCTTAGTTCCAAGACGCAGCAGCAATATAGAACCCAGGATCACAGTAATACAAGCGGGTCCCATAACCGATTCACGTTGCCCATCACAGGGGACAGTCATCTTCGAGTCGAGAGAGAGAAGGGGATACTGTGCTGCTCCAGGCCACAGGGGCTCCCACCAAGAGCGCATTAAGGAAGGCCTCCAACCCGCCAGGCAAGGAGAAATCCATGCTGCTTCTGGGCTGACCGGACCACTGTAAACCTGGACCATAACACCTGACCAGTAAAGGTAAAAAGGAAACTACCAACTTGTGTCATCCAGTTACTGTCGGCGTCCCAGCCCTGCACCCCATTGCACCACTACAACCCCCACCATCCTTCTGGGGCCCGCTCCACCTGTGGGGAGTGATCACACCCGAGCTGCACTACCACCGGCCCCAGCAAGGAACCCAGTAGCGGCAGCTAATCCGTGGCTGCATACCACAGGTGGTGTCACAACAAACTCTCCCCAATCACCCGCTTTCCTTTAATTTACTGTACGCCTCGGGGCAACGGAATCGGGCAAACCCACCTGTGACATCGCCTGACCCGACCCCAAAACAACCCGGCAATGAGTAGGTTAACCTTATGCCTCTTGGGGCGTTGCATATGCATGTAGAATAGCTGTGTTTGTCTATAGGTGCATGCAGTAGAGCTATGTGTGTCTATAGGTGCATGTAGTGTGCATGTAGTGGAGCTGTGTCTATAGGTGCATGTAGTAGAGCTGTATGTGTCTATAAGTGCATGTAGTGTTCATGTAGTAGAGCTGTGTGTGTCTATAGATGTATGTAGTGTTCATGTAGTAGAGCTGTGTGTCTATAGATGTATGTACTAGAGCTGGGTGTGTTTATAGGTGCATGTAGTAGAGTTGTGTGTGTATATGTGCATGTGTGGCGCCCCTGACCCGGTCAGACACCAGTGAGTACTGGACCCGTGCTGGGACAGTACTTCCAGGTAATCCTAAGGGCCAGAATGAGGTGTGTATGCACAGACACATAGCAACCAGGTCTCCCACACCTTTAGAGGGGACCCTTGGGTAGTCTCCAGAGGGGGCTAGCTTTCAAATCTTATCAAGGGGGGCACTGGAGAGGTTGAGAGCTAAAGTGCAGAGGTTGTCAGGAAGAGAGGAGAGCCAGCCTGGTAGTGGAGCGTGGCGGTTACGAGGTGATATTCGCGCGGCCACTAGTCAGACACTGCGCGGTGTAGTGACAGTTGGCGGGGGAGAACAGTCACCTGGTAGTGAGAGTAAAGAGATGCTCCTGGTGACTAGGCACATACGGGGAACAGGTCCTTAGAGAAGACTCCAATATAATGATCTGCTAAACCTGCCGGTGAGGGGGACTACAGGTACCTCACCAACCACACAGAGTCCTGGACCTCAGCAGCAGCGCAGGGACCCATAAGGAGACAGAGCTTGAAGCTATCTCACCTGGTCCATGCTGCTGGCAAACAGTCCAACGCAGGGGAGAAAAGACAGTTGCGACTCCCTGGATGGATCCCATGGTACTTCAAGTCAAGGGTTATCCGAACACAGAAGTGCTAGGAAGGGGAGCTAACTGTTTATCCTCAGACTGGTCCGAAGGAGCCCTGGTTCTACCTGGTTTATCGCAGCATCGCCCGGGTCAGCTCACCTTAACAACACCTGAGTGAATAAAAAGCAGTTGAAAGACTTTTGGACTGAGCTTCAGTTATTTCTGCACCTGCTATCCAACTCACCTGAGCCCCTGGGGCCTGCCTCACTCACGGGAGGCTACATCACCTGGCTGCAGACCCCATCAGCCCCAGATGCTCATAAAACCTGCAGCGGCGGTCATGCACATCCCTGACCACAAGCTGTGAGTGGCGTCAGGACATATCAAATAAAAATTGACTTACCTGTTGCCATATTAAACAAGAAACCCTGTGGCGTCCCTGAACAGGCTCAGCATCCCTGGGGCGCTACACATGTAGTGCGCATGTAGTAGAGCTTTGTGTTTATATGTGCATTTAGTGGGCATGTAGCAAAGCTGTATGTGTATAGGTGCATGTTAAGTGCTTGTAGTTAAGCTTTGTGTGTCTATAGGTGCATGTAGTAGAGCCGTGTGCATCTATATTTGCATGTAGCAGAGCTGTGTATGTCTATGGGCATGTAGCAGAGCTGTGTATGTCTATGGGCATGTAGAAGAACCCGTGTATGTCTTGTCTTGTGCCTTGTCAAGTGAAGTCAGACAAGGCTGATGCACTGACAAATACTGGTTGTCTGTGTTCTTGTCTCCATTGCATCATTATTAATTGGACCAACATTGCTAGATCTGGAAATGTATCTCACACCAAATTAGTTCTCCCAGGAAAGGGGTTTCCACAACAACACTAACAATAGATTTATTACCTCCCTATTCTCCCTTACTACATTAAAATTAGTAATAATGACGCCTCCCCTTTATACCGCCATGACGTTTTAATAGGAAAAATCTGTTTTCTATTTTCTGCTGTGTAAACTCGGGGTGTGTCTTATGGTAAAGAGCATCTTATAGTCCACAAAATACTGTATTTAGCTTTTTTAAGCCCTGGGCCTCAGTCACAGCCGCAGCAGAGGGGGCTGGCATGTATGACATCATCAGTGACATCAGACGCTGCTGTCCCGTCCTTTGTTCCTCTGTTCATTATCGTGAAGTTTGTACTGCACATGCGCTAAAGAGGCTGGAAAGGAGAGAAGATCCTCCAATCACCTCTGAGAGCACAAGAACTCCTTTTGAACTGTCTGTCTTCAACGTTGGAGCCACTGGAGGCTGGTGAGTATAATCTGTGTGTGTCTGTGTTTCGGCTCCTGTTTCCAGCTCATACACAGCATCATACTATATATACAGGTGAACATTTTAGCTTGTATTACATCTGTGTACACTATATGTATATTGTGTGTGTACATGTGTAGAGTATAGTTCCATGTATATACTATATGCATCCCCTAGCCTCTATATTATATACCTGTAGCCAGCAGCCGCTATATTATATATACACACAGCCGGCAGCCTGCATCATTTATAATATATATATACCCGATGTTTACCTTAGTTACCAGTGTCCGCAGCTTCCAGACGCCGGCTCCGTGCAAGCGCAGCGTCGCTTGCACGTCGCTGCTGGCTGGGGGCTGGTCACTGGTCGCTGGTGAGATCTGCCTGTTTGACAGCTCACCAGCGACCATGTAGCGACGCAGCAGCGATCCTGACCAGGTCAGATCACTGGTGGGATCGCTGCTGCATCGCTAAAGTGTGACGGCACCCTGATTGTTGAAGGATATATAATTTAATGTATAATTATATACGTTCCATCTATACCCTGGGTGCAGAATTATTAGGCAAGTTGTATTTTAGCCGATTTTTTTTATCATTGATCAACAACTATCTTCTCAATCAACCCAAAAGACTCATAAATATCAAAGCTTAATATTTTTGACAGTTGCAGTGGGGTTTTTTTTAGATTTGGCTATCTTAGGAGGATATCTGTTTGTGCAGGTAACTATTATTAGGCTCTGTGCGCACTAGAAATGAGAAGTTTCTCAAGAAAATTTCTTGAGAAACTTCTGGGAGTGAAAGATTTCCGGACCTCCGGAAAAAATCCGCACCAAATCCGCATGCGGATTTGCCGCGGATTTGCCGCGGATTAGCAGCGGAATGGCCGCGGAATTGCCGCGATTTTCCCGCGGGTGGTTCCCTGCGGATTTTTGCAGGCTGTACTGCCGAAATCCGCAGGGTACCTGCGGAAATAATGGACATGTTCATTTTCTCAAGAAAGTTTCTCGAGAAATTCTTCTCAAGGAAATTTCTTGAGAAAAATCCGCACCAGTGCGCACAGCTATTTTTTTTTACCATAGGATTTGCTGGGAAATGTCTGCACAAAGATTGCAGACATTTCTCAAGAAATTTCCGCGGCAAATCCGTGGGTAAATCCGCGGGTAAAACGCACTAGTGCGCACATAGCCTTACTGTGCAGAATTATTAGGCAACTTAATAAAAACCAAATATCTTCCCATCTCACTTGTTTATTTTCACCAGGTAAACCAATATAACTGCTCAAAATTTAGAAATAAACATTTCTGACATGCAAAAACAAAACCTAAAAAAATTTGTGACGAATATAGTCACCTTTCTTTATGATGACACTCAACAGCCTACCATCCATAGATTCTGTCAGTTGCTTGATCTGTTTACGATCAACATTACGTGCAGCAGCCAGCACAACCTCCCAGACACTGTTCCGAGAGGTGTACTGTTTTTCCTCCCTGTAGATCTTACATTTTATGAGGGACCACAGCTTCTGATCAGATCAGGTGAAAAGGGGGCCATGTCATTATTTTTTCTTCTTTTAGACCTTTACTGGCCAGCCACGCTGTGGAGTAGTTAGATGAATGTGATGGAGCATTGTCCTGCATGAAAATCATGGGGTTTTTTTAACCATACCGACTTCTTCCTGTACCACTGCTTGAAGAAGTTGTCTTCCAGAAACTGGCAGTAGGTCTGGGACTTGAGCTTCACTCCGCCCTCAACCCGAAAATGTCCCACAAGTTCATCTTTGATGATACCAGCCCATAATAGTACCCCACCTCCACCTTGCAGGCATCTGAGTCGGAGTGGAGCTCTCTGTCCTTTACTGATCAGTCTCTGGCCCATCCATCTGGCCCACCAAGAGTCATTCTCATTTCATCAGTCGATAAAACCTTTGAAAAATCATTCTTAAGATATTTCTTGGCCCAGTCTTGACGTTTTATCTTATGTTTATTGTTCAAAGGTGGTCGTTTTTCAGCCTCCCTTACCTTGGCCATGTCCCTGAGTATGGCACACCTTGTGCTTTTTGATACTCCAGTAACATTGCAGCTCTGAGATATGGCCAAACTGGTGGCAAATGGCATCTTGGCAGCTTCACGCTTGATTTTCCTCAATTTATGGGCAGTTATTTCGCGTCTTTTTTGCCCAACATGCTTCTTGCGACCCTGTTGGCTATTTGCCATGAAACGCTTAATTGTTCGGTGATCACGCTTCAAAAGTTTGGCGATTTTAAGACTGCTGCATCCCTCTGCAAGACATCTTAAAATTTTGGACTTTTCAGAGCCCGTCAAATCTCTCTTCTGACCCATTTTGCCAAAGGAAAGGAAGTTACCTAATAAGTATGCACCCCTTATATAGGCTGTTGATGTCATTACACCACACCCCTCCACATTACAGAGATGCACATCACCTGATTTACTTCATTAGTAGTTGGCTCTCAAGCCTATACAGCTTGGAGTAGGACAACATGTATAAAAATTATCGTGATCAAAATACTCATTTGCCTAATAAGTCTGCACACAGTGTATGATAAATGTATTAGCATTTACTTGACTCAATTCATAGTACACTGTTGGGTTCACTTATAGGGATAAGATTGGTGTCAAGTTTAGAGGGTGGCCTAGACTACAGATAAATTAAATGATTATTTAGGGGACTGTACATACAGTAATGACATAATACTTTAATCGTTCGGTTGGTCCATGTGTGTATGGTTGTTATAAATGGGAGATATGTTGCCCGTTCTGTTTGGCACTTACATAGATATATGTATAATATTAAATTATTTCTTAAATTACATTTGTACCTCTTAGTAACTGTACCTTACAGTCAGAGTTATTCACCTCCTTTATGTAAGCCCCTTAAATTTGACATTGATCAGTTATTTCCATTTCCTTTTATTGGTCTTTCTCATATATATATATATATATATAAATATATATATATATATATATATATATATATATATATATATATATATATATAATTGCCTTATTCTGTCTGTCTGTCTGTCTGTCTGTCATGCTTCAAAATTGTGTCCTTCCGGTGACATTGTGTCCTTACGGTGACACAAAGCTGATTGGCCGCTGGGCTCGCCATGGCCCCGCCCCCCCACACGGATTGGCCTCTCGCCCCGGCTCTCTGCAGGCCCCGCCCCCCTCACGCAATGCACGCTCGCTCTGGCCCAACTGACACGGAGCTCCGATTCTCAGGTGAGTACACACACACATCACACTCACTCTCACACACAGCTCACACACACCTCACACATCACAACATCCTGGGATATCGCTTGCTTCTACACCGGCTCCGTCAGGATCCCAGCAGCGCCAGACATAACCTTGCGATGCTGGGATCTTGACGGAGGCCGTGAAAGCTGGTAACCATTATACACATCAGGTAACTAAGGTCCCTTAGTTACCCGATGTGTATCATAGTTACCAGTGTACACCGGCTCCCACTCACTCTCACACACACCTCACACACACATCACATCGCATCCACACATCAAGGTCCTGCAGCGGCGGAAAATACAGACACATAACAGCACACACACACACATACACACATCAGATCACACTCACCCTCACACACACCTCACACACACCTCACACACACATCACATCGCATCCACATACTCACAACATCCTGGGATATCGCTTGCTTCTCGGCGGCGATACTGTGCTGTGAGCTTCCAGGACCTGACGGAGGATCACATGGCCAGAAGCATGTGATATCTCCGGATGTTGTGAGTATCAGCGCGTATGTGCGATTTCGTCAGTGTCTGTGTGTGTGAGTGTATGCGATCGGGTGTGTGTGAGTGTATGCGATCGGGTGTGTGTGAGTGTATGCGATCGGGTGTCTGTGAGTGTATGCGATCGGTTGTGTGTGTGAGTGTATGCGATCGGGTGTGTGAGAGTGTATGCGATCGGGTGTGTGTGAGTGTATGCGATCGGGTGTGGGTGAGTGTATGCGATCGGTTGTGTGTGTGAGTGTATGCGATCGGGTGTGGGTGAGTGTCGGCAGAGGAGCACGGCGTGCTGGAGGAGGCTGGGAGCAGAGAGGCTGATCTTGGGGAAGGCTGGGAGGGGGAGGCTGATGCTGGGGGAGACTGGGAGGGGAAGGCTAATGCTGAAGGAGGCTGGGAGGAGAGAGGCTGAACCTGGGGAAGGCTGGGAAGGGGAGGCTGATGCTGAGGGAGGCTGGAAGGAGAGAGGCTGAGGCTGGGAGGAGAGAGGCTGATGCTGGGGAAGGCTGGAAGGAGAGAGGCTGAGGCTGGGAGGAGAGAGGCTGATGCTGAGGAAGGCTGATGCTGAGGGAGGCTGGGAGGGGAAAGCTGATGCTGGGGAAGGCTGGGAGGACGGAGGCTGGGAGGAGAGAGGCTGATCCTGGGGAAGGCTGGGAGAGGGAGGCTGATGCTGAGGGAGGCTGGAAGGAGAGAGGGTGATGCTGGGAGAGGCTGGAAGGAAAGAGGCTGATGCTGGGGAAGGCTGGGAGGACGGAGGCTGGGAGGAGAGAGGCTGATCCTGGGGAAGGCTGGGAGAGGGAGGCTGATGCTGGAGGAGGCTGGAAGGAGAGAGGCTGATGCTGGGGGAGGCTAGAAGGAGAGAGGCTGATGCTGGGGGAGGCTAGAAGGAGAGAGGCTGATGCTGCGGGCAGAGAGGCTGATGCTGCGGGCAGAGAGGCTGATGCTGGTGCAGCATGGGGAATGGAGCACGATGGGGGGTGCGCAGCATGGGGGATGGAGCACGATGGGGAGTGCGCAGCATGGGGGATGGAGCACGTTTGGGAGTGCGCAGCATGGCGGATGGACCACGTTTGGGAGTGCGCAGCATGGAGGATGGAGCACGTTTGGCAGTGCGCAGCATGGCGGATGGACCACGTTTGGGAGTGAGCAGCATGGCGGATGGAGCACGTTTGGGAGTGCGCAGCATGGCGGATGGAGCACGTTTGGGAGTGCGCAGCATGGCGGATGGAGCACGTTTGGGAGTGCGCAGCATGGCGGATGGACCACGTTTGGGAGTGCGCAGCATAGCGGATGGACCACGTTTGGGAGTGCGCAGCATGGCGGATGGACCACGTTTGGGAGTGCGCAGCATGGCGGATGGACCACGTTTGGGAGTGCGCAGCATGACGGATGGAGCACGTTTGGGAGTGCGCAGCATGGCGGATGGAGCACGTTTGGGAATGCGCAGCATGCCGGATGGTGCACGATGGGGAGTGCGCAGTATGGCGGATGGAGCACGTTTAGGAGTGCGCAGTATGGCGGATGGAGCACGTTTGGGAGTGCGCAGCATGGCGGATGGAGCACGTTTGGGAGTGTGCAGCTTAACGGATGGACCACGTTTGGGAGTGCGCAGCATGGCGGATGGAGCACGTTTGGGAGTGCGCAGCATGGCGGAAGGAGCACGTTTGGGAGTGCGCAGCATGGCGGGTGGAGCACGTTTGGGAGTGCGCAGCATGGCGGATGGAGCATGATGGGGGGTGCGCAGCATGGCGGATGGAGCACGTTTGGGAGTGCGCAGCATGGCGGATGGAGCACGTTTGGGAGTGTGCAGCATGGCGGATAGAGCACGATGGGGAGTGCGCAGCATGGCGGATGGAGCACGTTTGGGAGTGCGCAGCATGGGGGATGCAGCACGATGGGGAGTGCGCAGTATGGCGGATGGAGCACGTTTGGGAGTGCGCAGCATGGCGGATGGACCACGTTTGGGAGTGCGCATCATGGCGGATGCAGCACGTTTGGGAATGCGCAGCATGGGGGATGCAGCACGATGGGGAGTGCGCTGCATGGGGGATGGAGCACGATGGGGGGTGCGCAGCATGGGGGATGGAGCACGTTTGGGAGTGCGCAGCATGGCGGATAGAGCACGATGGGGAGTGCGCAGCATGGCGGATGGAGCACGTTTGGGAGTGCGCAGCATGGGGGATGCAGCACGATGGGGAGTGCGCAGTATGGCGGATGGAGCACGTTTGGGAGTGCGCAGCATGGCGGATGGACCACGTTTGGGAGTGCGCAGCATGGCGGATGGAGCACGTTTGGGAGTGCGCAGCATGGGGGATGCAGCACGATGGGGAGTGCGCTGCATGGGGGATGGAGCACGATGGGGGGTGCGCAGCATGGGGGATGGAGCACGATGGAAGGTGCACACCTCCCCCCAACACACACACACGCGCACTGCACAACACACACACACTGGGAACCACAAACAATGCCCTACACAGACACCCACACACACAGACAACGCTGCACACACACAACACCCAACACACAAACACCGCAGCACACACAAATATACGCACATACCGCACAACACACACATTGCTCAAAACATACCTCCCCCCAAAACACACCACACACACACAAACCGCACAACACACACACACACACAACGCTACAGACACACAGCGCTCCACAAACAACGCAACACACATACAACACCGCTCTCACCCCCCGCCACACCCAGAACATGTACAGCGCCCTACACAAACACTTGGTAACTACACACAACAACATCTATATATATATATAACAAAAATCATACATGAACTACACAATACGTAAATTCTAGAATACCCGATGCGTAGAATCGGGCTACCTTCTAGTATATATATATATATATATATATATATATATATATATATATATATATATATACAGTATATGGTGGCCTATGATAATTCCCCCCTAGTGAGGTGGAATCATTGTGTTCTGATGGTATTTACGAGGGGATTAATGTAGCAGGCACACATAACCTTTAAGGAATTTAGGATTGTGGCTTATGTACAATCCGGATGTGGGGACGCTTGAATGGGATGCTCCTGCAGCTTCCACATGCACCTGGAAGTAACTCTGATTGTGGGCTTATAGGTATGTGTGTCGCCCAGGGATAGGGGGTACTCAGATTCGGGCCAAGGGGTCACTTCTGTAGGTATCACGGTGGCATGACCCGGTCTGTGATCCCAGGCTCCACAACAAAAGGGGAATATGTAAAGGGAGATTGTCTGTGACGCCACCCGTGGGTTGCGGTGATGAGATGGTGGCACCGCCGCTGCCTCTGGGGACCGTGCCTGAGACTGATGGTGTGGGGGCAGCAAGGTGGGATCCCCTCCACGGGTAGGGGAGTTGTAGTCCCGGGGCCCAATTGGGAGTTGTGGTGGTGGCAGGGATTGCAGGGAGCAGGAAACTCACAGTTCGGTTGTCTCGGTGTTGGATGAAGCTAGGCTGATGTGTGTGGTCATAAAACACAGAGTCCTTTGTAAACCAACATGTCGGTGACCGGGAGCCTTTTGGAGGGGTGTGCTGGTCTCACACACGGTGCAATGAGCAGGAGCCCTCTTTTGTTGCACTGCACCTTGTAGTCTGCTTAGCTCCTCTGGTTGGAACGGTGGAAGTCCACTTCCCTGCACTATTCTGGGTTCCCGATGCCGGCAGACCACTACCTTGCCCCGGTCCACTTTGGGTCCCCTCCTAGTGCCTGACCTGTTCCCGCAGTCCAGGGGCTCCAACCCCCGACCGCTCTGCAACTTTCTCTGCAGCCCAGGAGACACACTCCTGACTGCCCTGCTGCTCTCCTCTGACTGACTGAACTCATCCCCTGCTGCTCTTTTCAGCTCCTAACTGGGGGGGAGGGGCGGCTGCTCATATGCACCATGTGGGGGTGTGTGTGTGTAATCCCAAGGAGGAAGCTATTCTTGCACCCTTGGTGGGGGGTCCAGTCATCTGTGACTACCTGGTTTTGCCAGGGCGTCACATATGTTTGGTATAAAAAGGGTGCTAGTGTGACGCCCTGGACTAGCCAGGTAGTCACATACATACCAACATACACCCCCCCCACCCTAGACAGTTACAACAGTCAGACAAAAACCCTTGTTGCCTCCCTCCAGGGTCTGATGTCCACACCAGGTGGGGCGGAGCCAGGTGGTTGGCCCCACCCACCGAGGAGTTCAGAGACCTGGAGGCGGGAAAAGTGTCAGTTCAGTGTTGGAAGTGGAAGTGAGAGGAATAAACACTTGAGGTGTCTGGGTCGGAGCCCAGGCACTGACAGCAAGGTTGGCAGACGGTGGTGGCTGTCTGCAGGAGTTCGTGGAACTCCGCAGAGTCGTATAGACCGGGGTCGGGCGTCGGCCCGCCGGTACCAGACCGGGGAACGGAGTGAAGCTAAGCACACAGGCAGGGCCATCGGACCCCGACCAGGCTTGGAGCCGCCGTCAATAGTCAAATCCGAATGTGACAGGAACCCCAGGGGTTTCCTAACAACCAAGTCCCGATTGAAGGCAACCGCTCACACCGTGAGGATATACAGCCACCGCCACAGGCTAGAGATCCAAGGGCCAGCGCCTGTGGGCAAAACAGGCTCCTACAGCACCTATACGCCGGGGAGCGGACTACCGGTGGGCAACCACAGGAGTCAGAACAACATTTCTAAAGGTGCAGGGAAAGACAGCCACCATCAGCCGTCCGGGGAGAGCACAACAACAACACTGCAGCCGGCTGCGGGACCCGTCCATCCGGCCGTTTTGGTTTACCAGAGACTTTGTCAGTGATTGTCTGAGTGAGTACACCAGTGCCGTCCGGCACCGCTCCGCACTGTCCCTGCAACCCTGCACCTCACCAACCCTGCCTCCCCGTCACACCACCGGGCCCCAGGACCACCAACCCCTACCCACGGAGGGGGAAAACATCTCAGCTGCTCCCTACCATTGCTCCCGGGATCCCCGTCACCAGCAGCGGTGGTGCCCATCTTCACCACAACCCGTGGGTGGCGTCACGGACTAAATTCCCAAACAAACCACACCCCTTTTCACTCACGGACGAGGAGCGCCGCTCGAGTCCCCGGATCCGGCCCACCGCTCGAGCCACCGAGCAGCAGCAGCAGCGCCGGACCCGAGCGTTACCGAGCGCAGCGCCCCGCCGCCTGCGACACTAGCATGGTTTAGTAGCCATGCCCCTGGACATGTGAGCACACAGTGTGGTGTGATGTGATGTGATGTGGTGTGGTGTGGTGTGTTTGGCACCATTTAAGGTAGGATAGTTTATGACCCATGTATATGGATAGTTATGGTTTATATCTGAATGATTAATATGAGTATATGTACATTATGCAGCATAGGCTCTTTGGGACGTGTTTCCGCCATCATGTGGATAGAATCTTTTTTGAACACCTATTGAGGTATTGAACCATTATATACGTCTGAAAATGGCGACAACTCTAAAGTTTGTCATAATTTGGAAATTAGTGCCCTATATGTGTGTACTTTATGTGTTTATTTTTCAAATAGATATATTAATATATTAATTTCTGGGGTATAGGACCCTGTGACTGCTCATGGTGTGATCATAATAGTTAGGATTGGAGATAAATTTAGCATTTTTCTTATGAAGTTAGTGAGGTTAAGAGTATTTGTCGGGTATCAATTGACAACAAAAAGAGCTCCAACTACAGATTGCTACTGAAAATCCTCTCCAATTGATTGTGAAGGTTCTATTACCGTTTGGCTCCTGAAGGGACTAATTTGAAGGGGGCCATGGTGGCACGGCCTAGTATCTGATTGTTATGTGAATGACTATGAGAGAATTGTTTTCTGTTTAGTGATGAATGGACTCACAGATAACCTACACTGGCTGATCCCGATGATTCGCTTTCTAAAATCCGGTTACGGGCCGGATTCCGGTTCTCATAAAAGTCTATGGGGACTAAAATTCGGCGACTAAAAAATGGTGGTAGAAAGGATAGGGGATTAGAGCAAGCGCACTGTATTTACAGAAACACCGGCAAGACTGTACCCTGCTATGAGGCCTTGCATTCACTTACGGTGCGGCGCATTAGGCTCATTTCATATTCACTTCTTTCCACGCTCACGAGCGCCTGTGATTGGTTGCAGTTATATGTGCCCCCACTCTGAGTGGTAGCATGTCAGCTGACTGCAACTAATCACAGGCGCCAGGATGGCCGGTGGGTAGGGAAAGCAGTGCAACGGTCTGCGGGTCAGTATTGAGGCATAAATATAATTAAAAAAAATAAAACAATTGATTTACTGCCAATAATTTAAAGTTAAAAAAATGGACCATGGCTGAGGGACTGGCAGCGGCCAGCACGAACATGTGCTCTTTGTATGTAGTTGCGCCCAGTACGCCCACCAGAGTCGTCTTTTATGCCTCCAGGACTTCAACCCTGTCATGCAACCAAGTAGCAAGCGGTGGGCTTCAGGTTGTTTGGGTGGCGGGTTGAAGGGAGAGGGACAATGGGAATGGACTGTCGAAGGAAGGTGCTGCAGTGGAGTAGGCTAAGCACTGACTACTGCTACAACCGGTAGCGTTCACAGGGTTCTACCAATAAAAATGAACTCTACAGCGGGCTTTACATGCTGCTAGCGAGATCGCAAGCGATCATACCCGCCCCCGTCGGTTGTGCGACATGGGCAAATCGCTGCCGTCGCACACAACCTCGCTTACACCCGTCACATGGACTTATCTGTCCTGCGACGTCGCTGTGGCTGGCAAACCGCCTCCTTTCTAAGGGGGTGGGTCATGCGGCGTCACAGCGACGTCCCATGGCAGCCATCCAATAGCAGAGGAGGGGCAGAGATGAGTGGGACGTAACATCTCACCCACCTCCTTCCTTCCGCATTGGCAGTGGAGGCAGATAAGGAGATGTTCGTCGCTCCTGCGGTGTCACACATAGCGATGTGTGGTGCCACAGAAACGACGAACAATATTGCTAATTAGAAGAGAACGATTTTTTGTTTTAGGACGACCTCTCCGCGCCAAATAATTTTGGCCGCTTTTGCGATCATTTTAGGTCGCACATAAGTGTCACACACTGCGATATCATTAATGACACCGGATGTTCGTCACAAACAACGTGACCCCGACGATAAATCATTAACGATATCGTAGCGTGTAAAGCCCGCTTAAGAGTTTTAAATGTAACGTTTAAGTAATGTGCCTCCCCTGTGAGGGAAGAGAAATTGTTCACTGAACTTGTTATCTTTTTCCTTTTCTTTTCAGTTACAAAATAAAACTCTGAATGTTTAACCAAGGGGGAATGTGACACCCTGGACTAGTCAGGTCATCACAAGGTTCTGCACAATCTTTCTCTCCCTGTGCAGGGCTCAATCCCCATGGTTCTGGGTCCCCATCTTGTGGTACTGCCTCCACCAGCATTCACAAATCCTAGTTACACCTCACACCACACCCTGTCAGGCACACCAGTGGGCTGCTTAAGCTGGAATAGGGCTGCCCACCTAGGGGTCAGGCAGGGAGGTAGGAGGTGACAAGTCAGTGCAGTAGAAAGAACAGAAGTAGCTCCCAGTGAGTGAGGAGCTGAGAGTAGCAGCTAACCAGAGTTCAGTGGTAGCCCTCAAGCAGTGAGGAGACCCGGACGCGGGAGATTGTGACTGGGTGCTTGGCTAGTCTTGGAGGATAGCCAGCAGCAGCAGTTCAATAGCCGGGCTGGGACGGAAAGCATGACGGGGTACATGGACCCTAGGTCAGGGAGAAGCTGCAAGCAACCCAGCAATTAACCTGCGGAGGACTATATGGACTGTTCCTACGAAGCTCAGAGATCGGGGGCACTAGCACAATGAGGGGGATAGGGCTTTCCAAGCATAGCAGCCCACTGAAATCCCAAGCGTGAGCTTCTGAGAGCAAACTCCCCTTGCTACTCATAGCAGTGTGCGGGGCCTAGAAAGCTCCAAGCTGATGGGCCACAAAGGACACTCTAAAATACGGTGCAGGAAGCAGGCCACAGACCACCAGGCAATACTGCAGGATGGGACCCAGACAAGCTCCCCAAGAGGGCAGTGGTACCCAGAGACTTGGTTTACTACGTTGTCAGCGTCTGCTTTCTTGCTGAGTGAGTACCTGATTAACCTCTGCAACCAGCGAGCCTGCGCTCCCCCTGCACCCCCATCCCACCATCCAGGGTCCCGGGGCCTTTCCCTACCCGTGGAGGGTAACGTCATCTAGCTGCCCCCATTCCATCACCCCGGGTACTCCAAACGGCAGCAGCGGTACTCCCTATTACCGCACACCACGGGTGGCATCACGAACTATCTATATCTTTCCCTGTAAATACCCCCTTCTTCATTTGAGTGTGGCCCCCTAGCCCCTGGGTCCGGAGACCCTCGAGCCACGAGTAATCACCCCCGGATCCAAGTGGTTCGACCGCTGCAGGGGCAGCACACCTCATATCACAACAAACCTGCCAAGAGAGGGCCGTTCACCATGCCCGTCAGCCCAGGCAAGGAGGGCAATAATCAGAGAGGCAGCACAGAGACCAAAGATAACCCTGAAGAAGTTGCGGAGTTCCTAAGTAGAGACTGTTATGACCACAATAAGCCATACACTCAATAGGGCTTGCCTTTATGGAACAGTGGCCAGAAAAAACCTTTACAGCCAAAAATTGGAAATCTCGTTTTCATTCTGCCAAAGGACATGTGGGAGATTCTGAAAATGTATTGAGGCAGGTGCTGTGGTCAGATGAGACAAAAATTGAATTTTTGGCCACCAAGGTAAACGCTATGTCTGGCACCAAGCAAACATAGCTCATCACTCCAAGAACACCATCCCCACAATTAAACATGGTGGTGACAGCATCAGGCTGTGGGGATATTTTTCAGCAGCAGGGCCTGAGAATATGTCCAAGTCAAGGGGAAACTGGATGGTGCAAATTATAAGGATATTTTTGTAGCACAACCTGTTTCAGTCTAGAATTTTAAAATGTGAAATGAAGTCTTGGAATTTTTTATCATTTGGGATCACTGGATTTTTCTTGGATTGTTTCAGTCTGTCAGTGATTTAAGACTTGGACGGAGGTTCACCTTCCAACAAGATAATGACACAAAGCATGCTGCTAAAGCAACACTCAAGTGGTATAAGAGGAAATGTGTTAATGTATTGGAGTGGCCTAGTCAAAGCCCAGACCTTAATCCAATTGAGAATCTGTAGTCAGACTATTGTTCACCAGAGGAAACCATCTAACGTGAAGGAGCTGGAGCAGTTTTGCCTTGAGGAATGTGCAAAAATCCCAGTGCCAAGATGTGGAAAGTGCATATATTCTGGTCCACAAAGCAACTTGAATCTGTAATTGCCGCAAAAACAGGATCTACAAAGTATGGATTTTGGGGAGGTGAATAATTATGCACACCAAAGTTTTCAGTTATTTTGTCCTATTTGTTATTTTTTTCACAATAAAAAGAAACTGGGTTAATAATGGCGGTGTCTGATAGACACTTCTCCATTACTAGCAACAGGGATTCACGACAGCTGACACTACACAGTTAACATCGACCCCATAAACCATTACCCCAATTGTTAACGCACCAGGGCAATTGGCAAGAGCAAAGATGAAGCACCAGAATTGGAGCATCTAATGTGATGCGCCACTTCTGAGATGGCTATGGACTGGTATTTTTAGTCTGGGAAGGGCTAAATAACCATGGAGCTTCCCAACCTGATAATATCAGCTCTGAGCTGCCTGCTTTACCTCTGCTGGTTATCAAAAATATAGGGGACCCCATGTCGTTTTGTTTGTTTTTTAAATTAATTAATTCATTCATTCATTCATTATTTAGCTAATAGCTATAAAATCTATTCATCTATTAGCTGTCATCTATCTATCTATCTATCTATGTATCTGTCTACCTATCTATCATCTGTCTATTATCAGTTTATCTCTTTTTATCTATCTGTCATCTTTGCAGATCTTTAACAAATAAAAATCTATAATTTCTTGAATGCTTTCAATCCTGGTCCGTGTCACACGGAAGGTACACTGGTGTAACACGGATGTCATCAGTGCGCTGTACTTTTTTTTGGCCATTGTCTTCCATGTTGACACAAAAAAAATTACATGTCACCATTTGGATGACACAGACATGTGTGGTTCACAGGACACACAGTCAGTGTGGAAACACAGGGGTGTCATATTTTAAAGAGGTTGGTCACTACGTTAAAGGGAATGTGTCACCAGGTTTTTGCTACCTTATCTGAGGGCAGTATAGCGTATGGGAAAAGATCCTGATTCCAGCGATGTGTCACTTACTGGGCTGTTTAGTGTAGTTTTGATAAAATCACTGTTTAATCAGCAGTAGATTATCATTAGAGGCCTACTTGGTGTGCTGCCAGGTAGTTCAGCATATTCATGAGCTCTGTATAACTGCTAGATCTACAGCAGAGAAAAAATGATTTTATCCAATTGACAGCAAACAGCTCAGTAATTGACACATCGCTGGAATCAGGGTCTTTGTCTCTACATTATGCTGCTGTCAGAAGGGGGAGCAAAAACCTGGCGACAGATTCCCTTTAAGAACTATTGATTGTGTTACAATCGTTGTACCCAGTAAACTAGGTGACACCGCTGGAATCAGGGTCTCTGTCTCTACATTATGCTGTTATCAAATGAGTTAGCAAAAACTTGGCGACAGATTCCTTTTAACATTGATGGCCTATCCTTAGGATAGGTCATCAACGTCTGATTGGCTGGGGTCCGAAACCCTGCATCCCCACCAATCAGCTGCTTTCGTTCTCAGTGGCGGCAACAAGCAGCTGGAAATGCTCAGATTTGGAGCTGTCCTGTCTTCTGACATCCACCTCCTATTGATTTGAATGGGAATCAGATGTGTAGTACCTGGCCATGGCCACCATCAGTTCACGGGGCAGCTCCATAACTGAGCATTTCCGACTGCCTGCTGCTGATGTCGACACGAAGAACAGCTGATCGGGTGTGCGGAGTCTTTGACCATGGCCGATCAAACATTGATGTCTTATCCTAAGGATAGGCCATCAATGTTAAAGTAGTGGCCAACCTCTTTAATGGTGTGAGCGTGTCTCCAGTACATGTGAAAACAGACATCACATGTATTGGAAACAAGGTTGTGTGAAAGAGGGCTTATATTCATCTGCTACTATCTTTACCTTTTCCAGCGGCGCTCCTGTCGGTCTCCTGTGATTTGTGACTTGCCAGCAGCTCCGGTATTTTATGGAATGCACCGGAGGTCACAAATCAATACAAGTCTGTGAGAGTCTCATTTTGGCTCGCATTGAGTTGCATTGAGACCTTGTGACGTAAATTCTGACCTCCAGCCAGTCAGAAGCTATGGGCCCTAGATAGCATCGCAGGTCCGGAGCAGTGCCGAAAAGCAATGAAGCCACCAGAAGGTGAAAATATGATGGTAAGCAGGGGACTTACATTAATGCACCACTCCAGCGCTGAAAAAAAACCCAAAATGCTGGAGTGGTGCTTTAAGTGACTACAAATTACATATCCTAAAAATCTGCATGGTCAAAACTAGTTTACCGCTACAGCCAGATGCATTTTGGCCGCTAGAACTAGGACTTATTTTTGATCACTTCTGCCATATGGAGTATAAACTGCAGAGCACACGGTCATAGCACGGTTCTCCTGACCTTGTGGCAAGTCATGAAATGTAATTTCCCACTAAAACATTACATAGTTAATCATACTTCAACTACCAGTTTGCTAAATCGATTCTGTGTATTTGCCCGCACCGTTGTTTTTTTTTTTGTTGGATTACAATATCCACTTATGGTTTTTCTGTTGTACATCTATGGCCTCTCTGGGACGCATGATTAGATCACAGATTTACTGTGCTCAAATTTCCCAGACAATAATATTCACAATATAGATTATAACTAACAGCATAAACTGTGGATACAGCTCATCACAGGGTACTGAAGGTTGTTCTGCACATCAACCGTATAAAGGGAATTCTGTGCAGACTGATCCACAGTAAAATGCCAGAATGTCTGCTAGGTAAGGGGCATACAACCTAAAGTTTTGGAGCCCTCAATGTTGTTCCGGGCAGTCTCCAATATAGACATGCTGATATGAGGGGAATGGAGTGTAGTAGGTGGACCGTCACTTTGCTGTCCATACTCTGCACCGTCAGGCCATATTCTTATGTTGTATATGATATATTTGTGTCGCCCTGGAAAATCAGGTAGCCACACAATAGGCCCCCACATAACACCATCCCTCACCTAGGTCACATACAGCCGACCTGAAACCCTAGTCACCCCCCCTCAGGGCAAGACAAGCACACCAGTGGGCGGGACTAGGCGGTTAGGGAACGCCCACCTAGAGGTCTAGACAGTCTGGGGCGGGAAAACAAGCAGATAAATTGGTAGTTCAAGTTGAGAGGAGCGTGGGCCTGAGCTAGGTGTAGCTCCAGCAGAGGAGAGAGTTCAAGTTGAACGGTACCAGGGTCGGAGCTCTGGTGCCTTGGCTAGGTGGCAGACGGTGGTCTCCGTCAGCAGGAGACGGGAAGACGGCTCGGCAGAACCGATGGGGACCGGGACAGGGTTGGAGCTCGCCGGTACCTACAGCAGGGACCCGACCAAAACCGTGCACAGAGGGGGTACTCGGACCCTGAAGCCAGGACCGGAACCAATGGCCTAGATATTCAACCGATTGAGGGCAGGATTACAGGTCCTGTCCCAACCAAAGTCCCAAAAGCAGACAACCACCCACAGAGAGGGATAGGGCAACCGCCAGGGCCCATAGATCCCACGGGTCAGCGTCACCGGGCACGGCTCCTCAGGCGCACAAAAAGCCGGGAGCGCACTCCCGTGTTCCATACTGGGAAGTCTAAACACAAACACAGCCAGTGCAGAGGAAAGAGACGGCGACCACCAGCTCGGGTGGGGGACCAGAGTACAACCGACCGTGGCGGCCGGCTACCAGCACCTTGGTTTACCAAAGGACTCGTGTGATTCATTTACTCGTGAGTAACCCAACATCCCACGGTCCATCCGGCGTGCAAGCCCCGGCCATCGCCATAAACTGCACAGAGACACTGGGCCCCAGGGCAACCATCCCTACGCATGGAGGAGTTAACATCCAGCTGCCCTCACATCTCCTCGAGGTGCCCCGCAACAGCAGCGGTGGTGTCCCACTTCACCACACACAGTGGGTGGTGTCACGGACAATCTCCCTTTCTAAACAAAACCCCTTTTTTCACTTGTGGGCGGCGGACCTCTGCTCGAGCCCGGGTCCGGCTCCCGCTCGAGCCACAGCAAAGCCACTGGACCCGAGCAGCCCCCCTTGACTGCGGTCTGGCCCCCGCCCGTAACATATTCACATAAGGTGTCCTGGCTTTGTGCAGTTTTTGCCTTTGGCTGGAGCTGATCGCTGATCAGTAGGGTTCCTCTCAAGAGACTAGAGGAGCAGTATGGACTCCAAGCAGAAAAAAAGTGACACAGAGAGGGAGACATTTGTCAGCCTGTGGCTTTGGTGGTCGTGTGTTCCTACCCCTGAAGACACCAAACATATTTACTGTATATGTTAAAATGTGAATTCTGTCATGTGTCTTTGTATAAAATGTATTATGTGAACTGTAATGTGTTTTAAGAAGTATAGTGTAAGGTTATACAGTGTGTCCACCCATATCCTGTCCACCGCCATTAACTTGAGAACGGCGGCAGCTATAGGAATAGAAGTGGTGTCTGGGTATAGTAAAGTAGCCATGTGCTACGCAATGAAACCACCTATAGCGCCACCTGGTGGAAAACAACGGAGTTAGCATTTTTATCTCGAAAACGGAACGAGATAGAGAAAAAAGTGAATTAAAATATTTTAGGGCATCATCAATTCAATACGAATCGACACCTTGCATACAGAAATGCTATGATATGAAACTCATGACCACCCCAAAACATTGAATGATGGTCATGCATATGGCACTCATTTAACTTTGATGCTCATAGTGACCATTGTCAGCTGCAATGCACATCTGGACTCTGGACAGCATACTGTATCTTGCTGCACGTTGTGCAATATGGTACGTGACACGTTTGCACAAGCATCTGTGATACGTCGTCGTAGGTCCTGCAATGTTGGTGGAGGGGTCGCATACACCTGCTGTTTGATGTGACCTCACAGAAAGAAGTCCAATGGGGTCAGGTCAGATGAGTGTGAAGGCCACTCCATTCAGCCACCATACCTAATGACTTGTAGGAAGGTCTCCATGAGGTATTGCTTCACGTCCGCAGCATTGTGAGTTTTACACATTCTAATCATAGCATTTCTGTATGCAAGGTATCGATTTGTATTGAATTGATGATGCCCTACAACTTTGTAATTCACTTTTTTTCTCTATCTTGTTCCGTTTTCGAGATAAAAATGCTAACTCCGTTGTTTTCCACCAGGTGGCGCTATAGGTGGTTTCATTGCGTAGCGCATGGCTACTTTACTATACCTAGACACCACTTCTATGCCTATAGCTGCCGCCGTTCTGATGTTAATGGCGGTGGACAGGATATGAGTGAACACACTGTATGTTCACATAGTACTGTAGTATAAGAATCATAGGAATGTTATGTAGGATATAAGCTACTGTATGTAGAATGCTGGTAGACAGAAAGATCAGCCGAGCAACAAGATGGCTGCAGGGACAGAAATGGTTAAGAGGGACCAGCCCAGAATGGGTGTAGTTAGTTCTTAGGGAAAGAGACTGTTTTCAGTTTCACAGATCAGATAGGGTTTGACTTGTGACTGGTATGGACGTTCAAGTTATCTTGCACCAAAAGGCTGCAGTTTGTCGGTGATTCGTGGCAAACCCAAAGCGACTGTGAGATAACGTGAACCCACCTAGAGACTATAGCTTTGAACAATGCAACTCACAGAGCTGGAGAATGAGAGGTCGCTAGGCCCCTTAACCTTAAAAGTATGGGGTTACCTTCACTAGTGAGGGACAGAGAACAGTCTCCCAAGACGAAACCTTTGTTTGCAACTGCGAGCAAGGAGCTATTCGCTGAAGCTATGGCATATCCTCTACCCCCATTTCTGGAGAAATTAGGGCTTCTTTGTAAAGTGTTTGAGAGCGTGTGGCTTGATATCTGCCATAGTTTGGTGTTCCCCATGGTGTTACTCCTGTGAAAGGGGCGGAGAAGGGAAACCGTTGTGTGGGAAGTTGATTCTCAGAGACTCTTTTGCTGTTTATTTGAAGTTATATAAAGAAACTGTGCTTAAGTTTTGTGCCATTGTCTCATGTGTAATGTTGCATTGGAAGAGCTCTGCATGTTGTTTAGTAAAACACAATTGTTTACGATCCCTAGGACTCTTCAGAAGCAATGGCGACAAGTGGCCTGGTAAAAGGTATGACCTGCTCCACAGACGTTCACACACCCAGCCAGAACCACAATCTCACATTTCCTGTTGAGGGCCTTAAGGAGGGAATTACCTGCCCTTGACTACCACCACGGTGCCCTTTACAAGCCCCGGAGGAGGCTGTTGCCACACATGAAGACCGTATGATTAATAGCACTTGGTTTGGTGAGGTCTATGTTACACATTTTTATTGAAGGCCAGGAGTTTCTGTTACGTCTCTGGTTAGAGAGAATGCTTCACAAGGATTAGCAGTGAGGGTTTTATGTGACGATTCATGCTTTGACAAATGTTCAAACATGTAGGGACATCCTAGAAACTTCTGTTTGCTAAATTTATTGAAAAAAAAAAGGGATGATGTTTTCAATTATGGTCGTGTTCTGGATCCATCTTCTGTCAATGTGAAGCGTCTACATGTAATGAACTATGTAGGGGGGCTTTGTGTAGATGTTCCACCTGATTACACTGCACCAGAAATGAGGCATGCTTTACCTAGGAGGAATTATCTTTATAACAACAACCAGTCTTTTGTATGTCTGGACCCATGTTAGTTTTATGTTTGCTTTTCACAGAAAAATAGTTTCTTTTTTCTGTCTTGTTACTCAATCACTGCTATTTGCATTACAAAACTGTGGATGGATTTGATACCAATTTTTACAAATACTAATACCATCTACAGTATATAATGTTTAAGGTCTCATTCACACATGACTTTTTCATGCACGTTTGTTGTCAGTGTTGATCACTGTCATTCTATTCTATGGATTTAGTAATAGGGACGAGCGAATATATTCGCCACTATTCAGTATCTGACGGATAATGGGGTATTCGAGGTATTCGCTATCCGACGGCTAATATGGTATTCGCTCCGATACTTTCATTTTCGTTTCTGGACTTCCTGGCGCCTTTTTCGAGCCAATGAACACATCTGACGTTGCTTGCCCTCACAGTACTGCCGCAGCCATCTTTGTTGTGGTGTTACTGTGATTGGCTTGGACGCACAGCGTCATCGGGGCTATATAAGGCTGCCACCATTTTGTGTGCACGCATTCATTCCGGAACTGCCGTTGTTACTAGACTGTACTATGTGTGTCGCGGGCGGAGGAGGGGACGCTGCGCTCTCCCACTGCTCGGGTCCGGCCGCTGCTGCTGCTGCGGCTACTGCTCGGTGGTGGCTCGAGCGGTGGGCCGGATCCCGGGGACTCGAGCGGCGCTCCTCGCCCGTAAGTGAAAAGGGATTTTGATTGTGGGGATTTGATATTGTCCGTGACGCCACCCACGGTTGTGGTGAAGTTGTGACACCACCGCTGCTCTGGACGGGGATCCCGGGAGCGGTGACAGGGAGCAGCTTTGATGTTAGTTCTCCCCTCCGTGGGTAGGGGGTTGGTTGTCCCGGGGCCCGGTGATGGAGTAGGGATGGATGGCAGGTGGGTTACGGGGCCTGGAGAGGTGCAGGGTCGCGGGGGCAGCGCTGTGCCGTACGGCACGGTGGTACTCACTCAGCCAATGATGAGGACACAGTTCTCGGTAAAACACACAGCTGGATGGACGGGTCCCACAGACGGCTGCGGTGTTGTTTCTCCCGGCAGGTTGATGGTGACTGCCTTTCCCTCCACCTGTGTTGTGTAACGGTTCCAATGGGTTCCCACCGGTAACCCGCTCCCCAGCTTGGATATGGGCTGAAGGAGCCCCTTTTGCCCGCAGGCTCTGGCCCTGGGAACTTTAGCCTTGGCAGTGACTGTGTTTCCCTCTCTCGGTTGGACGGTTGCCTTCTGTCGGGACTTGGCTGCTGGGAAACCCAGGAGGTTCACTTGGCAAATTCACGGCGACTCCTAGCCTTGCCAGGGTCCGTAAGCCCCTGCCGGTTGGTGCTGGCTTCTCTTTGTGTACCGGTCCGGTACCGCCGGGCCACCGCCCGTCCACGGTCCTTACGGTAAACTCTGATAGGCAACTCCTGCAGATGGTCACCACCGTCTGCCAACCTTGCTGATCCGTCCGGGCCACACACCCGGACACACTTCAGGCTGCTTAACTGCCACTTTACTCCTCTCTCAACTCTACTCAAAACTGATCTGCCTGCTTTTCCCGCCTCCAGGACTGTGAACTCCTCGGTGGGCGGGGCCAACCGCCTGGCCCACCCCCTGGTGTGAACATCAGCCCCTGGAAGAAGGCAACAAGGGTTTTATGTCTGACCTTGGTGTGCCTGACCGGGAGAGTGGGGTGTGTTGGTGTTGTTCTCTGTGGCCCCTGGCTTGTCCAGGGCGCCACATGTGCAGTACAGCGTTTTTCCAGCCAACTAATACTAGTCCTTCTAAGGGCTGAAGCTATTTAGCATTAGCTGTTAGCGACTGTGTAAATCATAGAAACAGGTATAGGGGCAGTGCAGTTCGTTCTATGAGATAGTGTTCCTGCTGTAGAATCCAAAATAGTCCTTATAAGGGCTTAAGATATTTAGCATTAGCTGTTAGCAACTGTGTAAATCATAGAAACAGTTATAGGGACAGTGCAGTTTGTTCTATAAGATAGTGTTCCTACTGCAGAATCCAAAATAGTCCATATAAGGGTTTAAGACAGTGTCCACTGTGTGCTAGCAGCTGTGTAAATCATAGAACTGCTGCTGCAAAAAAAATCCTCTTCTTAGTGGTGCATACGGTCTGTTACTGCAGTGTGTGATATAGGGATAGCTTACTCACAGGCAGGGAGAGATTTAAAGCTGTCCTGACATCTGCTACTAATAATCAACAATCTCAGTACTGCTACATCCCATGTGTCTGTTATACTAGCAATAGGTATTGCAACTTGCAAAAAAAAAGGTCCCAAAATTGTAAACACAACGGGTTCAGGTGCAGTGTAGTGCCTGTCAGCCACCATCTCAATTCACAGCCTCAGTGTTACCCAATTTTTATTAATACTCGGTGTCAGGTGTAGAGATGAGCGAACCGGTCGCGGTTCGGCTCGAGGTTGGTTCGCCGAACGGACCTCCCGTTCGAGTTCGGTTCGTCGAACGTTCGACGAACCGAACTCGAACTGCATAGGAAACAATGGCAGGCAATCACAAACACAGAAAAACACCTAGAAAACACCCTCAAAGGTGTCCAAAAGGTCACAAACAACTCACAACACATGGGAAAGTGACACGGACATATACTCATGCGAAAACAAAAGAGCTGGACAAGGAAAAAGAGGAGGACACACAGATATATGAGTATATGCAAGGAAACATGCCATTATTGTGCAACTTGAGCCCTGCTCATTCTTGGCTTCCAATCTTGATAAATTGCCTGAGCTCGCCACGTACGTCTTGGGGATCTTGTCGTGTCCTGCAGCCAGCGTTCTCTCGGAACCTGTCTTCAGTGCTGCTGTGGGTCTGCTGGCAGATAAGCACACGTGTCTGTCCACTGACAATGTGGACATGGCTCTCAGAGGACTTTTCTTCCCCGGGGTCAGCCAGGGGACGGGAAAGGCACGCGTATTTTTGAGAGTGCTTCATGCAAAGCATCTTTTTCTTTTTCAAAAGGGGGCTCAACCGATGCCAGTCAAGTGGGGTGTGTGTGGCCCAGTGAGTGGCAACGAGGGAGACTGTGGTTGGAGTCCCCTCGCTGTGTTTCTAAAAGAACCAAGATGAACAAGTCATGGCTCTCAGAGGACTTTTCTTCCCCGGGGTCAGCCAGGGGACGGGAAAGGCACGCGTATTTTTGAGAGTGCTTCATGCAAAGCATCTTTTTCTTTTTCAAAAGGGGGCTCAACCGATGCCAGTCAAGTGGGGTGTGTGTGGCCCAGTGAGTGGCAACGAGGGAGACTGTGGTTGGAGTCCCCTCGCTGTGTTTCTAAAAGAACCAAGATGAACAAGTCATGGCTCTCAGAGGACTTTTCTTCCCCGGGGTCAGCCAGGGGACGGGAAAGGCACGCGTATTTTTGAGAGTGCTTCATGCAAAGCATCTTTTTCTTTTTCAAAAGGGGGCTCAACCGATGCCAGTCAAGTGGGGTGTGTGTGGCCCAGTGAGTGGCAACGAGGGAGACTGTGGTTGGAGTCCCCTCGCTGTGTTTCTAAAAGAACCAAGATGAACAAGTCATGGCTCTCAGAGGACTTTTCTTCCCCGGGGTCAGCCAGGGGACGGGAAAGGCACGCGTATTTTTGAGAGTGCTTCATGCAAAGCATCTTTTTCTTTTTCAAAAGGGGGCTCAACCGATGCAAGTCAAGTGGGGTGTGTGTGGCCCAGTGAGTGGCAACGAGGGAGACTGTGGTTGGAGTCCCCTCGCTGTGTTTCTAAAAGAACCAAGATGAACAAGTCATGGCTCTCAGAGGACTTTTCTTCCCCGGGGTCAGCCAGGGGACGGGAAAGGCACGCGTATTTTTGAGAGTGCTTCATGCAAAGCATCTTTTTCTTTTTCAAAAGGGGGCTCAACCGATGCCAGTCAAGTGGGGTGTGTGTGGCCCAGTGAGTGGCAACGAGGGAGACTGTGGTTGGAGTCCCCTCGCTGTGTTTCTAAAAGAACCAAGATGAACAAGTCATGGCTCTCAGAGGACTTTTCTTCCCCGGGGTCAGCCAGGGGACGGGAAAGGCACGCGTATTTTTGAGAGTGCTTCATGCAAAGCATCTTTTTCTTTTTCAAAAGGGGGCTCAACCGATGCCAGTCAAGTGGGGTGTGTGTGGCCCAGTGAGTGGCAACGAGGGAGACTGTGGTTGGAGTCTCCTCGCTGTGTTTCTAAAAGAACCAAGATGAACAAGTCATGGCTCTCAGAGGACTTTTCTTCCCCGGGGTCAGCCAGGGGACGGGAAAGGCACGCGTATTTTTGAGAGTGCTTCATGCAAAGCATCTTTTTCTTTTTCAAAAGGGGGCTCAACCGATGCCAGTCAAGTGGGGTGTGTGTGGCCCAGTGAGTGGCAACGAGGGAGACTGTGGTTGGAGTCCCCTCGCTGTGTTTCTAAAAGAACCAAGATGAACAAGTCATGGCTCTCAGAGGACTTTTCTTCCCCGGGGTCAGCCAGGGGACGGGAAAGGCACGCGTATTTTTGAGAGTGCTTCATGCAAAGCATCTTTTTCTTTTTCAAAAGGGGGCTCAACCGATGCCAGTCAAGTGGGGTGTGTGTGGCCCAGTGAGTGGCAACGAGGGAGACTGTGGTTGGAGTCCCCTCGCTGTGTTATACATGCTTTTAGAAGGGCATGACATGGCTTGGAGGTTGACTTTCATAAAATGCAAACTGTTGGCTACCAAAATGCTGCCTTTCCAACAACTGTGGTTATAGGCAATGAGGAACATACTGATGAAGATGAGACGCAGATACCCGATTGGGATGACAACTTAAATATTCGGTCAGGGCAAGAAGAAACTCGGTCTGAGGGGGAGGGGAGTGCAAACACAACAATTGATGATGAAGTTCTAGATCCCACCTACTGTCAACCCACAGTCAGACACTCGAGGAGGTCAATAGAGGCGGTGGAGGAGGATGCAACCGACGTCGAAGTAACCTGGCGCCTTCCTGGACACAGTCGGAGCACTGGTAGCACGTCTACAACTGCATCCTCAGCCACCACTCTGCCTCTGAGCATTATTCGGGGTGGATCAACAGGTCGCATGGCCTCTAAGCCTTGCCTAGCCTGGTCCTTTTTTGACATAAAAAAAGATCGGCCAAATTATGTGATCTGTAACATTTGCCATGGTTATCTTAGTAGAGGTCAAAACCTCAGCAGTTTGACAACTTCTTCCATGAATCATCACATGAATAAATATCATATGGCCTGGTGGGAAGCTCACCGTGCTGCAATGCGGCCTAGTGGAGCCAACCATCCACCGCCTGCCCCTTCCAGGGCATCCGCGCGCTCGTCATCTTCTAGGACTGTGGGGACAGCTGTCACACCTGTTTTTCCACCCACAACTTCCACCACTGTAACCGCAACAGGCAGTTTGCTTGGTAGGTCGTCAGTTGGTTTGGAAGGGGAAACAAGTGAGTGTGTACAGCTCTCTCAGACATCGATAGCACCAACTTTGGATGAAGGCAACATCATGTCTCCGCCTGCACTTTCCTCCCAAAGCTGCATTTTTCCAGGGACACCCTACTCAACACCGTCTACACACAGCAGCCAGATCTCTGTCCCTCAGATGTGGTCAAATAAAAGGCCACTTCCTTCGACCCATAACAAAGCGAAGAGGTTGACTCTATCCCTCTGTAAGCTGTTGGCTACAGAAATGCTGCCTTTCCGCCTAGTGGACACACAGGATTTTAGAGACCTTATATCTGTCGCTGTGCCCCAGTACCAGATGCCTAGTCGCCACTACTTCTCTAAGAAAGGTGTGCCCGCGCTACACCAGCATGTCGCACACAATATCACCGCTTCCTTGAGAAACTCTGTGTGTGAACGGGTGAATTTCAGCACCGATACTTGGACCAGTAAGCATGGACAGGGACGTTACATGTCGCTGACTGGGCACTGGGTAACTATGGTGATAGATGGTGAAGGGTCTGCTGCACAAGTCTTGCCGTCCCCACGACTTGTGTGTCAATCCTCTGTCTGTCCAAGTTCCGCCACTGCTTCTGCATCCTCCACCTCATCTGGGTCCTCCACCTCCGCCCCAAGCCTGCCTGGTCAGGCCACCAGCGTTCTCACTGCGCAGAAGGAATCACGCACCCCTCATTACTATGCTGGCAGCAGAGCGCAACGGCATCAGGCGGTCTTTAGCTTGACATGTCTTGGGAATAAGAGTCACACAGCTGAGGAGTTGTGGTCAGCTCTGCGGTCCGAGTTTAATAAATGGTTGTCTCCACTCAACCTGCAGCCTGGTAAGGCCGTGTGCGACAATGCTGCAAACCTGGGTGCGGCCCTTCGCCTGGGCAAGGTGACACACGTGCCTTGTATGGCTCACGTGTTGAACCTTGTTGTCCAGCAATTTTTAACACACTATCCCGGCCTAGATGGCCTTCTGACCAGGGCACGGAAACTGTCTGCAGTGCTCACTTCCGCCGTTCAAGCGCCGCAGCTGAGCGAATTGCATCGCTCCAGAAGTCTTTCGGCCTGCCGGTTCATCGCCTGAAATGCGATGTGGCGACACGCTGGAATTCAACTCTCCACATGTTACAGCGACTGTGGCAGCACCGCAGAGCCCTGGTGCAATACGTCATGACGTATAGCCTGGGCCAACGAGATGCAGAGGTGGGGCAGATCACCCTGATGGAGTGATCTCAGATCACGGACCTATGCACCCTTCTGCACAGTTTCGACATGGCGACGAATATGTTTAGCGCTGACAATGCCATTATCAGCATGACGATTCCAGTCATTTACATGCTGGAGCACACGCTAAACACTATTCGGAGTCAGGGGGTGGGACAACAGGAAGGGGAGGAACTACAGGAGGATTCATATGCGCAAGACACAACAACATCACCAAGGTCCAGACGTTCATCATCACCAACGCGGCAGGCATGGGACCATGGGGGACAGGGATCAACAAGGGCGCATGGTAGCAGGCGAGATGTTGAGGAAGGTGCAGGAGGACATGAAGATATGGAGGACGAACTGTCCATGGACATGGAAGACTCAGCTGATGAGGGGGACCTTGGTCAAATTTAAGTTGAAAGAGGTTGGGGGGAGATGACAGAGGAAGAAAGAACGGTTAGCACCTCTATGCCACAAACACAGCGTGGACTTGGTCCGCATGGCTGCGCAAGACACATGAGTGCCTTCTTGTTGCACTACCTCCAACATGACCCTCGTATTGTCAAAATTAGAAGTGATGATGACTACTGGCTTGCCACACTATTAGATCCCCGGGACAAGTCCAAATTTTGTGACATAATTCCACCCATAGAAAGGGACGCACGTATGCAGGAGTATCAGCATAAGCTGTTACTCGATCTTAGCTCGGCTTTTCCACCAAACAACCGTGCAGGTGAAGGGAGTGATTCTCCCAGTTGTAACTTGACAAACATGGGACGGCCTCGTCATCTTCAACAGTCTACCCGTACCAGTAGGACCGTATCTGGTGCTGGTAACAGCAATTTTATGGAATCTTTTCATAATTTTTTTAGACCCTCCTTTGCAAGGCCACCAGAGACATCAAGTGTGTCACATAGTCAACGGATGGAGAGGATGATACAGGAGTATCTCCAAATGAACATCGATGCAATGACTTTGCAAATGGAGCCTTGCTCCTTTTGTGCTTCAAATCTAGAAAAATGTCAAGAGCTCTCCAGTTACGCCTTGAAGATTTTGTCGTGTCCAGCTGCCAGCGTTGTCTCTGAACGTGTCTTCAGTGCTGCTGGGTGTGTGCTGACAGATAAGCGCACGCGTCTGTCCAGTGACAATGTGGACAGACTGACGTTCATCAAAATGAACAAGTCATGGATCCAGAAGGAATTTACTACCCCTGTGTCATCCTGGGGAGAGTAAATGCTTGTGGATTTGGAATGTGCTTGATGCAAATCAAAACATCCTGTTTGCAACTAGGGCACAAGTCCTGCCACTGATGGGGTGTCTGTGTGCCCAATTTGGGGAAAAAAGGTAGACTCCGCTTGGAGTAACCCTTGCTTGCTGTGTTTTTTAAAAATGATACAAGATGAACAGATCTGAAGGCAAGATGAAGGCAACATCATGTCTCCGCCTGCACTTTTCTCACAAACCTGCATTTTTCCAGGGACACCCTACTCAACACCGTCTACAGACAGCAGCCAGATCTCTGTCCCTCAGATGTGGTCAAATAAAAGGCCACTTACTGCGACCCATGACAAAGCTAAGTGGTTGACTCTATCCCTCTGTAAGCTGTTGGCTACCGAAATGCTGCCTTTACGCGTAGTGGACACACAGGATTTTACAGACCTTATGTCTGTCGCTGTGCCCCAGTACCAGATGCCCAATCACCACTGCTTCTCCAAGAAAAGCATGCCCGCGCTACACCAGCATGTCGCACACAACATCACCACTTCCTTGAGAAAATCTGTGTGCGACAGGGTGCATTTCAACACAGATACTTGGACCAGTAAGCATAGACAGGGTCATTACATGTCACTGACTGGGCACTGGCAAACTATGGTGAGAGATGGAGAAGGGTCTGCTGTACAAGTCTTGCCGTCCCCACGAGTTGTTTCAATCCTTGTTCTGTATGTAGAAGTTAATACACTGCTTCTGCCTCTTCAACCTCGTGTGGGTCCTCTACCTTGGCGCAAACCCTGTGTGGTCAGGCCACCCTTCCTTGCAACTGCGCACAAGGACTACCACACACCTCCTTACTATGCTGGCAGCAGAGCTCAATGCCATCAGGCGGTCAAAGTTTTACTTTGAAATGTATGGGAAATGTGAGTCACACCGCTATTACAGAGAATAGTAGTCAGGCAGGGTCAAAACATTAATTGAGGAACAGGAACAGAATGGGACGGCCAGGAAAGAATCAGAAAACAAGCAGAGGTGAAATGCGTATCGGCCAACAAGGTACATAAACAGCAAGCAGGAAAAGTAGTCAGGTAACAAGCACACAAAATCATAAAACTGAACTGGGGGTAAAATTAACCAGAGGTTCATAGCTATGTCTGGCAGTGGTCTGCAGACAGGATGGGCATAAAAAAGGGTGTGGTGTCTTCCCATTGGTTGTAGCCTAATGATGGTATTTCATCTGTGAGATACCCACCAGCTACATTCAGCCAGAGATTCTGCATCTGTCAAGGTAATGCAGCCCAGTGGGTGAGCATAACCTGCGTCCACCTGCGCCGCTGGCATCGACTACTCTCCCATCATCAGCACTATTCATGAAAGGAACACGTTGTCACCTGGCGACCGGAGTACAAATTGACGGAGCGGACTCCGTTGGTGACTTAACAGCCGTGTGCGGCAATGATGCAAACCTGGCTGCGGGCCATCCTCAGGGCAATGTGACACACGTGCCTTTTAGGGCTCACGTGTTGAACCGAATTCGCCAGCAATTTTTAAAACACCATCACGGCCTACATGGCCTTGTGCAGTGGGCACGCTCGCTATGTGCTCACTTCCATCGTGCGCACACAGCAGCTCAACAACTTTCATCACTCCGGAAGTCTTAGGGTCTGGCAGTTAAACGCCGTAAATGCGATGTTTCGACACGCAGGAATTGGAATCTGCACATGTTGCAGCGTGTGTGGCAGCACCGCAGAGCCCTGCTGAAATACGGTAAGACATATAGCCTGGGATAACTTGATCCAGAGGTGGTGCAGATCACGCTGCTGGAGTGGTGTCAGATCAAGGACCTATGCACCCTGCTACACAGTTTTGAAATGTCGACGAAGATGTTTAGCACTGGCAATGTCATTCTCAGCGTGACAATTCTGGTCATCTACATGATGGAGCACACTGTAATTATTATTCGGAGTCAGGTGTTGGGACAAGAGGAAGGGGAGGAAGTACAGGAGGAGTCATATGCGGAAGGGATAACAAGATCTACGAGGTCCAGATGGTCAGCGGCACCTATGCGGCAGTCATGGTGAGGGAGAGGGATTAACAAGGGCGCATAGTATCAGCAAAAAGTGTTGATGAAAGTGCAGGAGCCCATGAAGAAATGGAGGACGAACTGGCGATGGGCATGGAAGACTCAGCAGATGAGTGAGAGCTTGCTCACATTTCGGTTGTGCGAGGTTGGGGGGAGAGGGCAGAGGAAGGATGCACGATTCTCACCTCTCTGCCACCAACACACCAAGGACTTGGTCCTCCTGGATGCACAAGACACATGAGCGCCTTCTTGCTGCACTACCTACATGACCCTCGGATTGTATGAATTTGAACTAATCCTGAATACTGGGTTGCCACACTGTTAGATCCCCGGTACAAGACAAAATTTGGCGAACTAATTCCTGCCATAGAAATAGACGCACGTATACAGGAGTATCTGCAGAATGTGGTACGCAATCTTAGATCTACTTGTCCACTAAACACCAGTGCTGCACAGAGTGAATCTCAACGCTTTGTCATGGATAGGAGGAAATGGTCTTTTACTTGTCCACATCGGAGGGACCGAGGGATGGCTGCTGTGCTGAGATGGCGTTGAGTACGGTGTCCCTGCACAGTTGCACTTTTGGTCATATCCCAAAATGAGTTGAAAAAGGACAGATGCTGTTGGAAAGGGGAACAGGTGTGTTGGAAAGGGGAAAAAAGTTTTGGTCCGTGGATTTGGTGGTTAAGCAACTGTAACATTTGCTGAAGAAACAACATCTGTTACAGTGGGACTGGCAGATTTGGATAAAGTGGTATATAATCTGTGACCGCTATATAACGAAAATTAATAAGAAAAGAAAGAGAAAGGTATATATCCCCATCAGCAGTCAGTGTCCACCGTGCTCCCAGTTGGAAAAGGAGAGGTTGGCAACTTGAAGGTTTGGTGGAGGATACAGAGCTGTGTGGCTATGAAACTAATAGTAGCCTGAACCGAGTTAGACGCCATTCGGATCTGGAGACTGTGAGCCCTGTTAGCGTCACAGGGTCCACATGCCCACCCAGCCCAGGAACTCCCTGTTAACAACACAGGGGCCATTGAGTACGCTGACCGTGTGCGTAGGGGCCACACCTGTGGACAGCAGGCGCATCAGCAGCAGCAGGCCTGTTAATGCCACTGGGCTGCACAAGCAGGACTGTTAGGACAGGAGCTGGTCTTAACCGTTCTGCGTTACCAACTGTGGTGGTGGCCTGCATCCACCACCCGATCCCTGCCTACCTCTGGCCTAAAGCCGCAATGGGTTCAACACATGGAGGTGTGCTCTTTCGGAGCATAATAGAAGACTGCGCACCTCCTTGTTGGCTCCAGCCCCTTTTATAACCTGGGTCCGCCCCAAACCAGGGTGAACCACAATGCACCTCCTGGAGACAAAAGTAGAGTGACACGTCATGAGTGGCATAACTAGCGTCCTATTTGGAAACGCAACTTCAATGATGACCTCATGGCTGCCATGACCCAAACACCTCACCAGTCATCGTCTGAGCATCAATAATGCGGTGACAAGTCATAGGTGTGGGCCTCTGCAAGCCATTTGGGAGGACACCTGATGCCCTGTGGTCTATATGGGACCCCCACATCAGGGCCAGGGCCAAAGAGTTCATTACCGGACCTAGTCTCTGATGCAGGAAGTGCCTGAGCATGCTCAGTAGCATGAAATACAGTCTCTGAAAAAAGACTATCAGCTTTAGCATGGTGTCTATGCCCAAAACAGGACTTATACCCGGCACGGAATGCAAGCACCTGTGCAAAGAGGCTTTTCACACTTAGTGTGGGAGCATGCGCTGTATCCCGAAATGAAAACTTAGCGTCAGGAATGGCACAGTCAGGCTGAGCATACTCACTAGGCGAAACACTGTAATTATGCTGCAGCTGGGGTACATCGGCACACGCATGCGCACTAGCTGCCTCTCCACACTTAGACGTGGAGGGGAAATTTGTCTTGGAGATGCTGTCTATGAACAGAAGGAAAAGCTAAAGGAAGCCTGACTTTCTATCCCTCCGAATTATGAAATGCAGCAATGAATTCCATGAGTTTGATATAACATTAGCGTAGCAAAATGTGCATGAGGGTGTGATGTAGAGGTGCTAGAAATAGCTTGTCACCAGTGGGGCACTAATGGAATACAACAGCCAGTTCTATGATGCCACAAAATGGCAGTATTTTGTGCTATCATTATAGCTTATTAAAAACAGAGCACGAGGTTGTCATGCAGAGGTGCTGCACATAGATTTGCAGTAGTGTGAATTGACAAAAGTACAATAGCCACGTTTAGGATACAACTAGGTACAGTGAGTGTTTGCTAGTATAATGGCTGAGTTTAAAAAAGTTTGAGTGTGCAATGCAGGCAGATGTCCTGCAAATAACGTTCCAATACTGTGAATTGACAAAAGTACAATAGCCACGTTTAGGATACAACTAGGTACAGTGAGTGTTTGCTAGTATAATGGCTGAGTTTAAAAAAGTTTGAGTGTGCAAGGCAGGCAGATGTCCTGCAAATAACGTTCCAATACTGTGAATTGACAAAAGTACAATAGCCACGTTTAGGATACAACTAGGTACAGTGAGTGTTTGCTAGTATAATGGCTGAGTTTGAAAAAGTTAGAGTGTGCAATGCAGGCAGATGTCATGCAAATAACGTTCCAATACTGTGAATTGACAAAAGTCCAATAGCCACGTATAGGATGCCACTAGGTACACTGAGTGTTTGCTAGTATAATGGCTTCGTTATAATTAGTTGGAGTGTGCAACGCAGGCAGATGCGCTCTGCAAATGTCTTGGCACTAGTGGGACTATAGCAAAGTCCAATAGCCACGTATAGGATGCCACTAGGTACACTGAGTGTTTGCTAGTAAAATTGCTTAGTTTAAAAAAGTTGTAGTGTGCAATGCAGGCAGACGTGCTCTGCAAATGTCTTTGCACTAGTGGGACTATAGCAAAGTCCAATAGCCACGTATAGGATGCCACTAGGTACACTGAGTGTTTGCTAGTAAAATTGCTTAGTTTAAAAAAGTTGTAGTGTGCAATGCAGGCAGACGTGCTCTGCAAATGTCTTTGCACTAGTGGGACTATAGCAAAGTCCAATAGCCACGTATAGGATGCCACTAGGTACACTGAGTGTTTGCTAGTAAAATTGCTTAGTTTAAAAAACTTGGAGTGTGCAATGCAGGCAGATGTGCTCTGCTAATGTCTTTGCACTAGTGGGACTATAGCAAAGTCCAATAGCCACGTATAGGATGCCACTAGGTACACTGAGTGTTTGCTAGTATAATGGCTTCGTTATAATTAGTTGGAGTGTGCAACGCAGGCAGATGCGCTCTGCAAATGTCTTGGCACTAGTGGGACTATAGCAAAGTCCAATAGCCACGTATAGGATGCCACTAGGTACACTGAGTGTTTGCTAGTAAAATTGCTTAGTTTAAAAAAGTTGTAGTGTGCAATGCAGGCAGACGTGCTCTGCAAATGTCTTTGCACTAGTGGGACTATAGCAAAGTCCAATAGCCACGTATAGGATGCCACTAGGTACACTGAGTGTTTGCTAGTAAAATTGCTTAGTTTAAAAAAGTTGTAGTGTGCAATGCAGGCAGACGTGCTCTGCAAATGTCTTTGCACTAGTGGGACTATAGCAAAGTCCAATAGCCACGTATAGGATGCCACTAGGTACACTGAGTGTTTGCTAGTAAAATTGCTTAGTTTAAAAAACTTGGAGTGTGCAATGCAGGCAGATGTGCTCTGCTAATGTCTTTGCACTAGTGGGACTATAGCAAAGTCCAATAGCCACGTATAGGATGCCACTAGGTACACTGAGTGTTTGCTAGTATAATGGCTTCGTTATAATTAGTTGGAGTGTGCAACGCAGGCAGATGCGCTCTGCAAATGTCTTGGCACTAGTGGGACTATAGCAAAGTCCAATAGCCACGTATAGGATGCCACTAGGTACACTGAGTGTTTGCTAGTAAAATTGCTTAGTTTAAAAAAGTTGTAGTGTGCAATGCAGGCAGACGTGCTCTGCAAATGTCTTTGCACTAGTGGGACTATAGCAAAGTCCAATAGCCACGTATAGGATGCCACTAGGTACACTGAGTGTTTGCTAGTAAAATTGCTTAGTTTAAAAAAGTTGTAGTGTGCAATGCAGGCAGACGTGCTCTGCAAATGTCTTTGCACTAGTGGGACTATAGCAAAGTCCAATAGCCACGTATAGGATGCCACTAGGTACACTGAGTGTTTGCTAGTATAATGGCTTACTTAGAATGAGTTGGAGTGTGCAGAGGACAAGAGGGTACAGTGGCAGGATTGTGGTGCTCTGGGTAGAGGAATGGAAGCCTGCCTTTCTATTCCCTCCTAATGGTGAAATGCAGGGAGGAAATCCCTGACCTGGGCTACACAGACGCTGTTGCTGTTTGCAGGACCTGTCACTTATGGCTCTCTGACCCTGCCGCTTTGAGCCCTTAAAAGGACTGCTAGAATGTGCTCTCCCTAAGCTGTCTAACGCTGTGTATGCAGCGCATACAGCTGTATCGGCTATAGGACTCAGGAGGACGGAGCTGCGACACTGATGTCTGACACCAAAGACGCAGAAGGCAGATAATGGCGTTCGTGAAGAAAATGTCCGGTTTTATAATGCAGGGACATGTGACATGCAGATCCTATCACACATGCCGTTGCTTCTCTGGCTCAAAGTCCACTTAGGTGTGTGTGTGTCTGTGATTGGCTGACATGCTGGCCCGCCCCACAAGACGCGCGCGCTTAGGGAAGGAAGACAAGAAAAAAAAAAAAAAAAATGGCGATCGCCATTATAGAAACAGCAGTGATCTGAAGGCGCTGTTCACGCACACTATACACTGAAATGTGATAATAGTTTGATTCACAGAGTGACTTACACTATTACAGCAGAAACCAAGCTAGGATTTAGCTGTTTTTTGGCTGCTAGAACCGTTCTCGAACGTTTCTAGAACTATCGAGCTTTTGCAAAAAGCTCGAGTTCTAGTTCGATCTAGAACATGCCCCAAAATCACTCGAGCCGCGAACTGGAGAACCACGAACCACGAACCGCGCTCAACTCTAGTCAGGTGCACAACTTCTGCCTCAAGTCCAGTACCTTCCTAGCAACAAGCTAGCATATTTTGGGGGGCTTCATATCTTACAGAACCTACATAGTGGCTTTCTGCAACTAACACACAGTCTCAGTGTTACCCAATTTTTATTAATACTTAGGCCGGCTTTGTACACTACGACATCGCAGGTGCGATGTCGGTGGGGTCAAATCGAAAGTGACGCACATCCGGCGTCACTTGCAATGTCGTAGTGTGTAAAAGCTTTTTGATACGATGAACTAGCGCAAAAGCGTCGTTATCGTATCATCGGTGTAGTCTCCGACATTTCCATAATGCCGGTGCAGCGACAGGTACGATGTTGTTCCTCGTTCCTGCGGCAGCACACATCGTTGTGTGTAAAGCCGCAGGATCGAGGAACATCACCTTACCTGCGTCCCGGCTGCCATGAGAAGGAAGGAGGTGGGCGGGATGTTTACATCCTGCTCATCTCCGCCCCTCCGTTGCTATTGGCCGCCTGCCATGTGACGTCGCTCTGACGCCGCACGGCCCGCCCCCTTAGGAAGGAGGCGGGTCGCCGACCAGAGCGACGTCGCAGGACAGGTGAGTGCATGTGAAGCTGCCGTAGCGAGAATGTTCACTACGGCAGCTATCACAAGATATCGCACGTACGACGGGGGCGGGGACTATCGCACTCGACATCGCAGCATCGGCATGCGATGTCGTAATGTGCAAAGTACCCCTTAGTGTCAGGTGCACAACTTCTGCCTCAGCAACATCCCATATAATTGCCACACCCAGAATAGCGGGGCCCACTTCAATCACAGTTTCAGTAGCCTCCTACACAGCAACAACTCCCTCCTCCTCCTACTCCTCATCTGGCTACTGTGCATCCTCCTCAACATCCGCCGGTGTCCAACCGTTGACATCATTCCCCAGCTGGGATCTCTGCAGCACTGCCTCAGCTAAGCGTCAACGCGCTCTACTGAAGCTCATCTTTATGGGTGACAAATCACACATGGCACCTGAGCTTTTGAAAGCAATAACTTAGCAGACAGATGAGTGGCTTGAGCCTTTGGATCTCCGTCCAGGGATGGTAGTGTGCAATAATGGTCGTAATCTGGTGGCGGCTTTAAAGCTTGGAAAGCTTGTACACGTTCCTTGTATGGCCCACATTGTAAATTTAGTAGTTCAGCACTTTCTGAAGAAATACCCTGGGATACCAGACCTACTTACCAAGGTACGACGTATTAGCACACATTTCCGCAAGTCATCTCCCTCTTTTGCTGGCCTGGCAGTGCTGCAGCAGTGCTTACACTTGCCACTTCACAGACTAAGATGTGACCTCCCTATGAGAAGGAATTCAACCTATCATATGTTGGTCAGGATCCATGAGCAGCAGAGGGCAGTATCCCAATTCCAGCTGGAACATGCCCGTCAGATGCAGCTGCCAGACATAAGTACTGCCAAATGGGTGTGGATTGCAGACATTTGTCAGGTCTTGGAGAATTTTGATTACTGTACCAACATTGTGAGCAGTGAGGATGCTGTTATCAGCATTACCATTCCACTGATTTGTTTATTGAAACGCTCTCTGGATGGTCTGACTGACCAAAGTGTTCATGCACCCGAGTTGTCTGTGGATCCAGACTTCCCAATGGTTGCTACTAATCCACATAACCACGGCCAACAAGCTCAGGCCACCTTTGCTCAGCATCATGAGGATGAGGATGAAGAGGATGATGAAGAACAGGAATGCTTTGAAGTTGGTGACCAAGGGATTGACAATCCAAGCTTCAGGGCTGTCCAGAATGGATGGCCTGAGGAGGAGCAGGAGGAGGAGAGAGACACTGAGGAGAAAAGGAGGTTTAGGGAGACAGAATGTATTCTTAGCAGTGACACACAAAGGTTTCCAGTTCGGAGTCTGGGACATATGGCACAGTTTATATCACACTGCCTTTCTCATGACTGTCGGCTAGTCCACATTTTGGCAGACAACAAATACTGGTTATGTACCTTCCTTGACCCACGCTACAAAGACAAATTTGCTTCGCTACTTGTGGAGGCAAATAAGGATTGTACTACGGAAACATTCAAGAGGGCTGTAGTAGAGGAGTTGATGAAACGATTAACCTTAGAACATGCTGGCATCAGAGGTAGCGTGTCATCTCACGCAACAAGATTACAAGAGAGGGTTACGCATAGTAGGAGCAACATAGGCTGGGGACTAATGTGCCAAAACTGGTCCATTTTCCACAAACTGTCAACTGCGAATCAGACACCTGTTGGGGCAACGATGACAAGGAGGGAACAGTTAAGTAAGATGGTGAGGGAATATGTAGGTGACCGTATCAGCATGCTTTCCGAGTCTACTGTTCCCTTTAACTATTGGGTTTCCAAGCTCAACACCTGGCCAGACCTCGCGTTATACGCTTTGGAAGTGCTAGCTTGCCCTGCTGCGAGGGTGATGTCTGAGCGTGTTTTCAGCTCAGTGGGGTCAATAATAACAGTCACACACGACTATCCATGGAATGTGCAGACAGTTTGACGATGATCAAAATGAACCATAGATGGATTGCCCCAGAGTATCTCAGGCCGCCTGTTAACAAGACCCAATAATAAGTGTAGCCCCAAAATTTGGATTTCTTAAGTTCAAATAAGTTTCATTGTTTCTCATTCAAGACTATTTTGTCTTCTATCATCTAATGACACCACATGGCTAAGGTAACTTGTTATGCTGCTGCCATGTAATTGTTTGGCCCAATCACCCAGGGCAATATTTTTCAAGCCTTTGTACATTCTGCACTGGCACAAGCACTGTCGAAGCTACACTGTCTAGAACAATTTGTCAGGCAGTCTCTATTTGTGTTCTTTATTGATGCTGTGCTTCACGGTGTGTTACACATTGCCCTCTGCCAAATCAGAATTTTTTTAGCTCCTTGGCATGTTATGCCCTGTTACCAATTATTTAATAAAAAGCTGTTGGGAGTACCTACTGATGCAGTGCTCCATAGTGTCTGAACCGTTATCCCCTGGGGAAACTGAATGTATTAAACTCCTTGGCATGTTATGCCCTGTTGCTTATCCTACCAATTTTTTTTAAAATAAGTTGTTGGTAGCTGTTAGGAGTACCTTGTGATGCTTAGCTACATGGTGTCTGAACCAGTACACCCGAGGGGAACTGAATGTATTAAACTCCTTGGCATGTTATGTCCTGTTGCTCATCCTACCATTTTTTTTTTTTTAAATAAGCTGTTGGGAGTAACTTCTAATGCTGTGCTACATGGTCTTTGAACCATTCCCCCCTGGGGAGACTGAATTTTTTTAAATCCTCGGTGTTAGCTAGTGGAATAAAGCCTGAGTTCCAGAGTGAAACAACTTCCACTTCCACGGTGCTGCATGCACAAACTGCGGTCTAGGAAACAGGCGATGATGCCTCCTGCTCCCAACCTGCTTTTGGTCAGATGCAATCATCATCAACGACATCAGCTTCGATGTCCCAGCATGGCGTTCATTTGTCCATAAAACATACATTTCTGAATCATTTGAGTAGAATTTGAATAGAGGGCCACTGGAGCCGGTGGTGTTGGTGGAGGAGGTGGAGGAAGAGGGCAAGGCCAACATCCAAATGGCCACATTGGCAATAGCACTGTAAAGTGTTATGGAGTACGTATTCCAACTTTCACACTAATGATATAGGGGACGCAGAAAACTACAAAAGACTGCCATCCCTCCCCAATGTATGTTACAGGGCCCACCTGAGAGCCCTAAGAAGTCTGAGATTTGAGAACAGCCAGTGGCCCTTAGAGGGTCACTGGAGTCAGTGGTGCTGGTGGAGGAGGAGGAGGGCAAGGTCAACATCCCAACGGGCACATTGTAGCTGACCTTTTAAAGTGCTGTCAAATA